>NW_027507785.1:152167507-152485007 GCF_037356315.1 Lithobates pipiens | reverse complement strand
AATAGGCCGTCAGTCCTTCAGGTGTGATCAATTTTATTGATCCCATAGCTTGTGGACTCTATAACTTTCACAAAGACCAAATAATATCCATCAATTTGTACTTATTTTTACCAAAGATATGTAGTAGTATAAATTTTGGTCAAAATTTATGAAGAAAAAATTACTAATCTGCTAAATTTTATAACAGAAACAAAGAAAAATTCATTTTTTCGCAGAATTTTCGGTCTTTTTTCTTTTATAGCACAAAAAATAAAAAACTGAGAGGTGATTAAATACCACCAAAAGAAAGCTCTATTTGTGTGAAAAAAGGACAAAAATTTCATATAGGTCCAGTGTTGCATGACTGAGTAATTGTCATTCAAAATGTGAGAGCACCAAAAGCTGAAAATTGGTCTGGTTATTAAGGGTGTTTAAGTGCCCAGTGGTCAAGTGGTTAAACTTTTTATCAGGGTCATTTGGGTAGTTTCTGTTGCCATTATGATTTAAACACACTTGATTGATAATAAATGGCTTCAGCCAAACACTAACTGTGAGGGAAAGAAAAGTTTTTGTGTTATCATTCATATTCTCTAAAAATGGCCATGAAATCATAAATTCTGCCAGGGTATGTAAACTTATGAGCACAACTGTGTGTGTATATTTATATGGAAAAGAGCAGCTCCGCTCTAAGCGTAATAACTTTGTAAACAACAGCTTTCATTTTCTTTAAAATGCAATTACATTGTGACATTGGTAATCAGGCATTGGATTGTGGTGTGGCTCAAGTCTCTTCAGCTGTGCTAGATGATCCTTTGGTTCTGAGCTCCAATGGCATCCGTAGCTCCGAGCTAAGGGTGTCAAAGCAGGCACATCAGCAGGGTACATCCACAGGGCATGTCAGACACTGGAGAGCAATGGGAGCGCCTATAGCACTTGCGTTCAGGGCATGCGTGCTCCTTCGTCAGGCATAGGATCTGGCTGTCCTCAGTAACGTTTTTATATGGAGAGGGAGAAGGGCAGGGCCAGCGCTAGCAGACTGCAGGTTCAAGCAGACCAGCGCTGAACGTGCAGGAGAATGCTTTTGTAGGGCAAGGATCAATCCTCTAAACATATATCCGTATGTACATAGTATAAATTGAAATACAGTGGGGAATTGAAATATGGACTGAAGTTGAAATAAACATTAACTGGTCATAAATTAACTATAAGGAGAATATGGGTTGAGTGATAGATGAATTAGAATAAGCTTGGCTATAGAGGTAAGAGTAATTTGAAAAAAAATAATAAAAAAAATGATAGTAATAAAAATAAATATGAATAAGAAGAATAAAAATATATACGATGGGATTGTGGCATGAACAGACATGCTGACTGAGCGTGCTGCTCAGTGATCCCTGGGCTCCAGGACGATACTGTGGTGTTCAGCATGCTCCAGACTGGCTAAAGCATGTCCATTGATATGGGGGGGGGGGGGGGGACGTGGAGGGTTGGTGTTGCAGCTCATGGCAATGACCAAATACCTCTGAGCCCAAAGCAGAGCTGTACAACCCTGGAAAAGGATCTCCCAGGAAAAAGGGAGCGACATCTCGGTTTATGCTGGTGGCATGGAGGGTGCGGAGGGGAAGTGTATTGGAGGGGACCCAGTCTTCAGGAGGTAGAAGGAATCCCAGGAGGGACGGTTGAATCCCTGGAAATTGAAAGTCGTGGTACTACAAAACCCAGCAGTGAATCGGCAAGACTTGTGATGAATCCAGAGACAGGTTGGGGGGCCTATAGCATACTCCCAGTATTTTCCCCTTAGCTTCATCCCTTTGGAGCTCTACCCATAAGGATTTCACCTCCTCCCTATCTCCCTTAGTGATGGCATCTCTCACATTCATTTGTACATTATTCTTGATATATAGGCATTTCCCTCCCCCTTTTTTACCCTCTATCCTTGCGATAAAGGGTATACCCTTGAATGGTTGCCAACCAATCATGAGAACTGTTGAACAAGGTCTCTGAAATTTCCACAAAATCCAAATGCTCCTTGTACAACAGTATCTCTAGTTCACCCATCTTGTCTGCCAGGCTCCTGGCATTGGTGAACACGCCACGTGGTTTAGCCCGGTCGCATGTTATCCTCTTATTGGGTGTTCCAAGATTGCAAATAGGACTTGCTTACTATACTTACCTTGGGTTTATGTGCTTTGGTCAACCTACCACTAATGCCCCCAATTCTACCCTCTAGAATATGTTCCAGAGAGGAGACACGTACACTGCAGGAACCAGCACAGAGGCGGGTGGAGACAAAGAGGTGTGGGTACTAGGAAAGAGTAGATGGGTGATGGTCAGGAAGGGTAGAGGGGGAAGTGCCAGAGAGGCCAATCCAGGGGTGGAGAATCTCAATAAGTACGCTCCATTGAGTGACACTGGTGAAACCAGTCAGGGACCAGCACTGCTGAAGCTGAGGGACTCTCCTAGCTGCCAGGTGAAGAACTCCAGTGAGAGTGTGGGGGAAGCGAAGGGAAAGTAAAGACAGATTCTGGTGGTAGGGGACTCAATTCTTAGGACGGAGAGGCCGATCTGTAAAGAAAGATCTGAAGAGATGAACTGTATGTTGTCAACCGGGCTCTCGGGTTCGGCACATCACCGATCTTGTGGACAGATTACTGGGAGGGGCTGGGGAAGACCCGTCTTTCATGGCGCACGTTGACACCAATGACTAAGTCAGAGGCAGATGGAGTGTCCTAAAGAATGATTTTAGGAACTTGGGAGCTAAATTGAGGAAAAGGACGAGATGAGTTTCTACATGGTTAACCACTTGTGTATCAGTGGGGTGAAATGATTGAGAGTGAAAGAATGCTATTGTACTAATGAGCAATTAACCATAGATTGAGTCCTTATGTGACTTATGGAAAAATGTTTAAATTACAATGTCTTTGATCAAATGTGTTTTAATCTGAGGAAGGGCGTAAGCCTGGAACAGAAATCTTTTTGAACACTTTTTGAGATGTAACTTTACAAATCTTTGAACAGAGATATATATATATATATATATATATATATATATATATATATATATATATATATATATATATATATATATATATATATATATATATATATATATATTCTCAGTATTTATATATAGGGCTGAATTGCTTGATCAGCTGAATGGGATAGACCACCTATGGCTGTGTAGATATTCTTAGCAGCCCACAATTCTAAATCTGGTAACACAAGTTCAAGTACAGTGTCTTCAAAAAGTATTCATACCCCTTGAAATTTTATACATGTTAGAGCCAAAATCGTGTATTTTATTGGGATTGTATGTGATAGACCAAGACAAAGTGGCACGTAATTGTGAAATTGTGGCGTGCATTTGTATTCAGCCTCCTTTACTCTGATACCCCTAACTAAAATCTAGTGGAACTAATTGCCTTCAGAAGTCAACTCGTAACTAGAGTCCACCTTTGTGTAATTTAACCTCAGTATAAATCCAGCTGTTCTGTGAAGCCCTCAGAGTTGTGGATATGTTTAAAGCAGGGTTAGGTTATAAAAAAAATATATATATCCCAAGCTTTGAACTTCTCATGGAGCACTATTCATTCCATCATCTGAAAATTGAAAGATTGGGGCGTGTCCGGATGTAGGTGCAGGGTGAGTGAATGAGAGAGGGAGAACCTGGCGTCCTCTCACCTCCCTGTCTCCCATTAGCCATTAGCGTGGATGACGCCCAGGAGATCCGGGACTCGTGTAACGGCACCACGCAGGAGTGAGATGTCCCTCTCGTGAGTCTGGCTGGGACTGAAGTGCGAGCTGAGGAGGGAGAAGACCGGTGGTGAGTGTGGGAGAGGCGCTGATGGATGCTGGGAGTGGAGCTGTGTGGCGGGGCTGCTGACTAGTGAGAGTCATCAGCTGTTCCCCCCCCCCCCCCTCCCTATCGTGACTCAGCTGGCTCCAGGACAGTGTCAGTGTGGACAGTGCAAGCTCAGCTGCATTATACAAATGGCGCGCTGCAGTGAGGGATAGTGAGAGGATACCTCCTGTCAGCGCTTGAGGGGGTGTGAGTGCTCTCCTCCCTCTATATTCCAGTGTGCTTAGACGGCAGGCGATTGAGATTCATCTGGATGCCTTTCAACTTGTGGTTTCTTTTTCTCCATCTCCTCATCTATCCAACGGCTCAGGACGGCAGGAATTGAGTTGCTTCTTTGCTGAATGGACGTTTTGGCTGGGTGAGAAACAACCGGTACTTTTTTCTCTCTATATGTAATGTGAACAGGGGAAGACTGTACCCTTTGGGGTATATGTGAAGGGAGGAGGTGGATTTGATGGACTGTGCCAAAAATTACCCAATTTCCCTTCATTTTGTCCAATATTTATTATTGAATTTTTATATTTAACCTCTTCTCTTCTGTTTGGAGTTAGTATAGTAAAGCGGAGGGTCTGATATTGCAGTATATCTTTCATTCTTTTTTTTGATTGACTTGACTGAATCTCTATAGCCTACTATGCCTTCGCAGTGCTCTACAAAGTCAAGCCAAGTGGCGACAAAACTTGAAAAATGTGCTCACAATGCAGGACAGGCTACAGGTCAGACTCCCCCTAAAAACCCGCTACAGAACCAGCAGGCCCAGTCTAAACAACAGGCTGGGGTTGCAGGGGTAAGGACAGAGCCAAGTACCAATGCAATTTCAAACTGAAGCAAGTGAATTAGCGGGGAAGTCTCAGGGTCAAGTAGCGGATGTGAACCTGGGTTTATTGGCTGGGGCTGATACAGTAGAAGACCCTGTTATATCCCTTGTTATATCCAGCAAAATTAAGACTAACAGCTCTCAGGGGGACTTTATTTGATAATCCAGAGGGGGTGGAGGAATGGTTGATAGCCAACAAGGAGAGACTTTAGAGGTTATAGAATGATGCACTGGCATACCTGGGTCTCCTTTTTTTTTCTTATTTTTTTTTTTGGGCATTAAATACGAGTGAACACATGTCACAATACTCTATTGGGGAGTGGAAGGAGGAATGATATATAATAATTTGTCTGTTTATTTTTTTTTTCTCCTTTTTACCTGCTTTTTTTTTTTTTTTTGCTTTTTTTTTTCCCTTCACTTCGTTTCTCCTCCTCCATCTCTCGTGGGGAGATCGGGGGGGGGGGGGTGAATGGAAGGAGGAGAGCAAAGAGTATGGTACTCCCTTCTTTTAGGGATGTATCAGAATGTTCTCTTCTGCTATATTAATTTTTTTGTCGTTTGTCTGGGGGGTTTTGTCTTTTTTTTATTTTCTTGGGATGTTTCTTTGCAAGAGGGGGGGTGGGGGGAGATAACACTAAAAAATGTTACAACTATAATTGTTATAAAGAGGTGTGTATGGGTTGGTCACAATAGTAGGCCCCCAGCCGAACCAAGCGAGGGGATGAGAGATATGAGGAGTGGCAAGTGTGAGTGGCAGGGTATGTATGTAAGTGACGTAGAGTATAGCATGTATGAAAGGTTCAGGGTAGATTGTAGGATGCACACTCAAGATAAAATCGATTTCCACTAATTGCACTGGATTAGTGAATTATCACAAGTAAAAAGTATGATTTATAAGTGGGCACACATTCATGAACAAAGGAATGTCACAAAACGAACAAGATACTTTTAGCACTAATGTTTAGAGATACACAGGTAAAGAGGAAGAGTATCGCTTTGTTCCTGGAGTGTTAGGGGATTAGGAGATCCAGGGAAAAAAAGCTGCAGTATTGTCAATGACAAAAATATACGGGGCTTCGATTCTCTCCAGGAGACACACCTCACTAATACTTCCATTCCCCATCTGGGATGGAGAGAGTTTGGCCTGCAATTCCATGCGGTCCGTACTTCTTTTTCTAGAGGGAGTGAGTATTTTGATTAAAACAGGGGTTATATTTAACTGTATACAAAGTAGGATTGATGAACAAGGGCATTATATATTTTTTTATATTGTAAAATAGAGAACTGAACACTTGTATTGGCCAATGTGTACATACCGCCTCCTTTTGGTATTGAGATTCTGCTTGATCTTGTGGAGTTTGTGCTGGAAAAGCTGGGTCTCCCTGTTTTGGTTGTAGGAGATTTTAATATGGCTATTGACCTGACAGTAGATAGGTTTCCCCAGGGGATAAAGCGGGGAGGGTTAACGGATGGCCATCTATCCCAGTTTATGGGCGAGATGGGCCTGATAGACATCTGGCAAATACGGAATCAAAATTCTCGGAGTTACTCCTGCTTCTCCAGTACAACACTCCACATTATCGAGGATCGATATGATTCTTGGCAATGATGAGGTGATTACTATGATAAATGGCCTCAATTACTTGCCAAGAGGTCTCTCGGATCACTCGCCAATGACAGCCTCTCTGGTAATAGGGGATGGAAGCCACCATCGAGAATGGAAACTTAGCCCCTCTTGGTTGGAGCTTATGGGAGAACCGCAGGAGGTATTAATGGCCCTAAGAGCCATAGGAAAGAAATGCAGGGGGGGGGGGGGGGCCTAATGGCATTGGCGTTCTCCAATGCCAGGTGCATGTGCTTCTGCAAGCTGTGGAGGGACACAAGAGCAAAGAGGTAGCATTATTAGGTTTGGTGACACAGGCATTTCCTTTGACACATTGTTACTGCTTCCGGCTGGGCATTAATAGAAATTTTGCTGGACTATAGCCCATAGACTATAGCCCTAAAAGTGTATGTATTCCTTCTAGTAGTGCCTCTGCTTTGTGCAACAGGCTATGAGCGGAAGGGGGACAAGGAACACCTCAAAGGGTTCTAAAGGATTGATTGTTGTGCAACAATCTAAATCAATGTCCAAGAAAATGTCATCCTCCTCTGAGAGTGATGCAGCCGGTCAGAGTGAGCCGTCAGGGGGGGACTGGTGTTGCAGTAGCGCTGGACACTTGAGTCCCTATATATATCATAGGAAGGTTTGGAAAGCTGCGCCACTAATCCTATGATCTCAATGCTGTTTTAAAGGACACTCTACGTAAGTGCAATTATTTATATTATAATAAAATATTTGAATGGTTTTACGCTATGGAGGCATCTTTTTCTTTTTGGGGCTAATGCTGGTGACATACCAGATTGCTGACAGTGGAAGTTTTTGTTCTGGGATGCTGCCATACACTGGCGACAGTAGATCAGTGACGCAAGGATTATGATACTGATGATGTATTACTAAGATTACAACCTGTTTTGAATAAATTACCATTAAGGCTACTATCTAATCTGCATCTGGTAAGCACATCTGAATCTCGGTGACGGGCACTGGTTTGCAGTTTTGTTTGGACTCACCGCGGTGTTTTGATAAGCACTTACATATTGGACTCTATTTTCCAGCCTAGGCTCTCTGCAAGCTGTTCTTTTTTGTTATATGCTATCTATACATTTTTTAAATGTTCTCTTGGTTCAATTAATTTGTGCAACGTTAACGCTATTTACATAATCGGCAACAAATATTCATTTTTGTGTGTGTGCCATTAATTCCTTAGTGATATTTTATTAGAGATGTTTTTTATTATCGAATAGGATTAGTGGCGCAGCTTTCCAAACCTTCCTACAATTTACTCTAGTGTGTGTATCCCACTCAGAGCTGCGGCCTTTATTTTATTTCATTTTTTTATTTTATTCTATTTTATATATATATTTTTTTTAGTTTGATTGTCATAAACTTTTTTTAATTTCGTTTTTTCCCTGAGCGCAGTTTATTTTCTATTTGTTACCCTATATATATCACTCAGAAGGGTTTTTTTTCTTCTACCATTTTAAGTTTAGAACAGAAGAGTGATGCTATGGTCACTTTCCATAGTGTGTTTAAGCGTAGCAGATCCAAATCCATTGCTCAGGACCCTCATACTGAGGAGCAAGGGGCAGAGGGGATCAGGAAGTTCTTCTAAAAGATCAGGAAGTTCTTCTAAAAGATCAGGAAGTTCTTCTAAAAGATCAGGAAGTTCTTCTAAAAGATCAGGAAGTTCTTCTAAAAGATCAGGAAGTTCTTCTAAAAGATCAGGAAGACACTGATATCTCCTCTTCTGAGGATCCTAATATGGAGGGAGCAGTCTCGCAAGAAAGTTGGTTCGCTCAACTTTTTTTTGCTGCCTGTAGCGCAGTCTATTGATGAGCCCACCTCTGGTTTGGGATCACTAAAGTCTCCCCAATATGGGGATGCCTTTCCTATCCATTCATGGCTTAAAAAGCTGATGTATTCTGAATGGCAACACCAAGATAAGCAGTTTTTTCCTCCAAAAAAGTTTTCTATACTTTATCCTATGGAGGAGGAATTCTATAAGAAATGGGGGGTTCCCGCAATCGATGCTGCGATCTCCTCTGTAAATAAAAACCTCACTTGTCCTGTAGACAATGCGCAAATGTTGAAGGATCCAACAGATAAAAAGTTGGAATTTCTTTTTAAGAACAACATTTCTCTTGCAAGTTCAGTGGTGCAGCCGCCTCTTGCAGTGTTTTGTAGTATCTCAGTCCATAAAGGACCTGTTTGTAGAGATACTTGAGATTATTCCTGATCAGCAGGCCCAGCAATGGGCCGGCTTATCAGAAGCACTATGTTTTATGGTGGATGCTATGAAAGATTCTATTATTCAAGCCTCACGGCTTGTGCTAGGATTGGTACGTACATGCTGAATCCTATGGTTGAAAAATTGGTCAGCCAAAGTGCCTTGTAAAAAGCTCTTGGCCAGTTTCCCATTTCATGGTGAATGGTTATTTGGAGACAATTTAGATAAATCTATCCAAAGGATTTCTAATGGGAAAAGTTCTTCTTTTTTACCAGTGAAAAAGAAGTTTAAGTATTTCTCCTTTAAATGCACATCTTCTCCAGTGCCAGGAGCATCTGCCTCTAGACAGTCTCGATGGCCTCCACCATCGAGCTCAAGAGCAAGACCTCAGGGGCAGTCCAAGGGCCAAAAGAGGACTTGGGGCAGGAAGCCCAAAAAGTAAAATACTAAAGCCTCCTTATGAAGGGACATTTGGCAGGAACAATGTCAAGACAGATGGGTGGCTTCCTCAATTTCGTTGAGGAACTAGAGTTCAGAGAATTCCCATCTCCTCGTTTTTTAAAATCAAATTTCCCCAGAGATCCAGGGAAAGGGAAGTCTCTCTTTCTAGCTCTGGATCATCTCTTGTCCCAGAAGGTGATATCAGAGGTTCCCACAGAAGAGCAGGGATCAGGTTTTTAGTCAACCCTCTTCAAGGTTCCAAAACTGAGCGGGTAGGTAAGACCCATTCTAGATCGCAAGGATCTGAACTGGCACTTGCATATCCGTTCCTTTCGCGTGGAGTCAATCCGATTGGTTGTCTCCATTTTTGCAAGGAGGGGATTTTTTGGCATCGATCGATACCAAAGATGCCTATCTCCACGTGCCAATATTTCCCGATCATCAGAAATGTTTACGCTTCGAGGTAGAAAATCGTCATTTTCAGTTTGTGGCACTGCCGTTTGGCCTAGCCACCGCACCATGTGTGTTCACAAAAATCCTGGTGCCTCCTTTAGCGAGGTTAATGGCTCAGGGTATAACTATCCTAGCCTATCTAGACAATCTGCTTTTAGTTGATCAATCAGTCACCGGTCTAAACCAAAGTTTAATCTCAGCCGTGAGCTACCTGGAATTCCTAGGCTTCTCAACCTAGAAAAATCCTTAAAACCGTCAAGGAGATTACAGTATTTGGGGCTGATCATAGATACCATTCAAAAGAAGGTATTCTTACCCCATTCAAAAGTTAGCTCCATAAAGGAACTGATTCGACATGTCAAAACAAAGAGAAATCCTTCCATTCGGCTGTGCATAAAATTGTTAGGAACGATGGTGGCCTCTTTCGAGGCTGTTACTTATGCACAGTTTCCTTCAAGACTGCTATAAAACACCATTCTGTCAGCTTGAAACAAGAAAGCCCAGGCTTTAGACTTTCCAATGCGCTTATCCCCTGAGGTGCGTCAGAGCCTCAATTGGTGGTTGATATCCAGCAACTTTCGACAGGGGAAATCCTTTCTACCAGTATCCTGGAAAGTGGTAAAAACGAATCCCAGCCTTCTAGGCTGGGGAGCAGTCCTGGAAAAAGCATCTGTCCGGGGAAGTAGTCCAAATCAGAAAGGACCTTGCCCATCAATATTCTAGAAATTCGAGTAGTACATCTGGCCCTAGAGGCCTGGACGCTCAGACTATGAAATTGTCCTTCCAGGATTCAATCCGACAATGCCACGGCATCAATCACCAAGGGGGCAGGAGAAGCCGTGCAGCCCAAAAAGAGGTGAATCATGTTCTAGCTTGGGCAGAAAGCAACATTCCTTGCCTATTGTTGATTTTCATTCCAGGCATAGAAAATTTGCAGGCGGACTACTTGAGTCGCCAACAATTATTTACGGGAGAATGGTCCCTTCACTCCGACATATTTTTGTTGATGTGTCAAAAATTGGGTGTTCTGGACGTAGATCTGTTCGCGTCCAGATTCAACAAGGTCAACAACTTTGTGTCAAGGACAAGGGATCCGCTAGCGTGTGGAGCAGACGCCTTGGTCTTTCCATGGGATCAGTACTCACTGATCCGTGTGTTTCCTACGGTTCTGCTGCTTCCGCGCTTTCTCCACAGGATCAAGCAGGAATGGAAAGAGGTGATTCTGGTGGCCTCTTGGTTTGCTGAGATCATAAAGGTGTCAGTAGGGGACCCTTGGACCCTGCCGCTGTCACCAGACCACCTCGCACAAGGTTCGGTATTCCATCCTACCGTACAAACGCTAAATTTAGCAGTTTAGTTATTGAAACCCACATTCTTAAGGACTTTGGGTTATCTCCTTCAGTAGGATCTACTTTAGTTAATGCTAGAAAGCCGGCCTCCACAGTCATATACTAGAGTCTGGAAGGCATATGTCTCCTGGTGTGAATCCAGGGGTTGGCACCCCAGGAAATATGTCATAGATAGGATCCTTGAATTTCCGCAAATGGGATTAGAAATGAAGCTGGCCTTGAGTACTATCAAAGGCCAGGTCTCAGCCTTATCAGTTTTCTTTCAATGGCCTCTTGCTTCTCACTCTCTCGTACATAGCTTCATTCAGGGGGGGAAGCGGATTAATCCTCCCTTCAGGTTACCCCTGAATCCTTGGGATTTGATTTTAGTCTCGTCGGCTTTACAGAAACAGCCTTTTGAGCCTATACGGGAAATTCCCCTGGTTCTTTTGGCCAGAAAAATAATCGTTTTGGTTGCCATATCCTCTGCCAGAAGAGTATCGGAATTGGTGGCTCTGTCTTTTAAAAAGCCATATTTGATTATGCATAAGGATAAGGTGGTATTGCGGCCTCATCCTGAATTCCTACCAAAGGTAGTGACAGGTTTTCATTTAAGCCAGGATATTGTTCTGCCTTCTTTTTTCCCAGATCCTCCATCTAGGGAAGAGAAGTCACTACATTCCCTTGATGTAGTGAGAGCGGTCAAGGTCTATTTAAAGGAGGCCTCTCAGATTAGCAAAACAGATGTTTTGTTTGTACTGCCAGAAGGTCCTACAAGAGGACAGGCAGCATCAAAATCTACTATTTACAAATGGATTTGTCAAGCGATTGTTCAAGCTTATGGTCTAAAATTATTCCTCCTTTTCATGTTAAAGCACACTCAACCAGGGCGATTAGTGCCTCTTGGGCATTGTATCACCAGGCCTCAATGGCTCAGATCTGCAAGGCCGCAACTTGGTCTTCAGTCCATACATTTACCAGATTCTATCAAATCGATGTAAAAGGTCATGGGGATATTGCCTTTGGACTTTGTGTACTGCAGGCTGCAATATAAGTCTTCTAGCCTCTTAATGCCCTACCTTTTTTGTTGTGTCTCCCTCCCTTCAGTTGCCATTGCTATGGGACATCCCACATAGTAACTACTATGGCTCTGTGTCCCTTGATGTATGAAAAGAAAACAGGATTTTTATAACAGCTTACCTGTAAAATACTTTTCTTCAAGTACATCGGGGACACAGCGGTCCCCCCTTCTTTGGTATACACGTGTATTGCTTGGCTACAAAACTGAGGTACTGCCAGTAGTGGGAGGGATTATATAGGGAGTGTACTTCTTGTCTTAGGGTGTGCCAGTGTCCATCACCTGAAGGTGGCCTATAACCCACATAGTAACTACTATGGCTGTGTCCCCTGATGTACTTCAAAGAAAAGGATTTTACAGGTAAGCCGTTTTTAAAAATTCAGTTTTTTGGCCTAAAAGGAAAATTCTGTGTGGAAAAAAACTAACACTGCATATCACCCTGAACACAACATCTCCACTGTGAAACTTGGTGGTGGCAGCATTATGTTGTGGGGATGCTTTTCGTCAGCAGGGACAGGGAAGCTGGTCAGAGTTGATGGGAAGATGGATGGAGCCAAATGCATGCCAATCTTAGAAGAAAACCTATTAGTCTGCAAAAGACTTGAGACTGGGGCGGAGGTTCACCTTCCAGCAGGACAATGACCCTAAACATACAACCAGAGCTACAGTGGCATAGTTTAGATCAAAGCATATTTGTGTTTAGAATGGCCCAGTCAAAGCCCAAACCTAAGTTCCATTGATAGTCTGTGGCAAGACTTGAAAATTGCTGTTCAGGCATCAAATTTGCCCGAGCTCGAGCTATTTTGCAAAGAAGAAAGGGCAAAAATGTAACTCTCTAGATGTGCAAAGCTGGTAGAGACATACCCAAAAAGACTTGCAGCTTTAATTGCAGCGAAAGTTGGTTCTACAAAGTATTGACTGGGGTGCTGAATACAAATGCACACCACACCTAAATGATTTTCACATTTTTTATTTATTTTTTTTACAAATATATTTACTCTTCCACTACACAATTATGTGCCACTTTATGTTGGTCTATCATACAAAGTCCCAATAAAATACATTAGGTTTTTGAAACCTAAACCATGAATCGTAGGATGGTTTGATATAGTTATAGCCAAGTCCCGAACCCGTTGGTGGTGGTAAAGGAGAATAGTTTGGTCACTGACTACCAAGGATCCTTGAACACCTTGTAGCACATTACACAGTGGATGTGGCGTGGCAGACATGGAAGGATTAGACTAAAGTCTCATGTTTGTCAGGTGTGTCTTTGGGATAAAAATGGTTGAGTGGTAAGATAACCTAAAATACAGTCTGGCAGTGCACTCTCCCCCCCCCCCCCCCCCCCCCAAGGTTGTCAGGTTCTTCAAGGTGCGCCAGGGCAGTTTGTGTCTATTGTCCCAAGTGAAGAGTACCAGGATCCATGCACACTGGCTTAAATTTTTATTTTTTTAAAAAAACAGGAGATTTGCGTAGAAGCATTTCAAGGTTTATTGTTTGTGTTCATGCACATTTATGATACTTAGAGCAGGGCTTGACAAATTTGCTTAGAATCCAGGAGCCAGCTGAAAAAGTTAGGAGCCAGTTATTTAAATCCTCTGCCCAGCGCCCAGAACTGCATGTCTGGGGCATCGGACAATAAGAATTGCTCATGCCTGATGCCAAGAGAAAGACAAGAAAATCAACTTTTGTTTTGTTAGAAGATTTTGCAAATAAGTTTTTTTTTTTTCACCTTCACTGATGTGCTTTGATAGGCTGCACTAATGGGCACTGATGGGGCAGCATTGAGGTTGGAACTGATGGGCACCAATGAGGTGCCACTAATGGGCACCGACAGGTGGCACTGATGGGCACCAATAGGCAGCACTGAGGTGCCACTAATGGGCACCGACAGGTGGCACTGATGGGCACCACTGAGGTGCCACTAATGGGAACTGGCAGGTGGCACTGGATTGCACTGGCAGGTTGCACTAACTGAAATTGGCAGGTGGCACTGGATGTCACTGGCACTAACTGGCAGGTGGCACTAACTGGCATTGGTAAGTGGCACTAACTGGCATTTGCAGGTGGCACTGGATGGCACTGGCAGGTGGCACTAACTGG
The DNA here is from genome assembly GCF_037356315.1 of Lithobates pipiens. NCBI lineage: Eukaryota > Metazoa > Chordata > Amphibia > Anura > Ranidae > Lithobates > Lithobates pipiens. The sequence continues at coordinate 152,471,119 of NW_027507785.1, read as the reverse complement.
CAGATGGTACTAACTGGCATTGGCAGGTGGCAATAACTGGTATTGGCAGGTGGCACTAGCAGGTGGCACTGACAGATGGCATTGGCAGGTGGCACTAATTGGCATTGGCAGGTGGCACTGGATGGCACTCAATTTCACTGGCAGGTAGCACTAACTGGCAGGTGGCACTGGCAGATGGCATTGGCAGGTGGCAATGGGTGGCACAGATTGGCAAGTGGCACTGAATTGCACTGGCAGGTGGCACTAACTTGCAGATGGCACTGGATTGCACTGGCAGGTGGCAATGGGTGGCACGGATTGGCAGATGGCACTAACTGGCACTGGCAGGTGGCACTGGATTGCACTGGCACTGGCACTGACTCGCACGTGGCACTAACTGGCATTGGCAGGTGGCAATAAATGGCACTGGCAGGTGGCACTGACAGATGGCATTGGCAGGTGGCACTGGATGGCACTGGCAGGTGGCACTGCTGGGCACGAACTGGCATGTGGCACTGGCAGATGGCATTGGCAGGTGGCACTAACTGGCATTGGCAGGTGGCACTGGATTGCACTGGCAGGTGTCACAGGTTGGCACTGATTGGCAAGTGGCACTGGATTGCACTGGCAGGTGGCACTAACTGGCACTGGCAGGTTTCACAGCCGATAGTGTAGCTGCGAAACTGAATGCTCCCTGCAGTGCTGCACTGTGTGAAACTGTATGGAGAGAGAGGAGCTGACACATTCAGCGGGACCCGGCAGCTATCCAGCCAATGATTGGGCTGCTTAAGAAAGGGGAAGGGCCACATGTATCGGCCCGCCCAGATCCCATCCCATTGGCTGGTGTTGGAAAGCTGGTCCCTTCCACCCCGGGCCCCGCCCACCCCTACATTCAGCCTTAAATTTGACAGCTCCTCTCTACATACAGTTTCACACACTGCGGCGCTGCTCTACCAACAGTGTGTGGGGAGAAGGGAGGAGGATGGTTGTTTTTTTGGCAAGAGAACTGGCGTTTTTGTTGCCCAGTGTGCATGGACCCTCAATCTTAAAGAATTTTAATGGAATAAAAAATCCATACAGGACACGGTAAAGTTTGAGGTGGAGAAACAGGACACACTCTCGTATGTTGGTGTTTGTGCCTCTAGGTGTCGACTAAGGCATAGTCAGCCACCAGCCCACTGAACCTTTGATTTGTGATCAGCAAGGGTGCAAAATTTGCAGGGCCCAAATTTGGGTTAGGTGTGGTGGTAAAATCTCCTAACCATATAGCTGGGATTGTAGTGTGGTGTGTCTATATGTGAGGGGGGGGGGGGCGCAAGGATAACTAACGGCTTTCCAGATATTACAATGTGCAAGAAAACATATCTGCCCTGAGGGTCAGACACCAACAATTCAAATTGCACTGATTTAGCTAGAAGTATAGTGGCACCCCGAGAATGAGTAGTGTAAGAGGCATGGGATGCCCAACTTACACAATATATCTCTTTAAAGCTTGTTACAAGTGGCCTACTACTTGAGTTTCCATCAAAACAATGATATTGGTAAGCTGTTCCTTAAAGCAGAGCTCCACCCAAAAATGAAACTTCTACTTTTCAGTCTCCTTCCCTCCTCTGGTGCACCATTTTGCACCTTTCGGGGGGGGGGGGAGCAGGTACCTGTTTTGGCAGGTACCCTGTCCCCGTTTCTGTCAGACCTCACCACAGCGTGGTACATCAAAGGTCCGGCTCCTCCCCTAATGTCGGACCAGTAGGCGGGTGCAGTGCGCTTCGTGCATGCGCAGTAGGCACCCGGCCATGAAGCCGAAAGGTTTTACTGCCGACTTCTCTTACTGGCAATGCTGGCAGCAGCACCCAAAAGCTGATGGACACATCACCTGCCTTGCTGACATTGTTGGACTCCAGGACAGCTAAGTGTGCTAATATTAAAAGTCAGCAGCTACAGTATGTGTAGCTGTTGACTTTATATTTTTTGAGGGGAAGGCGGAACTTCACTTTGATAAGACAACGCAGCAGACTTCTTTACTCTGTCAAATTCCCCAGATGTTCCAGATAGAGACCTTCAAGGGTGTAATTTGGTACTGTGGGGTATAAGATTGTATTTAGGCAATGTGTGACTACCAGGGCTAAACAAAACCAAACATAACTGAAGATAGTGAATACAGAGAGTCATAAACTTCTGACGAGAAAATAACAGAAGTATCACAATATATGCCAAAACCCCAAACCTCCTTGCTCTACACCAACCCTAGCAAGTGTGAGCATACAAGCCGAAAACCGTGCCAGCCAGGAAAATAAACTTGAATGGTAATTCCTGGTGGGTATACTAGATATACAATCTTTTGTTGTAAAACGTTAATGATCTGTAAGGCCAGTGGTGTCATATTGTCAAGAAGCTGGTACACAAATGCAAATACACAATGGTAGATTTCACCCACAAACTGAAAGGAGAAAAATAGTGATGCATGATAGGTTTCCATCCTTGTGCTAGTCTGGTCACTTTCCATGGGGAAACAAGTGATGTAATATTCTGGCAAAACACAGGTGGTTTAGTCCACCACTCCCTTAAGCATGAATCCACCTAGAAAGGAAAAGAGATGGTCAGAGAGGCCTGTGAGGATCTCAAACTGAAAAGCTAAAGCTAGTTTTGACCATAAGGCTCGACAGGACTTCCATATAGATGAAGAATACATGCCATGAAAATATAGAAAAGGCCAGTGGACTCATCTTTTCTACACTAGGAGGGTACCAACCATAAGGCAAACGGGCATTGGGCACGTTTTAGATGTCCTCAGCTCAGAAACTCACTCTCTGCTCAAGTTGGGGGTATCCTGACCTAAAATCCAGCTTGAATCAGCATTTGACCTTGCGTACCAACAAGGGACAAATCTCCACCCTTATGATTTTATTCCAAAGACAATTGGCCTTCCATTTCTGGCTTTTAAGACTTTTGTATGAGGTGTTGCTTGCTCTGAACAACCACCCATGACTCTATGGGATTTGCATTTAGTTCTATTGTCTCTTGAAAGATCATCTTTCGAATCAACTAGGGATGTTCCCTTTTTCATTCTTACAAGCTTGTTTTTCTTGTTGACATTGATTCCTCGAGGTGTGTGTCTGAGCTTTGCTGCTCTGTCTTGTAAAGAACCCTTTCTGTTCTTACACAAAGATAATAGGATTTTTAAATACAGCTTACCTCTAAAATCCTTTTTTTGATAGTACATCACGGGACACAGTGCCTTCATTAGATAGTGGGTTAGATAGGCACCTTCGGTGATTGGACACTGGCTAACCCCAATTAAGGATAATTCCTCCCCTATATAACCCCTCCCATATGGGAGGTACCTCAGTGTTTTAGCAAAGCAATAGGAAACCACGTAAACCCCAAAAGGGGCAGGAGCTCTGGGTCCCGTGATGTACTCTCAAGAAAAGGATTTTACAGTTAAGCTGTATTTAAAAATCCTATTTTCTTTATCATACATCACGGGACACAGAGCCTTCATTACATAGTGGGATGTCCCAAAGCATTGGTCAGTTTGAGGGGAGGGAGACACAGATCAGAATTATAGACAGCTACTGACCAGAGGAACTAAACTGCAGCCTGCGGTATACTGCATCCGAAGGCGGTATCCTCTTGCCCTCTTACATCCACCTGATAAAATCTGTTGAATGTATGGACTGATGACCAAGTCACAGCCTTACAGATCTGAGCCAGGGAGGCCTGGTGATGCACTGCCCAAGAAGCACTAACAGCCCTGGTTGAGTGCGCTTTCACTTGAAAAGGAGTCTTCTCCTTTATACAATAGGCCCGAAGAATAACTTGTCTAATCCATCTCGAGAGAGTGAACTTTGATGCTGCCCGGCCTCTTAGGGCCTTCTGACAAAATAATCAGATTTTCTTATCTGAGCGGTAGCCTGCAGATAGATACGGATTGCTCTTACCACATTGAGAGTGTGCACTGATTCTTCTTCCGTGGACTGCGGATCTGGAAAAAAGGATCACATCTTGATTCAAATGGAATCCTGAAACCACCTTAGGTAGGAAGGACCTGCTAGGACGCATCACTACTCTGTCCTTGTGAATAATCAAATAAGGTTCCTTGCTTGAAAGGGCTGCTAGCTCTGAAACTCTCCTAGCCGAGGATATAGCAATCAAAAAGACTAGTCAAAAGAGCTAAAGAAGCCTGGTGTAATGGTTCAAATGGTTGTCACCCTGTAAGAACCCAAACCAAATTCAAATCACATGGGCTCACCGGAGGTTTGCCTGGTGGTTTTAACCACATGGCCCACTGAATAAAAGACCGGACAAGTGAATGTGATGCAAGTGGCTTCTGAAAAAACACTGACAAAGCTTAAATCTGGACTTTGATGGTGCTTATGGCCAAATTCATTTCTAGGCCTGACTGGAGGAAATACTTTCTAGGATGCCATCCCCTGAGTTCACACCAGGAAACATATATGCCTTCCAGATTTTGTAGTAAAAATGGAGGTGGAGGCCGGCTTTCTGGCATTGACCAGAGTAGAGAGGACTGACTCCAAGAGTCCATGGTCTTTCAGAATGTGGGTCTCAGCAGCCAAACCGTCAAATTCAGACTGTGTAAAGCAGGATGGTAGATTGGACCCTGCAAGGGTAGATCTGGCCGGAGAGGAAGGATCCAAGGCCTGCCATCTTCACGATCTCTGCGTAGCAAGGTCGCCTGGGCCAAGCCAGGGCTACTAATAGAAACAACTTTGTTTCCCTCTTGACTCTTTTCAGGAACCATGCCAGAAGTGGATTCGGCGGGAAGGCATAGATTAGATTGTACCGATCCCAGGAAATTGTCAGAGCATCTGATCCCTGAGCAAGTACATCTTTTTTGTTCTCGACACAAACTTATTCAGCTTCTTGTTGAATCTGGATGCAAACAGATCTACATCCGGAGTACCCCTTCTGTGACATATGGTTGAAATATGTCAGGGTGTAGAGCCCATTCTCCTGGGCATAATTGTTGGCGGCTTAGAAAATCCGCTTGCCAATTTTCCACTCCTGGGATGAAGACTGCAGAAAGGCAAGGTACATGCCTTTCTGCCCAAGCAAGTATTCGATTCACCTCTTTTTGTGCATCCAGACTTTTGGTGCCACCTTGGTGATTGATATAAGCCACAGCCGTGGCTTTGTCGGACTGTATTCGAACAGGGTGACCCTGTAGTCTGTAAGACCAGTCCATGAGGGCCATGTAAATTGCCAGAATTTCCAGAATATTTATGGGCAGGAGTCTTTCGGTCGCGGACCATTTTCCTTGCCCGCATACCTCTTCCAGCACTGCTCCCCAGCCTATGAAATACAAATGTTGGTAGTAAGGGCGCTCTGGTCTGATCATAAATGTCTTATAATTCCAAGGAATAATACAAAAAGAAATTAATGGGTGTGTTTTCTAAAAAATCTGTGCAAAGGATGCATAAAGTGCAATGTGCAAATTTAGTGAGTTCCAGTCAAGTGCATGAAAGAAAAAAAAAACGCACAATATATAAAAATAACCAAATCCTTAATGATAATACTATTAAATTATACCACGTGCTAAGACGTATACCAAGTGGTAAACGATAAATAATCAATAATGAACTAAAAAATATGTAAAAACAATTGTCACAATTGAGTTTAAGTGCAAAATATACAAAATTCAGTGATGCAAATGCTAATCTTCTAATCAGTGTCCATAATCAGCAGTACCAAAGCATATAAGAAACAGTCCAAAAGTGCAAGGTGCCTGGTGCAAATAATCCTTGGGGGTTAAAAAAAACCTGGTGCAATTTTTGTGCAATAGACGGAATTCGCACTCACCGACTTCCCTGCCCCTGCAGGGGTAGAAGCGCCTCCACAGTATTAGCCACTGTGTTGCTATTTGCTGATCTTGGTATCCTGCTCTCTGCCGGTCCCAAATAGTCTGCTTGTCACCTCAGGGATGTGGTGTTCTCATTAAATGTGAAGAAAGAAAACTGCCCTTAGCGTAATAATGTAACAAACATCCGGTATTTATTTGTTAAAGTAAAAAAACTACTCACAAAGGTACAATTTAAAACCGCAGTATATAAGTTCAAGTACTGCCGCTTGAAGGAAGAGTCTGTGTATGTCCTAGGTCATTTCCTACGCGTTTCATCATGCGACGTCCTCTGGAGCGGCCATTTTAGTACACCTCTTCCCTTTTATAGGGTGTAATACCACGCCTGCGTGAACCCCCCGTCGCCATATTTGATAGGGGAACGTCTCTGTTGTTGCTCCGCATGATGCTGAGCTAGCATCTGTATCTCTTATGCTTGTGCAGGTGGTATCGCATTACACCCCACTCAAGTACGGCTACAACCTCTCATACTATATGGCCTTATAGCCCGATTATACCAAACATGAATTGACATTAACCTAGATACGGAAACAATATATATGCGCTCTCCATCTGTTGATGTCAGTGCATATGCTTATATACTAAATAAAGCCTGCATGTACATCCTATTAGCATACGAATAGCCATATGGAATGTTTAAAAATAAATATTAAAAGTAGAAAAATTTGTGTGTGTATGTGTGTGTGTATGTGTGTGTAATATATATATATATATATATATATCAGTAAAAATAAAATAAGAATAAATATGACTAAAATAAAAGGGGTTATAACTGCATTAGACATAGAACTCTAATAGAGATACTGATGAACCCAGAAGGTAAAGGAGGACTGGCATTAAGAAAACTGGTATTACAATTTTCTCCCAAAAATGTTTTATGAGAGAAATCCCAGTCTATATCTATATATGAACACAAGAGGAATTTAGGTCAAATGAAACCAAGTTTTGCTATATTTTCTTTTTGATAGTATGAATATGTTACTTTCGACCCAAACCCAAAATTCTTCTTCTCTTTTCCTTTTTTGTCTTGAAATAGGTAAATCCTTTTCTTTTTACTAAGAGCGGCCTTCACTGTTGGAAATTTCAATTTTCTATGTAACAATTTCTTACGGTATTATGAATATATCATATTCAACCTTAAATTTCCCTTTAAGAGGAATATTTAATAGTATGAATATATTACCTTCGACCCAGAACACCAAATTCTTCCTATTTTTTGCTTTGTTGTCTTTAAATAAAACCTTTTCTTTTTTATCCTTACTAAAAGGGAGGGGCCTTCAGTGTTTAAAATTATTTTTTTTTTTAAATATATACTTTCTAGCAATATTATGAATGTATCATATTTGACCTTCCCGAAAACTTTTTTGCTTCTTCCATATCCCCAAAAATAAATGTAAACACATTAAATTCTCCATATAAGAAATCAAGGGGGAGAAGATCTGATCTAATAATTGGTTAAAAAACTGTTTAAATCCAGGTCTATGTTAAGGCCTAAGGGTTGGAGGGTTTCTAAATTAAATATCCATTTGGTCTCGTTTTGCGATGCTTTTAGTCTTTTATCTTCTCCCCTTCAATGCCCTTTTATCTGATCTATTGCATAGAATACCATACATGGGGGATCCCAGGCATGATGGTCTCCAAAATGTCTGGAAACACTGTTTATTAAATCAGTTTTTTATATTCGTGATGTGTTCCTTAATTCTTACATGTAGTTGCCTTGTGGTTCTATCCACATATTGTTTGCGGCAAGGGCATTCAATAACATACGTGGCGAAAGTACTGTTACAGGTAATCGGCTGATTGACCTTATACTAATTTCCATTTGTGAAGGACATAAAATCAGATTTTTTTCGATTTGTTTTCTTACTGAGTCTGCAACCAACTTATTTCTCAAGGTGGGTTCTCTCCTATAAATGAAAGAGGACTTATTGGGTAGTACATTCCTTAAAACATTGTCAGATTGCAGAATGGGCCGATGTCTCTTAATAATGTGTTCCAAAGCCTTATGTTGTCTTTGGTATCCTGTTAGGAATGCGACGTCTAACCTTTTATTCTTCTTTTGTCTTCTGACATTCAGTGCCCCATCAATTAAACTATTTCTTTCCATCCTTTTTACTTTTTCTTTTAGGTTACGTAATTCACTTTCTTTATACCCTTTTATGATGAATCTCTGTATGATCTCTTCCGCTTGTATTTCAAAGTCTATTTCCTTACTACAATTCCTATACAGCCACAACAATTGCCCTTTGGTTATATTCCTTATCCACTGAATATGGTGACAGCTGTTCGTGGGGATATACCTGTTGCGGTCCGTGGTTTTAAAGAAAGTGCGCGTGCCTATTGTCGCATCCTGCTTAAAAATCTTCAAGTCCAAATGATCTATACTGTACTGATCCGATTTTCCTGTAAAAGAAATATCATATATATTATGGCTGATCTCATCAAAAAAATCTTGTAGTTACTGTATTTGCTGGCGTATAAGACTACCTTTTACACTTAAAAAAAAATGCCCAAAAATTGGGGGTCGTCTTATACGCCGGGTATATAGGTATACAATGCTGCCCGATGGATGTCAGCCCCCAAATGTCTGCTAATACTGTATGTGGCTTCAGCAACAAACAGTATACGCCGTTGAGCCAATCCCGGCGAGCAATGTATTCTATTAATGAATACAGAGCCTGCTTGGATTGGAGTAACAGCCACTGCCAATCCGAGCAGGCTACATAGAGTAGCCTGCTCGGATTGGCTTTGAGAGAGAGAGAGAGGCAAGGGCTGATGATGCTACAGCCTCTGCCAATCCAAGCAGACGTTGCATTCATTAAAATAATACACCACTCACCATACTTCCCTGGGTAAATCAATTCACTGATCTCCTACTACTATACATCCTGCTATTTGCCTTTGAGGTCTCAGGCACCCAAGAGGGACAGGTAAATCTGGGACATATGACGGGGGGTTATTAAATGCATTTTGGTGGACAATTCCCATAGAATGTAACCCAAAAGTGGTATAGGTTTGGTTAGTGAAAAATTCTACTTTCCAGAGTTGTGGCATTCAATAGATCTCTGTTTGTGTTATTATTGTTTGATTTACTTTATGACATAACACAGCATGGCGGATGAGTAGTTGGCATTCTTGCTTTGTATTTTTTAATCGTTCTAATGTTTTTTTAAAATGGTGTTGCCTCAGAAGGGGGGTAGTCTTATACCACGAGTATTGCCCAAAACCTATGTTTTCACTTGAAAAATAGGGTGTCGTCTTATACGCCCAGTCGTCTTATACGCCGGCAAATACGGTACTGCATTGAGCCTCCCCAAATGATGATAATATCATCTATATATCTACGGTACATTTTAAGATTCTTTCTGGTTACCCCATAAATTTGCTCTTCTTCCCATCGATTTTAGAAAGAGGTTCGCCACACTGGGAGCATCTTTGCTCCCATGGCTACCCCCTTAACTTGGGTATAGTATGTACCTTGGTACCAGAAATAATTGTGGCTCGTGGCCAATTGGAGTCCCTCCAGAATATATTTAATCTGTTCCAGTTTTAAATCTGACTGTTGGCGTAATGCCCATTCTACACTACTTATTGCATCACTTTGTTTAATGTTCGTATACAATGAATTAACATCTATTGTTACCAGAATGTCCTCCTCCTTTATGTCTATATTTCTTAATTCTCCAATCAGCTGCCTGCTGTCTTTTAAATATGATTTACCCTCCATAACCAAGGGCTGAAGGAATCCATCTATGTAGGCCCCAAGTCTGGAGAATGATTCTATGCCGCTAACAATGGGTCTTCCGGGTGGCTGGTTTTTATGCACTTTGGGGACATAGTATATTACCGGGATTTTGGCGGCTTTGGGTATTAGGTACTTAGCCTCTTTTTTGTTCAAAATCCCCTTGTTCTCTACTTTCTTAACATATGTTTTTAAAGTTTTTTCATATTCCTTCTTGGGATTTCCTTTCAATTTCTTCTAGGTGTCTGGTACATTTAGTAAGTTCTCCATTTCATTCATATAGTCCTGTTTGTTCAATATTACCAGTCCCCCCCCATTTGTCTGCTGGCCTGATTACTATATCTTTTTTCTTCTCCGGTTGTCTGATGGTTTTCCATATGCCCTTGCTTTTAGATCTTGTGATTTCCAGTTCTCTTAGGTCTCTTTCCACCATTTTTTTGAACACTGTTAAACTTTCATTATGTTGTGCTTTAGGGTTAAAAGTAGAATCATTTCTCAAGTTTGAATGTCTATAGGTGCTATGTTCCTCTGTTTTTCTTTTTGTTCCTTCTTAGCAAAAAATGTCTTTATATTCAACTTCCTTGCAAATTTTTAGAGGTCAATATAAACTGCAAATGTATCAAGATTTTATCAGGCCTAAATCCAAAATCTTCAACTCGTCTTCTACAAAAACTGCATTACTCAAATTATATATACCTTCCCCTAGTACTCTCTTCTTCTTTTTCTTGTTGCCTCCTCTCTTTCCTCTGGTGCACTTTCTCCTTCCCATCGTAATGTTCTGTATGTATGCTCCCTCCTCTCTTCCCACCTGGGTTCTTGTTGTTCCATATAGTCTCTACTTACTTCTCCTTGTCTGTTCCTTCTCGGATTCCAACCCCCATTCCTCCAAGAGTTCCTCTGAAATTGATTCCTCATTGGGTATCGAAATGGTCTCCCTCCTCATGGGAGTCTGTAGGGGGTACTTCTTTCTTTTGGACCCGGCGGTCTGTTCCCTTGACCTCTGTGAAAAAAAAATGGTAATTTCTCCCCTGGTACTGTTCCCTATGTGGGGTTTCTTGATAATTTTCCCTAATGGGGGAGTATCGATTTCTGTGTCTAGGTATATTTGGTGTATATGGTGCATCCAAATTCCCTCTATTTCTGTATTGGTCGAGACGTCCGTATCCTCTGTCCGGACTATTTCAAAACCTATTATGACCAGAAGAATATCCTTCCTGTCTGGTCCTCTAGTCAAATATTTTTTACATGACCGCTCAGCTGCCCAATTTTTGAGCCACAGGGACTTTTGTATGTGTACCAACAGGAGAGACAAACGAGATGCTTGTTGGACAGAATCCAAAATTGCATCAATCGTAAAGCACAAATCCTGAGGAAGGTCTGCATAGTTCTCCACTTCCTCACTGGGAAGGAGGCCAAGCATTTGCTTAACTTGTTCCTTGAGGAATTGACACAACCCCACAGTTGCGACTGTAGGTTGTACTACAGTGCCAAGGAAAAGGAGGCTTTTAATAAAATTTCCAGCTTATCAGTTGGATCTTTAAACACCCGAGCATTATCCAGAGGACAGGTCAGGTTTTTATTCACACAATAAATGTGTGAATAAATGGGACCTCCCACTTCTTGGTTAAACTTTCCTCCAGAGGATAAAGCATTGAAAACCTTTAAGGAGGAAAGAACAGTTTATTGGGATGCCCCCAATCCTCATACAGCAATTTATACATTAAGGGATGAAAAAAGCAGTCTGTGGGATTTTCCTGACCCCCAGGGAAGAAACAGAAGATGTAGCGGCCTCAACAGCGGGCATTCTGAAAGTGGTACGCACCAATTCAGTGTAATATTGGTCCTGCTTTTTGAGTGCCTGAGAGGAGGAGAGACTCTTTTCTCTTTCTCTAATTCATCCAACTGCTCTTGATCCCTATCCCATGATGGGGATCTCTCCTCAGTGTCTGAGGAATCATTTTGAAAGAGGAGGGGATCTACCCCTTTTTATGCTATCTTTTAAGGAAGCTGAAATAAAATTCATAATTCTTCCTTGAAAACCCTCCAATGTAGCCTTAAGGGAGTCTTCTGTGACATAGGCTGGGGTTGAAACATTAGGAGAGGCTGCAAAACCTGACAGGGGCACTGACTCATTCTGTGAGGCTGGCTCCAGTCTTTCGGGGGGTGGGGGTGGTAATCTACAGGCATCTTTAGGACCCCTAGTCATAGGCAGTGATTTTTTTTTTAGTGCCTTTGTTACCTCCCCCTGAGACCCTCTTACGAGGAGACATAGTCCTAATCTACAAAGCAGAGGTACTAGTACAAAGTGCAATCACTGTTGTGCTACAAGTCTCACAATACACACATATGCTTAACTGCACAACCTGACACTGAGTAGGTGTCTTAGGATTGCCTGGATCTGATCCCTGCCCACAGCTCTGTGTCCATCTGCTTTATAGAGCTCTGGTGCTCTGGGCTTTAAATTTACCGCTTAGCGCCTGAGCAGTGGAGCGTCATGCACAGCCCCGCAACCACACACCCCCCCCCCCCCCCGTTTTGCCATCTGTATGCTAAAAGTGTGTCCCCCGCATGTGCGAGGACAAGCGAACAAGGAGGAGGAAGAGGACCACAGTTTGAGCCCTGTGGGACCCCTTATATTAAAGATTTATGGCAGAACCTGCAGCGGAGGATGTGAGCCGTCCGGAGACTGGCTTCACTGAGCATGTATCCTGGAAAGGCATGCAAGTATACACCATGTTGCGCTTTACTCCCTCTAGTGGCAGAAACCAGGTAAGACATGCAGCAACTCTAATGAAGAAATCCATAATGTGCAATATATTAACTTCTCTTACCTGTCCCCGCCGCAGGAACTGCTGAGAAACAGTTTCCAATCTTCACCCATCACGGCGGGTAGCGTTGTGCCAACCTTCAGGGTTTTTTTTTACATGACCAAGCACTTTAGACGCTGGTGAAAAAACTGAGGTGAGGGGTTATATAGGGGAGAAATTCTCCTTAATTGGGGTTAGCCAGTGTCCAATCACCGAAGGTGCCTATCTAACCCACTATGTAATGAAGGCTCTGTGTCCCGTGATGTATGATCAAGAAAAGGTAGCTTTGGTCTTTCACCTTAATCAGGACATTGTTGTTACATCCCTTGGTCCAGCTCCAGTACATCAGAAAAAGAAATCCCCTTAAAAGTCGTTATGTACTTTATGCTGTGCGAGTTTACCTTCATTAGAAAGGCTAACTCTCTTTACTATGTAAAGCTTATGATTTCTTGATGGCTTAGACAAATCAATGTCCACGCTTATGATCTTTAGGATCAGTTTCCATCCTACTAGATTTGTGAATGTCTCTAAGCTTCCATTCACACTATTGCAATTTCAGATGTGACTTGAGTTGCACAGAATTGCATGAAAATGGAAATCGTTCTCAATAGTGTCCATTCACACCAATGCAACAAGACGTGGTGCGATTTTGGAAAAGGTTTCTGTACTACTTTTGTGAAATTTTGGCATTGTAGATTATGCAATCCGCATCCAAGTTGCACTACCTACTCGCACTTATAGTTCGATCAAATCTGATCACAGCAGTGTGAACCTAGCCTTAGACTTTTTTGGCATCAGACAGCTGGTTTTTAGATTTGAGGCTGCCACCTGTTAGTAGACTCACTCCACTCAGATAGATTTCCTATCTGATTGTCCTGCCATATTTCTCCAACACAGAGTATTATAGTTAACCACTTGCCCACTGGGCATTTATAAACCCTTCCTAACCAGTGCTCTTAAATTTTGAATTACTCATGCAACACTGTACCCATATGACATTTTTGTCTCTGTTTTTCCACACAAAGAGTTTTCTTTTGGTGGTGGTTTAGTTACCATTGTTTATTTTTTAGGCTATAGATAAAAAAAAAAGACTGAAAATGTTAAAAAAAATGCATTTGTCTTCATTTTGGTTATAAAATTTTGCAAACTAGTAATTTTTCTTCATACATTTTGGCCAAAAGTTATACTGCTACATATCTTTGGTAAAAAAAATAACCCTCATAAGTGCATATTATTTGATCTTTGTGAAGCTTATAGAGTCTACAAGCTGTGGTGCCAATCATTCAAAATTGATCACATCTGATGCATGGCATGGTAGAGCAAGGATTAGGGTTTTATTCAAACCTTTTTTATGGTTCCAAAACCGTATGGGATGTCAGACTCATTTTAGATCTCAAAGATCTAAACCGATTTAGAATATCCGTTCTTTTCGCATGATCGAGTCAATGTGATCAGTAGCCCCTGTCCTACAAGGGGGAAATCTTCTGGTGTCAATCAACATCAAGTATGCTTTTTTCCATGTGCTGTTTTTTCCCCTGTTCACCCGAAATTTACGCTTCAAGGTAGAATATCTTCATTTTCAGTTTGTAGCTCTGCTTTTCGGTCTAGCTACTCCCCCTCAAGTCCACCTCAAGTGTTTACAAAGGTTCTGCTGGCTCCTCCTTTAGCCAGGGTAAGGGCTCAAGGTATAACAATACTAGCCTACTTAGATCTTCTCTTCGTATATCAATTCAGTAGCCTGCTTAGTCCAAACTTTGGTCACCGCAGTTAGCCATCTGGAATACCTAGGTTGGATTCTCAACCAAGAGAAATCCTCCTTAAATCCATCAAGTTGATTGCAGTACTTGGGGCTGATCATTAATACAATGAATGAACAAGTTTTTCAAAATTCCAACACAGTATTGCACTGTGGGAATCCAAAAAATAAAGCAGCGCCACATCCTGAACAGTAGTTTTAAATAGAGGGACAACAAGAATGGACTTTATAGGCACCAATTATAAAAAGTATGTACAAAGTTTTTATTTAACAAATATTACAAAACACACTTTTTTTTAATATAAAAATCTTGCAGATAAAATGCAGACCACTAATACCAAGTTATACCGGCGCTCAACCTCCCCCTTGCTGTGCTTGAGGGTCCGCTGCAATCCCAGTCCTAGTCCCCCCCCCCCCCCAGAAAAACCAGGGTAAGTGAATGATGTATGTATATATATATATATTTATATATCTTTAGGGGATTGCGCCTCCCACTCACTATTTATACTACCCCCTTCTCAATAGAGTATGCTTAATAATACTTATATTCACTTAATAATCACTGTGCCCCCATATTATCCAAAATATATACACAAGACATTAATTTATAATTGCAAAAAATATAGCGTCCTTGTTGTGCGATATTTTAATTTGATTGCTCCAACTGTGCTGTCTTAATCACCGATCATCTTCTAATCAAAAGTCCACTTGTGTCAACTAAAATAACCAAAACTGTGCCACCGTCACCAAGCAGAATGCCCACTCACCAGATGTCCCCAATCAGTAAGCCTTTGGTTCATTCAAAGGATAACCAATCCACAACGCATTCCTCCCGTTAGCAATTCCTCAACGTCCATATATTCATACAAAATTAAATGGAACCAATATAGTGTAAAACCATTTTAACTTTAATGGGAAAAATCAATAAAAAAACGTATTGCACTCACATTTCAATGGGTCTATTGGCCGACACCAAGCCTTTCCAGCAATGAGAAAACCGTTCTAAAATCGGGCAAGCCACGGATGTTCCGCAGGTGGTGTTAGTCTCCCTCCACTGGGCCGACCTGTTCTTGGCTTGTATTCAAGGACCGTATGTCTCCCACAACTCCTACGTGTTTTGCATTTGAGCGTCGTCAGAAAGCTGTGGGGGCCCTCCCCAACCCCCCTTTTTATAATGCCCCCAATTACCTGTTACTGTGCCACCGGAAGTGACGCTGCCGCCATCTTGATCCCGGAAGTGCATACCTGACCTTTCCCTATTTACAAACTGGCTCCTTCCCTATAATCAATAATGCCTCTACCTTTAAATCATTGTTTGTAATTAGGCCAGTATCAGGCATTTTATCCTTCTTTAGTTGGCTCCCCAACCTTATAATTCCATTTGGGATCTCATCCCCGTTTGTACCCGAGGTGGGTTCTGCCATCTTGTTATAGGGCAATAATGCCTTTACTAGTATGGTTCCATGTAATTGATTTAATGAATCCCCCCCCCCCCCCCGCTACAGATATATGATTTCTAACATCCTCAGTGGCCGATTTCCTAATCCCCTTACTCTAAATACATTTCTACATCACCCTTCTCATCTTTTTCTTTCTGGATAGATCGGACTATATCCATAAAGCTACTTCCTGTCTAACCGGAAATGCGTCACCGGATGTTTACCCCGGAAGTTCGGGACCGGAAGTTGGGCACCGGAAGTCCTCTGCCGCCATTTTAAGTGTGGTTTTGACAATTCCCCTCATTACAGCTAGTAACTCCCACAACACCAATCCCAGCTTTACCATTAGGCTCCACCCTTATGTAAATTACAGTTTGTTTATCCTTCCTGTCTAGTACATCTATATTCCAGTAACCAAACAAGTATATTAGTGCTAATTATATTATTATTATTTGTTGTTGCCTCAGTAGGTACCCTCAGCTTCATTTCACTATGAGACTATTTCTTTTCATGTAACAATGGCTGCTTGTTTATTCAGATTCTTCTTGTTCATAAATCTATTTAAGGGGGTCATGTCTGAGTTCCAAAAATACAATTCTTATCAAATTTGTTAGTATTTGCTTTTCCCATTGCTGGAAATACTTTCACAAATATACCATCATATAAAATACCCTTAAAATACACATACACATATGCATACAAATATGAAAAAAAAAAAAAAAACTGTATAAAAACGATCAAAAATCATCAATAAAACAATTCAAGTCTATTTCTACATTTAATCCTAAAGGTTTTAAAGTGCTTAGTCTATGTATCCAAAACGTTTCGTTCTTGGATACTTCGCGCCTCATATTACAATTCCTCCAATCTTTATCTATTCTGTCTATTGCAAAGAATTTTAAACATCCCGGATCACGATTATATGCTTCTCTGAAGTTTCTTGATACGCTATGGTGTTTATAGCCTTTTTTAATATTTCTTATATGTTCACCTATGCGCGTGGACAGTTTGCTAGTGGTCCTGCCCACGTACTGGAGGCCACAACTGCACTCCATCACATACGTAACATACCTACTCTTACATGTGATTAATTTATTTAAAATTTTAATTTATTGGCATGGGATTGGAATTCGACAATTTTACGTTCCTTATTGCTCGTTGTTCTACATGATTTACATTTCTTGCATCGAAAAACCCCTTCTGTTCAAAAAACTGTGTAATTTTTTGGGGGGGATCAGGGACATTTTTCACGATGTAGTCTCCATCTTTTTGCCCTCCTGTAAATAAACGTGGGCTTTTTTGGTAGTATATTACCTAATTGCGGATCACTACAGATGATCGGCCAATACTTTTTAACCACCTCTTCCATATCCTTGTATTGTTTGTTAAATCCTAAAATGAATGGTACCCCTTTCCTATTTTCCATTTTATTTTCTCTTCTCTTCCCAAGAAGGCTTTCCCTATTGGTGTCACCCACCTTTTCCTTTAATATTTCAAGTTCCGCTCGGTTGTAACCCTTGTTGGTAAACCTATCTATTAATGTCTCTGTTTGCATGTAATAATCTGAGAGTAGATTACAGTTTCTTCGAATTCTGATAAACTGTCCTTTGGGGATGGCCTTTTTCCAGTGTGGGTGGTGGCAGCTGCTGTATGGGATATAACCGTTTCTGTCTGTCTCCTTGAAGTGTGTTCTAGTGTACAGCTGGTTGTCATGTTTAAATATTTCCAAATCTAGGAAACTTACATTGGTTGGGTTCACGTTCACCGTGAAACTGTCCACGCGCATAGGTGAACATATAAGAAATATTAAAAAAGGCTATAAACACCATAGTGTATCAAGACACTTCAGAGAAGCACATAATCGTGATCCGGGATGTTTAAAATTCTTTGCAATAGACAGAAGAGATAAAGATTAGAGGAATTGTAATATGAGGCGCGAAGTATCCAAGAACGAAACGTTTTGGATACATAGACTAAGCACTTTAAAACCTTTAGGATTAAATGTAGAAATAGACTTGAATTGTTTTATTGATGATTTTTGATCGTTTTTATAGTTTTTTTTTATTTATTTTTATTTTTTTCATATTTGTATGCATATGTGTATTTTAAGGGTATTTTATATGATGGTATATTTGTGAAAGTATTTCCAGCAATGGGAAAAGCAAATACTAACAAATTTAATAAGAATTGTATTTTTGGAACTCAGACATGACCCCCTTAAATAGCTTTATGAACAAGAAGAATCTGAATAAACAAGCAGCCATTGTTACATGAAAAGAAATAGTCTCATAGTGAAATGAAGCTGAGGGTACCTACTGAGGCAACAACAAATAATAATAATATAATTAGCACTAATATACTTGTTTGGTCACTGGAATATAGATGTACTAGACAGGAAGGATAAACAAACTGTAATTTAAATAAGGGTGGAGCCTAATGGTAAAGCTGGGATTGGTGTTGTGGGAGTTACTAGCTGTAATGAGGGGAATTGTCAAAACCACACTTAAAATGGTGGCGGAGGACTTCCGGTCCCGAACTTCCGGGGTAAACATCCGGTGACGCATTTCCGGTTAGACAGGAAGTAGCTTTATGGATATAGTCCGGTCTATCCAGAAAGAAAAAGATGAGAAGGGTGATGTAGAAAAGTATTTAGAGTGAGGGGATTAGGAAATCGGCCACTGAGGATGTTAGAAATCATATATCTGTAGCAGGGGGGGATTAATTAAATCAATTACATGGAACCATACTAGTAAGGGCATTATTGCCCTATAACAAGATGGCGGAACCCACCTCGGGTACAAACGGGGATGAGATCCCAAACGGAATTATAAGGTTGGGGAACCAACTAAAGGATAAAATGCCTGATACTGGCCTAATTACAAACAATGATTTAAAGGTAGAGGCATTATTGATTATAGGGAAGGGGCCAGTTTGTAAATAGGGAAAGGTCGGGTATGCACTTCCGGGATCAAGATGGCGGCAGCATCACTTCCGGTGGCATAGTAACAGGTAATTGGGGGTATTATAAAAAGGGGGTTTGGGGAGGGCTCCCACAGCTTCCTGACGACGCTCAAATGCGAAACGCGTAGGAGTTGTGGGAGACATACGGTCCTTGAATACAAGCCAAGAACAGGTCGGCCCAGTGAAGGGAGACTAACACCACCTGCGGAACATCAGTGGCTTGCCCGATTTTAGAACGGTTTTCTCATTGCTGGAAAGGCTTGGTGTCGGCCAATAGACACATTGAAATGTGAGTGCAATACGTTTTTTAATAGATTTTTCCATTAAAGTTAAAATGGTTTTACACTATATTGGTTCCATTTAATTTTGTATGACTATATGGATGTTGAGGAATTGCTAACGGGAGGAATGCGTTGTGGATTGGTTATCCGTTGAATGATCCGAAGGCTTACTGATTGGGGACATCTGGTGAGTGGCCATTCTGCTTGGTGACGGTGGCACAGTTTTGGTTATTTTAGTTGACACAAGTGGACTTTTGATTAGAAGATGATCGGTGATTAAGACGGCACAGTTGGAGCAATCGAATTAAAATATCGCACAATAAGGACGCTATATTTTTTGCAATTATAAATTAATGTCTTGTGTATATATTTTGGATAATGTGGGGGCACAGTGATTATTAAGTGAATATAAGTATTATAAGCATACTCTATTGAGAAGGGGGTAGTATAAATAGTGAGTGGGAGGCGCAATCCCCTAAAGATATATATAAAAATGCAGACCACTAACTGAATCTCTCTAATTAGATGCATAACATTAGTTATAATGTAATCATGTTGTAATGCACAAGAACAGCTCTACATGTTTCGCAATTTGAATGCTTCTTCGGGAGCTTATAAAATATTCTGTGGAAAGGAGAGAGATGCAAGTAATCAATAATCATAAACTATAACAAATAAACTATAACAAATTGATAGAAAGACTCCTCGCCTATCCTTGCCTATTAGCAATTTTCATTCCAGGAATAGTGAATTGGCAGGCAGACTACTTGGGTCGCCAACAATTGTTCCCGGGAGAAGGGTCCCTTCCCCCCCGACATGTTTCTGTTGATACACCAGAAGATGGAGAGTTCCGGATGTGGAACTTTGTGTCAAGGACAAGGGATTCGATGGCATCTTAAACAGATGCTTTGATTTTTTTCAGTGGGATCAGTTTTTTTTTACTGATCTATGCATTCTCTCCTGTTCTGCTTTCGCGCCTTCTTCGCAGGATCAAGCAAGAAGGGAAGGAGGTGATTCTTGTGGCCCAGGAGATCTTGGTTCGCTGAAATCGTAAAGATGGCGGTGGTGGTCCCTTGGACCCTACCACTATGTCCAGACCTTCTCTCGTGATTCTATCCTACCTTACAAACTGTAAATTTAGCGGTTTGGTTATTGAGACCCACATTCTGTAAGATCTTGGTTGGTTTGCCTCAGTAGTTCTACTTTGGTTAAATGCTAGGAAGCTGTCCTCCAGAGTCAAGAATCTGGAAGGCATATGTCTCCTGGTGTAAATCCAGGGGTTGGCCCTCCAGGAAATGTGTCATAGGTAGGATCCTTGAATTCCTTCAGAAAGGATTAGAAATGAAGCTGGCCTTGAGTACTATCGATGGCCAGACGTCGGCCTTATCGGTCTTTGTTTTCATAAACCTCTTGCTTCCCTCTCTCTGGTTTGCAACTTTATTCAAGAGGGAACGCGGATTAATCCTTCAGTTTGGTCACCCCCTGAACCCTTGGGACTTAATTTTAGTCCTGTCGGCTTATAGAAGCAGCCTTTTTTGGAGCTAGTACAAGATATTCCCTTGGTCCTCTTGACGGGGGAAAAATAATTTTCTTGGTTTCCATATCTTCTGCAAGAAGAGTATCAGCGTTGGCTGCTCTTTCTTGTAAAGAGCTGTATCAGTTGTTGATAAGGATGAAGCTGTATTGCAGCCACATCCTGAATTCTTACTGAAGGTAGTATTGGGTTTTCATTTAAACCAGGATATTGTTCTGCCTTCATTTTTTTCCAGAGCTTCGTTTCTGTGGAAGAAAGGTCACTACATTTTCTTGATGTGGTAAGAGCAGTCAAGGTCTATTGAAAGTGACCACTCAGATTCGTAAACAAATTTTTTGTTTGTGTGGCCAGATGGTCCTAAAAGAGGACAAGCCGCATCAAAATATACTACTTCTAAATGGATTTGTCAAAAGATTGTTTGAGCTTATGGTTTAAAGAGGAAAATTCATCCTTTTCATTTTAAAGCGCACTCCACCAGGGCTGTTAGTGCTTATTGGGCGGTGCATCACTAAGCCTCCATGGCTTAAATCTGCAAGGCAGCAACTTGGTCTTCAGTCCATACATTTACCAGATTCTATCAAGTAGATGTAAAAGGCATGAGGGCATCGCCTCTGGGCGCAGTGTACTGCAGGTTGCAGTATGAGTCCTCTAGTCTCTTGGTGCCCTACTTTGTTTTGTCTGCCTCCCTTCAGTTGGCATTGCTATGGGACATCCCACATAGTAATTACTATGGATCTATGGCTCATGATGTACGATAAGAAAATAGGATTTTTATAACCGCTTACCTGTAAAATCCTTTTCTTTGAAGTACATCACGGGACACAGAGGTCCCTCCCTTCTTGGTATACATGTGTATTGCTTTGCTACAAAACTGAGGTACTTCCACCAGTGAGAGGGGTTATATAGGGAGTGCACTTTTTAATTTAGTGTCCTGTAATGTACTTCAAAGAAAGGGATTTTACAGGTAAGCTGTTATAAAAAAATCCTATTTTTCCTCAGTTTAGGCCGATAGTTATTCTAAATATTTTTTGATCAAAAAAATCGCAATAAGCATTTGATTGGTTTGCGCAAAAGTGTCTAAGAAATAGGGGATAGTTTTATGCCATTTTTATTTTTTATATATATATATATATATATATATAATTTATTTTTCTTTTATTTTTTTTACTAGTAATGGCAGCAATCAGGGATTTTCATCAGGACTGCAACATTATGGCGGACACATCGGACACTTTTGGCGTGATTAATGGGGCCATTCACATTTATACAGCGATCAGTGCAATTAAAAATACATTGATAACTGTGTAAATGTGACTGGCAGTGGAGGGTTTAACCACTAGATGGTGCCGTAGGGGTTAAGTGTGTCCTAGGGGGTGATTATAACTGGAGGGGAGGGGCTATGTGTGACACAACCCTGATAACCGCTCCCGATTACAGGCAGCTGTGGTCAGCATCTTTACGCAGATCAGGGAAATGCTTGTTTACATTAGTGGACATAGTCTGCGGGACCCGCAATCATGCTCGCGGAGCTCCCAGCGCACACACCCACAAGCCGCCTCTTAAAGGGCAACGTACAGGTACGTTAATCTGCCTATTCATGCCCTTTTGCCACAGTATATCTGCGTGAGGTGGTCAGGAAGCAGTTAAAGCATAACTAAAAACTGGTTTGATATGTTCTGTAATTGCCCTCTGATTATTGCCCAGTCTGCTAGAAGCAAAACAGACAAGTCCAAAACCTTCTCTAGAGGCAAAGATCGTGGGTAGGGTCTAGTCGCGGTGTAAAGCCCTTGACGTTTTCCTGGTATAGGCTTTCTTTCCTTTTCCCATAAATTCCTTAGGTGACCTAGTAGACCATGTGAGAGAAAAAGAATGGATAATCCTTACAGCATTTTAGGGTCAAAGATTTTTATTTAGGTTGCCACACCGTGCAGCCTGTGCAAGACTCCTAGTACGATACCTACAGTCATCTGTGATCTAATACACCAGGTGTTTTAGAACTACATTTCCCATGCTCCACTACACTGCAGAGTGCATGAGTATCCTGGGAAATGTAGTTCCAAAACATCTGGGGTGCCAAGGTTCACCATCACTGTGCTAGGGTGTTCACCTCATAATGCTGCTGTACCACCTCCTGCTCCTGACATGAGCCAGGCCATTGAACATTGATTGACAATCTAGCAAAAGCATTATTTTTTAATGCTGTGTTGCTAGTAGCTTTTGGCTGTATCCATAGTTTCAGTGGAAGTTGCGAAACAAAACCCCAACAAAATGTAATATATTGTACCTTTATAGTCCAAGGTGCAGCGTTTATATATGTTCCATAATTGAAGAAACCAAGGTAAGAAATAAATGAGGAGACCTCCACCTTTTCCAAGAAGTGCAGGAAAGATCACACAGCACCAATGTGTATCAAATCTGCTTACCAGATTATAGAATAGAGTGGAGCATCAAAAATTATTTTTGGCAACACAACTTCTATTTCCTCTCAGAGAGAAAGATGATCATTGGAATGTGGTAAATTCAAATTGATGTCAATCCTCATACATTAAGCTGTCAAAACACTTCAGACTCCAGCGCTCCAAATAGTTTACACATACCATGCAAGGCAAGGTGAAGTGACAAAACATAGTGAAGCCAGCTTGTATAAATGTATAAAACTCTAATGTAGTACACTTACAAGAACGAAGTTTCACACTGGCATAGAAAAAGGCAATTTAAAATCATCAGAAATTCATATCCAGCATGCTTGCATCAGTCAGCCTTACATGTTTCATCCTAAGGGATATTGTCAGAGGCATGACTAAAAGATGCAAGCATGCTCTATATATAATAACCCATTATGAACATCAGGTACCGACTTCACTTCCAACTGTATGCAAAGTATGTCAGGTTAAGCAACAGAACGTACACATTGAAGGTGGAACGTTTATTTAATCCTCAAAACAGAAATATATTGTGCCTTACCAATTACGGAATATGGGGGCTGCCAATGTTTTCATTTTCCCAGGCTTTTATTCCTTTTTTTTTTTTCCTGGTTATTGTACAGTAATAAATTGTTTGGCTCAACCCTGTAACTGCCACTTCTGCTGAACAATGGATCTGTTACAGGAAGTTGAAAAAACAGACTTGCTGGCTGGATCACCAAGTAATAAAATAGTTTTGGAACACTAAGGAGGATAGAGGCAGGCTCTGGATGAGTTTGATCCTTGTGCGCAGGTCCTCACTTGTGACGTCATTCCGCACACTGAGTGGTAACTCGGATGGTGCCCGTGTATGGAGCTGCATGCTGTTGAAAATTATGTATTCTATAAGTGTGATTTTACTATTTTAATGGCTTGCCGAAAATATTTCACTGTGTTGGCTTCCTTTGCATTTTTTAAAATCCCTCTGAGCGACCTGAATTAGGAACTAGGGGAGTGTTTTCCTGGATTGTTATTCATTTGGCTGCTGAGCAGCAATACTTTGATCTCTGTGTGAAATCTGGCAAAGGAGCTCATTAACTCTTTGTGCTTCGGTAGAACTTTCTCTTTGGCGTGATCTTCTCTAAATCTCCACATAGGAGTGAAGTGAGTGGAGGACTGGACACTTGGCACTATATTTGCACTTTATTTGAACGCTAATATACTTTTTTAATACATGCACTTTATATAATGTTTATTGCACTAATAGTTTAGCACAGAATTTTTCACACTAATTTGGTATTGTATTTCTTTTACTGAGCATTATTAACCTAGAACGGACAGCGCACTTTGTGTTTGTTCTGATAAAATTATTACATTGGGGGACTCTGGAAAAACAAGGGCTAATGTGGTAATGCTGATGAGACTTTATTATACATGCCATTTTTGGTTTTGGCCATAATTGCATTTTAGTCTATTACAGAACCCTATTGCGTAGTTTTCCCAGACTCTACAGTCCTTTTAAAAGAACTAGGTTTGTAAATAACTCACCCCAGGTTTATAGAACATAGGAAGTTAGTATTTCCTTTTGTAGAATGACACAACCAGATTGCCTTAAATCGGCCCATAAATAGTTCAAATATCAGCCCACTCCTGCTGAACCAGCCAAGATTTGAAATGTGTATGGCTGGCCTAATTGGCAGGCTGAATGTACCAAGTTAATCAACTTGGGTACAATCAGCATGCTGTATTTTCTTGTGATTATAGCTAGCAGCTGCTATAGCCGCTAGCAATAATCGCTGTCTTCTGCCATCCCCGCCGGGAGAAAGCAATTGCTGATTCCCCTGTAAACACTGTCTGTGTTGATGGTGGAGTCATGCAAATTTCTTTCCTGCAACCTATGGTCAGCTCCACCAAATATTAATCTTTAGGAAAGTAGGTCCTGCAAGTGGTAGCCCCACCCTAAGAGATTATTTTTCACTTAAACTCTTTTGTTGTTCTGGAAGATAATTGGGAAAACAGTTAAGCTGGCTATGCATGGGTCGAAATTTTTCATTGACTGACCGACATTCGATCCATGTATGGGAAGGATGGTTGTACACAATTCAATCTATCGACTCTACAACACGCCTGTTGGGTTTTTACTGAATGATCAGTGGTACTGGCAACAGCAACATTGGTCATTGTATTTCATTCATTTTATTTTTTTAACGTTTTAAGGTACAAAAGAAAGCAAAAGTTTGTAGGTACAACACAGTACACATATGTTCAACAGAGAACAACGTTTAACCTCCTCACTCACAACACACCTGCTAGTTGAAAGGAAACAAAAAAAATGAATAATGTATGGCTAGCTATAGTTTACCTAGTTATTCAGTTCCCAGCATTCTTCCAGGACAGCCTATTTCTGCTCTTTATTCTGTGTCGATATTTTATTCTGTTAGTTACCTTTGGCTCCGGCTTAATATTGAGGTGGCTATGCTCTTTTTATTGATTGTGGATTATGTAATTCCTGTTTTAGATGGGTGGAGCTGTCTGATTCCTGGAAATGTAATTATCAGGTAACTGTTTTCATATCTATTTTCTCATTAAAAGTCTATTCTCTTTTCTGTCTTTTTATCAAGGAATCAAGTCCTAAAAAGGAGCAGAAGACTTTGGCACCATCGCTCGCTATTGGTCGTACGCCTGTGAATGCAGCTGTGCTAACTGGTGTTCCCAGCACCTCTAGTTGTGTATCCTCTGAGACTATCTGCTTGGATGATTCACTGGATGAAAGCCTTTCTTTTAAAACGCCTTCATTAGATTCAATCTCAGAAGCTTTAGCTGTGCTTAACAATGGAACTACTGCAGCATCTAGTTCTCACATAGAAACACCCACCTCCCGGCCTCGGGTTGCCTTGAGAGAGGAAAAACTAGCTTCTATTATGAGCAAGTTACCATTGAGTGGTCCTAAAAAGACTGATCCTCTTCCACATACCTCCAGCCTAATTGCAGGCCAGTCAGCCCCTGTACCAAAGAAACACCAGAATCTTGCTCCAGCCCATTCAGCAGTAGTGTCTGGGCTTATTGCTGGCTCTTCAATTCACAATCCCAAAGTGTCATTGGAAACTTTACCTGCTAAGCTGCTTCAACAAGGAATGCAAAGGTCTTTGCAATCTGAGGTATCCTCATCTTCTGCACCTGCTAAGGCGAAGGCTTTATCTGCTTCCCAGGCCAAATCAGCTGGCTCTTCCACCTCCGCTCCCTTGTCCTCAACTCCAATATCTTTAATATCTTCATCACATGCCCATGTTTCTTCCTCTTCTTCCCTAGTACAAAATTCTTCTTCCTTGCAAACTGTTAAGGTCCAGCCATCCCTTCAACAAAACTATGTTACACCTTTGCAAGCTACTATTAGCAAATCCCATGCTAACCCTGTTGTGCGTTTGACTAGTAGCCCCCAGATATCTTCCACATCACTAGTCATCAAAACCCCTGAAAAAACAGTTGGTTACCGACCTCCATCATCACCATCAACAAGTAGCGGTCAACATACACCAGTATCTCGAAGTGCTGCCTCTTCTACCTCTACTAACGTTATGGCAAAAAATGCACAAGGCACAAATCTTGCATTCAAGTCTCCTTATAGCATGGTTCCTTCGCCCAAGCTTATTACTTCTAGTTCTTCCAGTTCAGGTAATCCCATCTCTCAGAATGCTGCACATAAGGTGTCAAGTGGTATTAACATTGCTCATCCTTCTCCTACAGTCAGCCCTATACCATCTGGAAAGGGCACAGCAGGTATTCCAGGACTGAAAAACTCATCTGTATCAACAAAAATCCCCAGTTCCTCACCCAAATTAGTCACAAATACAGTCAGGCAACAGAGTCCTTCCCAGAATATGCCTGCTTCATCTCCTGTCCATTCTCCAATCCCTTCTTCTGTCCCTTCTCCAAAAATTTCTAGTCCAATTTTGCAAAGTCAGTCTCCAAAACAATCTAATTCATCTTCTAAGCCCGTTAACCCTACCCAACCTGGACATAAGACCACAGTTCTAAGCTCTGCAATGAATGTGCCTATCAGCAGAGCCAGTCAAAATGCCACTGTTACAAATAGAACTCATCTTTCTGGAGCAGCAGGGAGTGGAGCTGTAGGTTCTACAAAACAGCCAATATCCCACAGACAGCCACCTGCCTCAGGGTCTCCAGTTGCTGCTACTGTGCAGGTATGTCTATTTTTAAACATATTTATTTGGTGACAAAATAAGGCTTAGGAGAGTGTGTTTGTTCATAATGTATGTTAAGTCACAAATTGCAGTTGGAGAAGGAAGAGAATTTTCCTAGTTAACTCGAAAGATGTATACACGACACACATGGCAGTCTGTAGCTGGGGTTGCCAAATGTAGATCGCATCATTAGGACTCTATTTTGAGCCATGCAGTAAACTGCTTCTTAGAGCTGCACGAATAATTAAGAATCATTATCGCAATTTTTTTTTTACTTGTTGCGATCGTGACAAAGTATTTCCCGATTCTTTCTATGCAGAGAATTCTCTCTGCTCTGCTAAAGCCGTCAAAAGAAAGGGAAAAAAAACAACAGGCAGTCTGCCAAGAATCACAACATTCTTTAGCAGTGGAACTTGAGTGTAA
The DNA here is from genome assembly GCF_037356315.1 of Lithobates pipiens. Taxonomy (NCBI): domain Eukaryota; kingdom Metazoa; phylum Chordata; class Amphibia; order Anura; family Ranidae; genus Lithobates; species Lithobates pipiens. The sequence goes on along the minus strand of NW_027507785.1, from coordinate 152,443,718 downwards.
ACATTGTAACGATTTGTCCTTTACATCAAAGGAATACACTTTGGTGTGTAATTGAGGGAAGTTTAACCACTTAAACACTAAACCTTTTTCTGACATTTGTTGGTTTCAAATTAAAATAATTTTTCTCTTACGTTCATCGACTGACACAGCTCCTCTCTTAGACCATTGGGTTGTTACGCCACCTTCAGGAGAGGACTAGGCATAACATGTTAACATGTAATATAAAAACTAGAACTTTCTACTACCGCCCAAGGGGCGGTCCCTTAGGTAACAACCCCACAGCCTGCCTTGCAGCTTCAGATTTTTTCTGTCTAGTGAAGAAAGACCTAGGAACCCTGCGGGCCCATCGATCCATGGATTTTTTTTGCAGAAGCTTTGCTTTTTGAAACAAGATTAAAGATCCTGTGATCTGCTATCAACAGCCGGCTGGGTGACAGGCTGGATACCCTTATCCTGGTAGTCTCCCCAGCCTGGCCAGCGAGCGTTTGCAGACCAGAGCTCCATGCTGGGTCGGTCACGACATGCCTCAGCTCCAGATGGAATGTCTCCCAGCTCTTCAGGACAGGTAAGTACAGCTCTCCCTGCCTCTGTGGGGCTAAGCAGCTGGGAATTCCCTGGGAGGTCGATTCGGGGGTCCCTCACCTCCCTTTCTTCTCTCTCTGTCCCTATCTTCCCTTCCTCCTTCCCTGTGGGGGATGCTGCATGGGCTGCTGAGTGGTGTGTGTGCCATATACAGGGGCTCTACGGGGGGCTCTCACCTGGGGGGGACTGCGCTGGATGGCTGTGCCCTGAATGTGTGTGGCTCTCTCCTTGAGGTGTCTGGAGGCGGTGTCTGTTGATCGCTGTAGCAGTGTTTCACCGCCATTTATCTGCCTGTTTTGTTCACTGTCCCTCATGGTATACAGTGTTCGGCGGCCATCTTTGGTGGGGCAAGGAGCAGCATGCTCTCTGACCATTTTCCTGTTCCCCAAATACATGGTGGTGCATTATACCTTTGAGGCCTTTAAGGACCCCACGGACAGGAAGGCCGAGGCAGTAGCTCGTTCCTGGTTTACGGTTGTGGGGTCAACTATGCTACCAGTACTGGCATCTGCACTTGTGTCTCAGACACTAACCCAGTGGGCAAAACTTTTGCACCACGAATTGGGAGAGCAACAGGCTTTTCATGTCTATGTGAAACTAGCAGACCAACTAGTGCACGGCCTGAAGTACATTTGTGACGCAGCCCTGGATACCCTTCCTCTGTTATCCAGGGCTTCAGTGTCAGCAGAGGTGCCTGATTTGGCTAAAATGCTGGTCTGCTGACCAGGCATCCAAAAAAGCCATGATGGATCTTCCCTTCCTTGGCGACCGGCTCTTTGGAGCCTCATTGCATGACATTATTAAAAATGCCACAGGTGGTAAGAGTACACTACTACCACAGGCCAGGAAGGCTACGGAGCCATGCCGAAGGCAAGGGTCCTCATTCTCCGCTCACAAACGGCTGCTTCGACCAAGCGTCCCCAGCCCAACAGGACAACCTCTGAAGGACCAAAGTGTTCATGGAACTGCAAGCCTGCGAGCAAAAGTGCTACCGCATGATGGTTTGCCCCCGCCCGCAACACGGGTTCCTTTCTGCCGAAGGTGGTTTTGGCGTTCCACATCAATGAAGACATTGTGTTACAATCTCTGTGTCCTAAGCCGACACATCCTAAGGAGGTTGTCCTTCATGCCCTGGACGTGGTTCAGGCTCTGAGGGTGTATTTGTCTGCTACAGCTCCCTTTCGGAAGTCGGACTCCTTTTTTTTTTTCGGTAGCTGGTCCGAAAAAAGGCATGGCAGTTTCGTCAGCCACCATTTCCAGGTGGATCAGACAGATTGTAGTATAAGCCTACGCTTTGAAGGGGAAGGTGATCCCCTTTCCTTTCACGGCCCACTCCACAAGGGCAATTGGAACGTTTTGGGCCTTCCGACATCAAGTCACTCAAGTGTGTAAAGCGGCGACCTGGCCGTTTGTTCACACTTTTACAAAATTCTACAAGGTAGATGTCAGTGCATCGGCTGATGCTTGTTTTGGCTGCAAAGTTTTGCAGGCGGCTGTATAATTGCAATTACACATACATTTTTTCCTGTGTCAGTCGACTGAACTACAGAGAAAAGGATTTTACGGTGAGTACAAAAATCCTGTTTTTTTTTTTTGTTTTTTGTTTTTTTGTAGAGACCCTAGAGAATAAAATGGTGGTTGTTGCAATATTTTATGTCACACTGTATTTGCACATCAATCGTTCAAATGAAATTTTTGGGGGAAAAAATACGCTTTGATGAATAGAAAAAAAAAAAAAACAACCAGTAAAGTTAGCTCAATTTTTTATGTATAATGTGAAAGATTTTGCGCCACGAGAATCTTGATCTTTTTTTTTTTTCTAAGAGTTGGCCAGAATCATGTAGTTCTACTGCTTCTTAAAGCGGACCTTCAGTAATTTTTTCAACTTTCCGTCTATTAAATATTCTTCTGCCCTTGTTTTAACTTTGGATAGTAAAACATTTTTCTTTCTGCCAGTAAATACCTTATACAGCCCACTTCCTGTTTCTTGTCTTGTAAAAAGCCTAGACTTATGACATCATGCCTCTCTCTCTCTCTCTCTCTCTCTCTCTCTCTCTCTCTCTCTCTCTCTCTCTCTCTCTCTCTCTCTCTCTCTCTCTCTCTCTCTCTCTCTCTCGGTGAGTCAAGTAGGCTAATGAGAGCTGGAGGTGTGCCTCCGTGTAAATTCAGGAAGTAAACAGGCTTCAGCTGCCAACAGTTAAAATGATCGCAGTATAAATAAACTAATATGCAAAGTGGTTGGAGGGTAGCTTCAGAATGGCAAAGATGTTTTTATTACAGCTCCTCTTCAAACCCTTTCAAGCATAAGCCTTCTGACATTTGTTGCTTACAAGTTAAAATCTGTATGTCTTTTTCATACATCATGGGCCACAGGTCAGGCTAATATTTATTACCTGCTAGGTTATACTTCATCATCAGGTAAATGTACATTGTTAGACCAAAGATCTTCAGGCAGGAAGTGATCCCCTATATAACCCCTCCCATACAGGAAGTACTTTCATTTTTTACCAGTGTCTGCAAGGTGGATGGCACTGTTTGGTTGAGCGCTCTGAGCTCCAGGTCTCTGGTCCCACAAAAGGTTCCAAAATGAGTCAAGGGATTGACCAATAGGATCCATATGACACAGGCTTTTATGCTATGGATAAATGGTACCTGAGCCTCACAAAGAAGACTCAAGATTACTCAAGATTCTGCAAGGTTTTCCCTGTAATGTGGTGGAGTTGAAATCCCGGACACTACAGCGCTAAGGTATTTCCTGCAGGGTGCTGTGCAGGTCCAAGGGAGTGGACCCTAACCATGAAAAGGGTAGCCAGTGCTTGAAGGTCCAAGTGGCAGGAACCCACCGTGAAGGGTGAAGATTGGGCCCTTAGTTTCTAAGTGGCCCTGCATCTGGACAGGTAAGTGAAACCCCTTTATATTCTTATTGTGGGGTGTCCCAATAATTTTAACAATCAGTCAAGCTAGCTAAAAGCTGAGCACCTGTGTGCGGTGACCAAACGTGGGAGTTTAGGGCTAGCTGTGGGTGTTCTCAAAGTGTACCTTTTTTTGCTTGTGTCTGGCTGTTTTTTTTACCTGTATGATGGTGTGGCATTTCACCTTGGTTCGCCATGGCGCATGTGCATTCGCAAGAGCGCCAGTAGGCTCAGCTGTTGGTTTGGTGGCCAGGATGCACGCGGCTTCACCGCACATGCACCGTAGCCTTTATCTGGGCGCATGAAGATTTGCGTTGTATGAGAATACAATCGCACCTGTTCGCTGGGACTGCGCACATTCATGCGCGCTCCAGCACGCACCCAGCTTATTTAAACTGTGTCGGCCAAGCATGTGGTGCTTATAGAAGGCATGCAGCTTTGTGACGCAGAGCAGAATCTGAACAGAGACTTGCAGTGGTTCATTTTTCCTTACCCAGGTCACGTGAGTCACCAGGTGTTTGGCAGGCTAAAGGTGCTTAGCAGGATTGTTGCATAGGGGCTTGATGAGCCCTACTAAAGGGTCTCTCTTCTGAGTACACAAGTACTCTTTGTTTGTGGCTATTAAATGTCTTCCAAAAAGAGGAGTGAGACCAACACCACAGGGAAGGCCACACCTATGTCGTCAGTAGTTCCTGATGAACCTAGTCGTATCCCTAGTGTTGTATCCCCTGAAAGACCAGAGGCTTCCGGACAATCTGAGCCACTGTGCCTATCTGGTATTGTGCCTACAGTAAACACTGCTGCTTCACCCGTTTATCACTAAGGAAGAACTGTCCTCAGCCCTAGCTGGTTTAGAGCACAGGATTGCTGGCATGATTGCCTCCATCCCACAGGGTGGCAGGAAGTGTGACAGATCCCCCTATCTGGAGTCTCCTAGTCTGGAGCAGGAATGGGTTGAGGATCGGGAGGAGCTTAAAGCTCAGAATTTGGTGGATTGCCCGGCAGATGAGTCTGCTTCTGAGCAATCTGGACAAGAAGCTATCCACTTGAGGCTTTTGATCCTGACTCTGACCGAAATGGTTCGTTCTGCCTTTAAGTTGCCTCTTGCAGAGGTGACTGACCCCCTTGTCCTCTTTGGGATCTCTGAGGCCTCTTCAGGTCGCAGAGACATTCCCTCTACACTCCCTGTTGAAACAGGCGGTATACACTGATTGGGAAAATCCTGACAGGATTTTTGTTCCTCCTAATGCCCCGTACACATGATCGGAATTTTGGCCAGCAAAAGACCAATGAGAGCTCTTGATCAGAAAATGCGATCGTGTGTATGCTCCATCAGACTTTTGCTGGAGGAATTTCAGGCAGCACAAGATTGAAAGCATGTTCTCATTTTTTTGGGTCGGAAAACTTTCCTATCCGTGTATATGCGATTCCGACGCGCACTCACGCATACTCACATTCAACTACAAGACGGAAGTCTGGTAAAACTACCATTCATAATGGACAAAGCACATTCGTCATGCTGAATTTGTTTTAACCACTTCAGCCCTGGACCATTTTGCTGGTCAAAGACCAGACCACTCTTTGCGATACGGCACTGCATCACTTTAACTGACAATTGCACGGTCATGCGACGTGGCTCCCAAACAAAATTGACATCCTTTTTCTCCCACAAATAGCTTTCTTTTGGTGGTATTTGATCACCCCTGCGGTGTTTATTTTTTGCTCTATAAACAAAAAAGCAACAATTTTGAAAAAAACTAATTTTTTACTTTTTGTTATAAATATCCCCCAAAAATATATAAACATTTTTTCCCTCCGTTTAGGCCGATGCGATTTTTTTTACCAAAAATATGTAGAATACGTAATAAGCGATTGATTGGTTTGCGCAAAAGTTATAGCGTTTACAAAATAGGGGATAGTTTTATGGCATTTTTATTAATAATTTTTTTTTTTTACTAGTAATGGCGGCGATCAGCGATTTTTATTGTGACTGCGACAATATGGCGGACACATTTTTGGGACCATTGTCATTTATACAGCAATCACTGCTATATAAATGCAGTGATTCCTGTGTAAATGACACTAGCAGTGAAGGGGTTAACCAGTGGGTGGCAGTGTAGTGGTTAAGTGTTCCTAGGGGTGTGTTACTAACTGTGGGGGGCTGGGCTTTCATTTAGTGAACACTGATCTCTGCTCCAATCACATGGAGCAGAGATCAGTGGCACTAGTTGCTAGGCAGAACGGGGAAATGCTGTTTACAAAGGCATTTCTCCGTTCAGCCACGGCGAGCGAGTACGCGGAACCCGCGACCGGACTCACGGGGGTCCCGACTGGCACACAAGCGTGCCGCCAGCTGTGCGCTCGCGATGGCAGGGCGGCATTGAAGATTGGACGTACCTGTACGCCAATATGCCTGCCCGTGCCATTCTGCCGACATAGTCTCTTCTTTTTTTACAATGCTAGAAGACTGAAGTTGTTTTGCTGCTCATATTCACACAGTTCTCACAAACTTATTTCTTCATTATTTCTCCTGAGCTCATGAATAATCTTTTTTGTTTTTAAAGCCAGATAATAATGTTTGTATTTATTTTTTTTTTTTATTAAAAACTTTTTTTGTGTCTCAAGTTTGCAACACATTATTATCTTGAATTTTTAGGCTTCGTGCACACGAGACGCAGATGCAAACGCTGCTGGACACATGTTGAAACCGGCGTTTAGAAACGCGCGTTTTGCCGCGATTTTTACCGCGATTTAGCGGCGTTTTACCGCGTTTGCGTCTAGAAGCGTTTAGTTAAGCTAACATCATAGACCCTCCCCAGCTCAAAAATTAACTATTTCAGCAATTTTGTGAGACCAGAGTGAGTAGCAGCAGCTGTGAGAGCTGCAGTGTACTTGTATTTAGCGTGTCACTTGCCACGGCACCTGCCACAAGTTGTGGATTGTCCACTTGCCATGTGACTTGCCACATCACCTGCCTCGTCACTTGCCATGTCATCTGCCACAAGTTGTGGATTGTCCAACTGCCACGTCACCTGCCACAAGTTGTGGATTGTCCACTTGCCACGTGACTTGCCACATCACCTGCCACGTCACTTGCCACGTCACCTGCCACAAGTTTTGGATTGTCCACTTGCCACGTCACTTGCCACGTCACTTGCCACAAGTTGGGGATTGTCCACTTGCCACATCACCTGCCACAAGTTGTGGATTGTCCACTTGCCACGTCACTTGCCACGAGATGTGGATTGTCCACTTTCCACGTCATCTGCCATGCCACCTGCCACAAGCTGTGGATTGTCCACTTGCCATGTCACCAGCCACATCACCTGCCACAAGTTGTGGATTGTCCACTTGCCACGTGACTTGCCACATCACCTGCCACGTCACTTGCCACATCACCTGCCACAAGTTGTGGATTGTCTACTTGCCACGTCACTTGCCACATCACCTGCCACGTCACTTGCCACGTCACCTGCCACAAGTTGTGGATTGTCCACTTGCCACGTGACTTGCCACATCACCTGCCACATCACTTGCCACGTCACCTGCCACAAGTTGTGGATTGTCCACTTGCCACGTCACCTGCCACGTCACCTGCCACAAGTTGTGGATTTCCACTTGCCACGTCACTTGCCACGTCACCTGCCACAAGTTGGGGATTGTCCACATCACCTGCCACGTCACTTGCCACATCACCTGCCACAAGTTGTGGATTGTCCACTTGCCACGTCACTTGCCACATCACCTGCCACGTCACTTGCCACAAGATGTGGATTGTCCACTTTCCATGTCACCTGCCATGCCACCTGCCACAAGTTGTGGATTGTCCACTTGCCACGTCACCAGCCACATCACCTGCCACAAGTTGTGGATTGTCCACTTGCCACGTGACTTGCCACATCACCTGCCACGTCACTTGCCACATCACCTGCCACAAGTTGTGGATTGTCTACTTGCCACGTCACTTGCCACATCACCTGCCACGTCACTTGCCACGTCACCTGCCACAAGTTGTGGATTGTCCACTTGCCACGTCACCTGCCACAAGTTGTGGATTGTCCACTTGCCACGTCACTTGCCACGTCACCTGCCACAAGTTGGGGATTGTCCACATCACCTGCCACGTCACTTGCCACATCACCTGCCACAAGTTGTGGATTGTCCACTTGCCACGTCACTTGCCACATCACCTGCCATGCCACCTGCCACAAGTTGTGAATTGTCCACTTGCCACGTCACCAGCCACATCACCTGCAACAAGTTGTGGATTTCCACTTGCCACGTGACTTGCCACATCACTTGCCACGTCACCTGTCACAAGTTGTGTATTGTCCACTTTCCACATCACTTGCCACCTGCCATGTCACTTGCCACAAGCTGTGGATTGTCCACTTGCCACGTCGCTTGCCACGTCACCTGTCACGTCACTTGCCACGTCACCTGCCACAAGTTTTGGATTGTCCACTTGCCACGTCACTTGCCACGTCAGCTGCCACGTAACTTGCCACAAGATGTAGATTGTCCACTTGTCACATCACCTGCCACATCACTTGCCACATCACTTGCCACATCACCTGCCACGTCACCTGCCACAAGTTGTGAATTGTCCACTTGCCACGTCACTTGCCACATCACCTGCCACGTCACTTGCCACAAAATGTGGATTGTCCACTTGCCACGTCCCTTGCCACGTCACTTGCCACGTGCCACAAGTTTTGGATTTTCCACTTGCCACGTCACTTGCCACGTCGGCTGCCACGTCACTTGCCACAAGATGTGGATTGTCCACTTGTCACATCACCTGCCACATCACTTGCCACATCACCTGCCACGTCACCTGCCACAAGTTGTGGATTGTCCACTTGCCACGTCCCTTGCCACGTCACCTGCCACGTCACCTGCCACAAGTGGATTGTCCACTTGCCACATCACTTGCCACATCACCTGGCACAAGTTGTGGATTGTCCACTTGCCACGTCCCTTGCCACGTCCCCTGCCACGTCACCTGCCACAAGTGGATTGTCCACTTGCCACGTCACCTGCCACAAGTTGTGGATTGTCCACTTGCCACGTCACTTGCCACGTCACCTGCCACAAGATGTGGATTGTCCACTTTCCATGTCACCTGCCATGCCACCTGCCACAAGTTGTGGATTGTCCACTTGCCACGTCCCTTGCCACGTCCCCTGCCACGTCACCTGCCACAAGTGGATTGTCCACTTGCCACGTCACCTGCCACAAGTTGTGGATTGTCCACTTGCCACGTCACCAGCCACATCACCTGCCACAAGTTGTGGATTTCCACTTGCCACGTGACTTGCCACATCACCTGCCACATCACTTGCCACGTCACCTGTCACAAGTTGTGGATTGTCCACTTTCCACATCACTTGCCACCTGCCATGTCACTTGCCACAAGCTGTGGATTGTCCACTTGCCACGTCACCTGTCACGTCACTTGCCACATCACCTGCCACAAGTTTTGGATTGTCCACTTGCCACGTCACTTGCCACGTCAGCTGCCACGTCACTTGCCACAAGATGTGAATTGTCCACTTGTCACATCACTTGTCACATCACCTGCCACATCACCTGCCACATCACTTGCCACATCACCTGCCACATCACCTGCCACAAGTTGTGGATTGTCCACTTGCCACGTCACTTGCCACATCACCTGCCACGTCACTTGCCACGAGATGTGGATTGTCCACTTGCCACGTCACTTGCCACGTCACCTGCCACGTCACCTGCCACAAGTTTTGGATTGTCCACTTGCCACGTCACTTGCCACGTCAGCTGCCACGTCACTTGCCACAAGATGTGGATTGTCCACTTGTCACATCACCTGCCACATCACTTGCCACATCACCTGCCACGTCACCTGCCACAAGTTGTGGATTGTCTACTTGCCACGTCCCTTGCCACGTCCCTTGCCACGTCCCCTGCCACGTCACCTGCCACAAGTGGATTGTTCACTTGCCACATCACTTGCCACATCACTTGCCACATCACCTGCCACAAGTTGTGGATTGTCCACTTGCCACGTCCCTTGCCACGTCCCCTGCCATGTCACCTGCCACAAGTGGATTGCCCACTTGCCACATCACTTGCCACATCACCTGCCACAAGTTGTGGATTGTCCACTTGCCACGTCACCTGACACAAGTTGTGGATTGTCCACTCGCCACGTCACTTGCCACGTCACCTGACACAAGTTGTGGATTGTCCACTCGCCACGTCACTTGCCACATCCCCTGCCACAAGTGGATTGTCCACTTGCCACGTCACTTGCCACGTCCCCTGCCACAAGTGGATTGTCTATTTGCCACGTCACTTGCCACGTCACCTGCCACAAGTTATGGATTGTCCACTTGCCACGTCACATGCCAGTCACCTGCCACAAGTTGTTGATTTTCCACTTGCCACGTCACCTGCCAGGTCACTTGCCGCGTCACCTGCCAGGTCACTTGCCACGTCACCTGCCACAAGTTGTGGATTGTCCACTTTCCACGTCACTTGCCACCTGCCATGTCACTTGCCACAAGTTGTGGATTGTCCACTTGCCACGTCACTTGCCACCTGCCATGTCACTTGCCACAAGTTGTGGATTGTCCACTTGCAATTGCAATTGTTTAAAATATTTTTCTAATGGTTTTTCATCATTTGCAATCATTTTTGAGATTTTTAATGTAAAAAAAAAAGGTCACCTTTAAAAACGCATATAAACGCAAACACGGCTAAACGCGGTAGTGGCGTTTTGCCGTGTTTTACCGCGTTTTGCCGCGTTTTGCGTCTGAAACGTGGACATTTTTGTTTCTGAACGCATTTTTTTGCTTCTGGAAAAACGAGACTAAACGCAACTGCATAAAAACTGAAAAAAACGAGACTGTGTGCATGGACACATAGGATAACATTGAATGAGTTCAGGGGCAGTTGAAAAAACTGTCCAACTGCATCTGAACACGCGTTTAACTGCGTCTCGTGTGCATGAGGCCTTAAAGCTCAAGGAGGTTGGTTGGTGTCCCTTCTTAATTTTACATTGTATTTTTGAAATGTACCTGTCTACTCATAAAATGTCCTATTTGAAGGAAAACACATAGGCAAGTATTTTCCCCCCGAAAAAAAACAACTCAATTTATTCTGGCTGACAAAATAAAGAAGGCAACGCTGGAGAAACTGCTGTAATTTGCAAAGCCTTTCTACCCCAGAGCACAGATCAACTATTTTGAAAATAAAATTGTTAGCTTGAGAAGTCCATATAATGGGGTGCGCAATCTGGTCTAGGACTCCCAGAGATCATGAACAGCAGCAGATGACATATATGTCCCCAGGCTGTGGTACTACAGCAACCCGCATCTTTTATCAGACCAGACTGAACCCAGGCCATCACTTTCTTGTCTTCCTTGCAGCCTTCCTTGGAGGTTGTGGCTTTGGAGGTGGACTTGTGGCAGGAGGAGGATGGATGAGCATACATACGTGCATGTTATCACTTATTTGGCAATTCAACCCCTTCTAAATGGCCTCAAAAACAAATTTCTCACACCTGAGGCGTTGGCCCTCCTCCATTTGCTGCAATTTAGCAGCTACATAGCAGCCATAGGGCTCTTCTTAATCGGGGCTTTTCAGGGCCGCATTAGCATCCTTAATGAGGCCCAGTGCTGCCTCCTCCACGTTACTCCCCTTCCTGGCCCTTTTTGTTGGAAGGCAGAGGCACCTGGCATTGGGTGAGTCTACAGGGCCCTTCCACCTCCTGGCTGCCACTTACCCCCCCCACCTCCTCCTGGCTGCTACTTACCCCCGCCGCCTCCTGTCTGCCACATTCCAGAGCCTCATCCTGGCTGAGGTCTTCTGTATGAAAAAGGGACATACGTTTAGTTCTTGGTTCATCAATCACACACATCCAAATTTCAGCTCATGACTGTTGCAAATTGAATGTTAATAAATAGAAAAGACTATCATTCTGACCCCATCATTTTTTATTCTTGTCACTCATTTTTGCCCCCTACTGTCAATTGATATGTCAAACACTGTTTTGTTAAATCATTAATTTGTTAGCAAGAATAACATCTAGTTAACAATCATTTTTGGACAATAAATATGTTAAAAAAAAAATACTATACCTGGCTGCAGCTGGGCTCCTCCACTTCTTCCAGGATGGTCCTTGGAAGCCTCAGCTGGGGTTGAGGGAAGAGTGGATGGAAGTGTAGAAAGTGATTCCCTGGCTTCCATCTGGTCTTCCAGAAACCGCATCCTGCTGTAGTACCATAGACTGGGTACATACACATCCTCTGCTGCAGCTCCTGATCTCTCCTGGACTTTATTAAGCTCCTTCCTATATGTGCTTCTCAATACCAATTTTCTTCACAAACTCTATTTCTGCGTCGGGACCTGCATCTTCAAATATTCCAGCAGTTTCTCCAGCGATACCTTCCTAGCTAGGGGGTTTTAACCTCCCACAAATTTTGCATATCCCTGTATTTGTCTATAAAGTGGCCCATGAATTCATGGTCTTTGAATTGTTTCATATTTGCTGCAAGACAAAACACTAAATATCAGGCTAAACTCTCCTAATCTTATCCCAATATAGGCCTCAATCTGTAATCAGTATAGGCCACTGATGTACCAAAGTTAAGATGTTACCTTTGTTAGAACGTTCGTCCTCCTCCCTCAACACACCGAACCTATGACACAATCGTCTTAACTTTATATACCCTGCGCACGAGTGAAACTGGCCGCGTCGCCCGCCCCTAACATTCTTTCTCGAAGATTCCCCACCCCGTCTCTTTCGTCGCAGTGGGAGAGGAATATGGCAGAGACAAAGCAGGTGGTCACTACTACTAGCAGTAACGAGTAGGAAACCCCGGAGGCCGAAACGTCCCGATCCAGGAGGAACATTAAATATGACCTCAGATAATAGAAAAATAAAAAAATAGAAGTATAGAATTTGTACCATCATCCAGAAATCAAATAATGTAAGGATTGGTAACCTGATCCCCAACCAGGTTACCAGAAATGGGGGCAGTTTGGACTATTGCGGTACAATAAGAACGATACAATGAATAATATAACAAGGTAATAATAATGAAAGATACAGATGATTTTATTGATGCCAGAAAACAAATCATCATTTACATATTAAAATATTAAAAACATAAGCGCAGTACATATGTATATCATCAGTGAGTAGTCACAATACAACTGTTGATCACAGATATCAGTTTCCTCGACTAGTTTCGCAGACTTATACTGCTTCATCGGGAGGTTATCTGTGATTAGATCAAAAAAGCGAAAAAATAATCAAAAAAGGGAACAATAAATATAATAATAATAATGAAATTTTATGCAGCATCCCAATTAAGAAAAATTGGTTCAAAAAGGTTAAAAACGGGGAAAGAGCGACACAGCTTACCCATGCTCCAAACAGGCGTCAAGCTCACAGTGCTACCACCTGATAACTAGTCCCCTGCGGCAACTCGGGGAAGCTATATAGTGTGATGATTAGGGTCTAGGTAATGGAATAAAATAAATAAATAAAATAAATCAGTGTACTGTCAGCTTATCGGGATAAGTCAAGTGAAGTGAGTAGATGATTGGATGGTAGTGCGAATAGTTGTGAAACCATATAAGTGAAACAAATGGAGGAAGGAACAATTGCGCGTGTATTGGAATATGTGAAAAAAAGAAACCCAACAAGTCAAAAAGTGGTGGTAAAACGGTGTGAATTAGTGAAATTAGTGGAGGTTGGGAAAGCGACGTGTGGGAAAAAGGGAAAAAGAAAAAGTGAAGAGGGGAAGGGAAGGGGGGGGAGGGGAGATGGGGATAGTGGGGACGTGAGTAAAGAAAAAAAAAAAAAAATGAACGTGCATAAAAGAAAATAAGTAAAGCAAGTGTGGATAAGTATGAAATAAAGTGAATAAGGAGAAGCAGGGTATACCTGAAATTGTTGTTAATAAAGGTAGAAGGATCCCGGGAGGGGCATACCCAATAGGGGAAATGATGCCGGTGTATGACCCCAGTAGGTATTGATAAACACCACGGGTTCAGAGTGGAGGCATAGTAGAGCCTATCCACCCATGCCTAAGTCTCCTGTAGAGGAAATAAATGGTAACACTTTTAAATTCGGTTCACAACGCCAGTAGTAATACCTGAAAATACAGGGTGTTATCTGGGGATTTGAGAGAGGTATATAAGGTTTGAGAGAGACACTTACTAAGGGTTAGCTGGAGCATACCATCCCGGGAACTCAAATCTAGATCCACACATCACAGGCAGACACCTGTTCTATATAGCTCCCAACCCTGTGACGTTTCAACAGCGCCCTAAGGCGCCGGTGCATGACGTCACAAAGCCAGGCTAACGCACAGGAGGAGGTCTGCGCAAGGCCAAAATCATGACAAAAGTGGTGAAGAGTCTGCGGCGGAAATTTGGGATACGACAATCCAAGCAGCAATTTAGTAAATGCTGGTCAGACCTAAAATTAAGGAAGCAGGATCAGTACAGAAGGATAAAGAAACTGCTTCAAAAAAGTAAGTACTTGTGTGTTCCTATTATGATTATTAACTTGCATGCTGCTCCCTGTGCAGCGATCAGTGTCATGTCACACACAGCCCATCCCCCAGACAGTTAGAAACACTCACCTAGGACACACTTAACCCCTCCCCGCCCCCTAGTGCTCAATCCCTTCACTGCCAGTGACATTTTTACAGTAATTAATGCAATTTTATAGCATTGATCGCTGTATTAATGCCAGTGGTCCCAAAAATGTGTCAAAATTGTCCGATGTGTCCGCCATAATATCGCAGTCACAATAAAAATGACCAATCGCTGCCATTACTAGTAAAAAAAAAAAAAAAATGTATAAAAATGCCATAAAACTATCCCCTATTTTGTAGACACTCTAACTTTTGCGCAGACCAATCAATAATCGCTTATTGAGATTTATTTTATTTATTTTTTTCACCAAAAATATGTAGAAGAATACGTATCGGCCTAAACTGAGGGAAAAAAATGTTTTTTTTATATATATATTTTTGGGGGATATTTATTTTAGCAAAAAGTAAAAAAATAATGCATTTTTTTTTCAAAATTGTTGCTCTCTTTTTGTTTATAGTGCAAAAAATAAAAAATACCACCAAAAGAAATCTCTATTTGTGGGGAAGATTTTTGTTTGGGAGCCATGTCGCACGACCGCGCAATTGTCAGTTAAAGCGAGGCAGTGCCGAATCGCCAGTAGGTCTGCCCGGGACATTGGTCCCTACACCCAGAGGTGTTCCAGGAAATTTGCCAACGTTAGGGGTGGCCAGAGGTCGATCTATAGGTTCTTCAACAAGCTACAGCAGTTTGTGTCTCGAACAAGAGATCCTCTGGCAATTGTAGCAGATGCTCTGATAGTTCCACGGAGAACGTACTCCCTGGTTTATGCTTTCCCTCCGATCCCTCTCCTTCCACATTTGTTGTGCAGGATTCAGAGAGAGGGGGTTCCAGTCATTCTGGTGGCACCAGCCTGGCCCAGAAGGCCCTGGTTTCTGGAGATTGTAAGACTGACAATAGACGGGCCATGGACGCTTCAGGGTGTTAAAGGATTGTGTCATCTCGGGACCAGTGGTGTCTACTCTAGTGAATGCTTGAAAAGCTGTCACTAAGAAGATTTATCATAAGGTCTGGAAGACTTGTATTGCTTGGTGTGAAGCCAGAAAATGGCATCCTTGGAATTGTGATTGGGAGAATTCTCTTTTAGCTATGGAAATCAAATTGGCTTTAAATACAATCAGAGGTCAAGTTTCGGCCCTATCAGTATTCTTTCCAAGGCCTTTAGCCTCCCATTCACCGATCCAAACATTTATGCAAGGGAAAATTCGCTTGCACCCCCCCCCCCCCCCCCCCAATTAGGTCACCTATGTGTCCCTGGGACTTGAACTTGGTGCAGAAACAACCATTTGAACCTATTTAGGAAATTCCATTAGACTTGCTGCCACGCAAGCTAGTCTTCCTGATGGCTATCATCTTGGCTAGAAGGGTGTCGAAGTTGGCGGCCCTTTGATGCTGGGAACCGTTCTTGATCCTTCACCATGACAGTCGTGTTAAAACTTTTTCCTTGCTCTTTGCCGAAAGTGGTGTCGACCTTTCATTTAAATCAGGACATTATTTTGCTTTCTTTTTTCCCCTCAGCCTCGTTCGTCAAAGATAGACGACTGCATTCTTTGGATGTTGTCCAGGCAGTCAAGGTTTATTTGTCTAGATCTGCAGAGATCCGAGGATCAGAATCTTTTCTTATCATACATTACGGGACACAGAGCCATACTAGTTACTATGTGGGTTATAGGCCACCTTCAGGTGATGGACACTGGCACGCCCTAAGATAAAAAGTGCACTCCCTATATAATCCCTCCCATAAATGGGAGTATCAGTTTTTTCACCAGTGTCTTAAGGTGTTGGTCACAAGTGAAGATATGCTGTGCTTAGCTCCTCTGCCTCTGGAGCAATCTTTCATGGGGCTAGCCATGCAGCTGGAACCATTCAAAGTGTCTTTTAGGCTGATTTGAATGGTACCCGGGCCTCGTATCCAAAGAAACGAGGTTTTGCTTATAATGCTTCTCTTTTTTTAGAGAGCTGGACCCTGGGATCCAGTACTTTTGGTAGTAAGGCCATAAAGTTTTACTGGCAGTGTTGCTATTACAGGTCCAGGATTGTGGGTTTCCTCTAGGATCCCTGGCTCCTGAAGGTTTAATGGAACCCACCATGAAGGTTGAAGATTGGGTCTGTTAGTTTTACCACAGAAAACCCTGCGGTGAGGAAAGGTAAGTGGGGTTTTTCTAAGAAATTTCTTAATTTTCTTATGTCTCCTTTAAATTAGTAAGTGTTGTCATGCCTATGTGTCACCACTGGGAGCTATATAGAGCACATACCTTCTCACGTTTCTTCCAGAGAGCTCACAATGTGTCTGGAGCAGCAGTAGCTTCCATTTCCTCCAGCTGCAGACCCCTGCTAAGTCGGGGGGGGGGGGGCTTTCTTCCCCACCAGAAGCACCACCTGTGCTACTTGCTACCCCTCTTCAAGAGGAAGAAGCACTGAAAAAAAAAAACTAACGGCACGCCGCACTACCCGGCCCCTTCCAGGCTCTCCGTGACATTTTCTCCCCTCTCTGTAAAGATCCCATAGGATCTGAGGCCCGCGCTGGAAAACTTTTTGTTTGAAAGAGAGGAGGGAGGCCGTAGGCGATGGAGGGGGCGCAGCTTAGCGCAGCGTTTGGCGTCCTTCAACCCCCAGCAAAGGAAAGAGTGTTTTTAAAAGCATTAATGTTATCACTGCAGGCTGGGGAGGTACACAAGAGTGACTGGCATGAAAGAGGTTGGTGACACAAGAATTCTTTTGACACATTCACTATTGCATCAGGCTAAGAGTTAATAGCAGTGGCTGACTATTGCTCAAGCAATGGATGTGATTTCTTCTGGTAGTACCTCTGCTTTGTGCATTGGGCTATATTCAAAAGGGGCGGTTGAAACACCCCCAAAAAAGGAGCTAAAAGGTTCTCCCTCAAACTCTGGAAATCCTACTCTTAAAATGGCATCCTCCCCTGAGAGGGTTTGGCTGATCAGAGTGAGCATTGAGGCCATGAAATGTTTGCAACTGTTTTCACCACTGTAGCCCCTGTTCATTTTACTCTTTTTTTCCTCAGCCATGGTAGGTTTTTAATAGAAGTTTAGCGACTTTAATCACATCCCTGAGTAGTTAATCGCATCCCAGTATGGTTAAGATGCGACATGTTCTCTTCCTTTTTACTAAGACCCTCAGACTGAGGAACTAGGGGCAGGTTCCCTCAGGGGACCGTGGTGAAGTTGATGACTCCTCTTCTGAGGTGTCAATTGTGGGAGAGTCAGCTTTCACAATCTGCCAAATTGATGGTACAATTTTTTGCTGAATGATCTGCTCCATGTATGTGCCCTTAACCAAGTCTTTAGGTTCACTAAAGCCTCTTCAAGCTGTGCATGCTTTTTTCCTGTCCATTCTTGTTAGGAACATTTTTTTGTTTTCTGGAGGATCACCCAGATGAGCATTATTTTCCATTCTAAAAGTTTTCACACTTTATCCTATGGTAGAGAAAATTCACTAAGCGGGGTATACCAGCAATTAACATTACTATTTCTTTTCATATATCAAGACACAGAGCCATAGTGCTTACTGTGGGTTATAGGCCACCTTCAGGTGATGGACACTGGCATGCCCTAAATTAAAAAGTGCACTCCCTATATAACCCCTCCCACTGGTGGGAGTACCTCCCATTTTTTTCGCCAGTGTCTAAGGTGTTGGTCACGAGTGAAGATGTGCTGAGCTCCACTGGAGCAATCCTTGCAGGGGTTATCCATGCTTCCCGGATCCATTCAAAGTGTCCTTTTTTGGGCCAAATTGAATGGTACCCGGGCCTCGTATCTGAAGATACTAGGTTTTGCCTGCGAACGCTTCTCTAATGCCGCATACACACGATCAAACTATCCACTATTCCGACTTCGGGGGTCTTGCCCCCCTCTTCGGTTCTTCTTGCCGGGCCTCTGCGTCTTCTTCCAGCTCTTTTACAAGCGGTGGCCTGGTCTAATATCGCCGCCGCCTTCTCTTCTTCTTGTTCTTCTTCTTCCTTGAGATGTTGACTTGTCGCTCTCTCTGGCCGCAATGACAGTGACGCAGTGTGCGGCAACTTATATAGGGACATCGCCGGGTGATGTTCCCGCCCATTATGATGTCACAGTCCCAGCATCCTCAGGGACTGTGACATCATAAGGGGCGGGGACATCACCCTGCGATGTCCCTATATAAGTTGCCGCACACCACGTCACTGTCATTGCGGCCAGAGAGAGCGACGAGTCAACATCTCAAGGAAGAACAACAACAAGAAGAGAAGGTTGCGGCGGCGATAAAAGACCAGACCACTGCTTGTAAAAGAGCTGGAAGAAGGCGTGGAGGCCCGGCAAGAAGAACCGAAGAGGGGGACAAGACCCCCGAAGTCGGAAGAAGACCCCCGGGGCGACGAAGAAAGCCGGGCTCCTCCCCTAGTAAAAGAGCTAGCAGAAGATGGCGGAGGAGTCCGGCAAGAAGACCCCAGAAGCTGTGCAATAAATTATTTTTAACCCTTGTGTGTTGTTTTAGTTACATTTTTTGTCACAGGTGAATGGGTAGGGGTACATTGTACCCCATACTCATTCACATAGAGTGGGAGGGCCGGTTTCTGGGGGCTCCCTTATTAAAGGGGGCTCCCGGATTCCGATAAGCCCCCCGCCCGCAGACCCCGACAACCAATGGCCAGGGTTGTCGGAAAGAGGCCCTTGTCCTCATCAACATGGGGACAAGGTGCTTTGGGGTGGGGGCGCCACGCGGCCCCCCTTTCCCCAAAGCACCCCCCGATGTTGAGGGCACGAGGCCTGGGTACGGCTCAGGAGGGGGCGCGCTCTCACCCCCACCCCCTTTCCTGACCGGCCGGGCTGCGCGCTCGGATAAGGGTCTGATATGGACTTTGGGGGGACCCCTACGCCGAAAAAATGGTTTCCCCTTTAAGTCCATACCAGGTGACGGGGCAGGGGCGTGTCAATCTCTGCACCTGGGCGCACTCAGGGACTACAGGCACCACTTGTGGACAGCACAGAACTCCCCGGATGGTGAGTCCGGCGGGAATGAGCCCCTCAGTCAGCGGCAGCAGGGAGGGTGGGACTGTCACTGTCCTAAGTCCCCTTCGGGTGGCAGACAGGATAGGGTCAGCATGGCTCAGAAAGTAGTGTTTCTAAACCCCAAAGTCCAGGCAATGGCAACTGGGTCACCTGCAGACTGTGCAGTGCCCAAGGACACCCTGATGGCGGTCCTCAACTCGTTCATTGCTAGATGGAGGCAGTGCATGGGAAGATGGGTGCAATAAGGTGGCCCCTGTTCCCCCCCCTGTCCTCTGGGGAGAGCTCTGGCACAGACTCTGCCCAGGGCTCTGCTGAGGCTGGTGACCCCTGCTCTGTCTTGTCAGATGGCACTGACCAGGACAGTGAGGATGAGTCCCCGTCCGGGTCCGTGCACGACAAAGCGCTTGTTGGAGCACTTATGACAGCTGTGCATGATACCCTGAAGATTCAGGAGCCAACAGGTCCCCCTGCTGATGTACCGGTCCCTTTTGGGTCCCGCAAGCCAGCATGTTCACTTATGGTGTTCCCGTATCTGACTTATTTGCAAGTTCACTTACAGGGAGTGGGGTCGCACGCAACAGACCTTTTTGGACCCCAGACACATGGTGGCGCGTTACCCTTTTGAGGAAAGCTTTCTCACAAGTGGTTGGCTCTTCCGGTCATGGACCTCCAGTATCCAGGTTAAATAAGTAACCATGATCCCGGTAGTAGCAACTCCTGCATTTAAGGATCCCTCGGACAGGAAGGCCGAGGCAGTGTCTCGTTATTTGTTTACGGTTGTGGGGTCTGCTGTGCGACCAGTACTGGCATCCGCACTTGTGTCACAGACACTGACTGAGCGGGCAAAACTTTTGCACCGCAAATTGGCAGAGCAACAGGCTTCTCCTGTCTGTGCAAAATTAGCAGACCAACTAGTGCAAGGCCTTAAGTACGTTGTGACGTGGCCCTGGATACCCTCCCTCTGTATCTAGGGCTTCAGTGTCAGCTGTGGTGCTGAGGCGCCTGATTTGGCTAATATGCTGGTCTGTTGACCAGGCATCAAAAAAAGCCCTGACGGATCTTCCCCTCCTTGACGACCGGCTCTTTGGAGCCTATTTGGATGGCATTAGTAAAAATGGCACCGGTGGTAGAGTACACTACTCCCTCAGACCAGGAAGGCTAAGGAGCCACGCCGTAGGCAAGGGCCCCTTTTTCCGTTCACTAACGGCTTTTCAGTCTGCCTGGAGCTTCGGTATAATGTCCCCAGCCCGACAGGATGACCACGGACAGACAAAAACGTCCCTGGAACCGCAAGCCTAACAAGCCTGCAAGTATGAGTGCTACCGCATGAAGGTTTGTCGCCACCCATGTCTAGGGTGGGGGGTCGCCTTCGGGAGTTTGCAGCCCGATGGTCCCCTCGGTTTTCGAACAATAAACCTGCGATCTGATTTCCTTAGGCTACAAGAGTTTCTCTCTTGGTCGCCAAACAGAGTTTTCCTTTCCAGCATACCCATATCCCCGGCTCGCCTGGAGGCCCTCTTGGGGGCAGTAAGGGACCCACTGGGTGGTTGTACCAGTTCCAGAATCGGAACGTTTCCAGGGATTCTACTCAAATATGCTTGTAGTTCCCAAGAAGGAAGGGGTACGTCCAATCTTGGACCTAAAAGCCCTCTATCACTTTGTTAAAGTGCAGAGGTTTAGAATGGAATCAGTTCGCCCAGTAGTTGCTGCACTCCATCAAGGGTACTCCCTGGCGCCCTTGGACTTCCAGGATGCGTACCTGCACATACCCATATGCCGCCTGTGACAGCAAAAGTTTCTGCAATTTGCAGTTGGGGAAGCCCACTACCTGAGTCTTTACCAAGGTTTTGGCTCCGGTTTTGGCGTTGCTATGGCAACGTGGGGTCACGATCGTGCGTTATCTCGATTATCTCCTCCTGAGAGGATCTTCCGCCTCAGAATTAGAGGAGGATGTGGCAATGACCATGCAGACTCTGCGAGAATTTGTGTGGCTGTTGAACGTAAAGAACTCGGTGATTGTACCGACTCAGCGTTTGGAGTACCTAGGCTTGCTGCTAGACTCAATGGAAGCAAGAGTTTTTCTCCCTTCAGACAAGCTGCAGACTCTTGGATCCACGGTAAAACTGCGGATGAACCGCAGGTGGTCGTCGCTTTGCTTTTCCATGCGAGTCCTGGAGCTCATGGTGGTCTCCTTTTGGGGCTGTACCGTTTGCCCAGTTCTACACCAGAGTCCTGCAGACGGAGATCTTGTCAAAATGGGACAGATCTCAGTTGTCCCTGGATCGTCAGTCAGGTGAGCCAGCCAGTCAGTCAGAGAATCACTGATCTGGTGGCTGAGGTCCCTGGTAATTCAGGCCGGAAAGTCGTTCCTACTTCTAAAATGGACAGTGATCACACAGGACGACAGCCTTTTCGGGTGGGGTGGAGTAATGGGGGTTCAATCGGCTCAGGGCCTCTGGTAAACGGAAGAATAGTTGCCGATCGATCTGCTTGAACTGAGACTGCAAGGACATCCGATCAGGATCCAGTCAGACAACGCCACTGCAGTGGCATACGTCAATCCCCAAGGGGGGGAGAGTAGCTCAGCTGCGGCACAGGAGGTCGCTCACATACTTCGGTGGGCAGAGCGACATGTACTGGTTTTGTCGGCCATTTACATTCCCGAAGTGGAGAACTGGCAGGCGGACTGTCTGAGTCGCCAGATGCTGGATCCAGGAGAATGGGCGTTGCATCCGGAGATATTCAGGTTACTGTGCCTGAGGTGGGGCACACCAGATGTGGATCTTCTGGCCCCCCGTCTCAATCGGAGGGTGCCAAGATTAGTGTCCAGGATAAGAGATCCGTGGGCAGACGCATCAGGCGCTGGTGGCTCCGTGAGATCAGTACCAGCTGATCTATGCCTTTCCTCCACTGAAGCTGTTACCATATCTGATTCGCAGAGTGGAAGCCGAGGGGATCCCAGTAATACTGGTGGTCCCCGATTGGACTCAGCGTCCCTGGTACGCAGACCTTGTGCGTCTGGTGGTAGATGCTCTTTGGCGACTGCCATTACGAGAGGACCTTCTGTCTTAAGGTCCGATTTACCATCGCCGGCTTTAACGGCACGGCTATTGAGAGCCAGGTGTTGAGGAACCGGGGTCTGTCGGACTCGATGTTCCCAACTATGTTGAGAGCACAGAATTCTTTCTTCTCGGAAGATATATCATCATTCCTTGGCGGCCTACATCTCCATGTGTGCAGAGAAAGGTTGGCATACGCGCTCTTTTTTCCATATCCAGGATCCTGCTGTTTTTTCAGCAAGGAGTAGACCAGAAAATGGTGTTAAGCACTATTAAGGGGCAAAAATTTCAGCTTTGGCTGTCTTTTTTTTTTTTTTTTTTTTTTTTTTGCGACCCCTGGCATCTCACTCATAGTGAGTACCTTTGTTCAGAGGGTTCGTCATGTAGTCCCTCCAGTGCATCTACCGTTACCCCCATGGAATTGGAATCTGGTGTTATCGGCGCTTCAAGACCCGCTGCTTGAAAATATCAGGGAGTTTCCCCTGTTGACTCTTTCCCAGAAAGTGGTCTTTCTAGCGGCCATCACCTCGGCCAGGAGGGTTTCGGAACTGGCGGCCTTGTCTTGCAAGTTGCTTTATCTGGTTATCCATAAGGATAAGGTGGTGTTGCGTTTGCAACCGTCCTTTCTACCAAAGGTGGTCTCGACTTTTCACATTAATGAGGACATTGTGTTACCATCTCTCTGTCCTAGGCCGAAAACACCCTAAGGAGGTGGACCTTTACACTCTGGATGTGGTTCGGGCTCTGAAAGTGTATTTGTCTACCACTGCTCCCTTTCGGAAGTCAGACTCGATGTTTGTCTCGGTAGCTGGTCCCAAGAAAGGCATGGTGGTCTCATCAGCCACCATTTCCAGGTGGATCAGACCGATTGTAGTACAAGCCTACTCCGTAAAGGGGCAGGTGCCCCTCTTTCTGGTTACGGGCCATTCCACAAGGGGAATCGGAACGTCTTGGGCCTTCCGACACCAAGCTTCTGTCGCTGAGGTGTGTAAGACGGCGACCTGGTCATCTGCCCACACGTTTACCAAGTTCTACAAGGTTGATGTCAGTGCATCGGTTGATGCCTGTTTGGCCGCGAAGTTTTTGCAGGCGGCTGTATAGTTGCAATTGAATATGCAATATTTTTTCTTTTTTTTCAGTTTTTTCGATTAAAAACACAGTACCTTTTAAGAATGCACTGTTGCATTACTGCCAAATTTTTTTTTTTTTTTTTTTTGTGCGGTTCTGGGTAGTCACTCCTGTTGAGGGTACCCTGATTTTGTGGTGGAGGTTTCCGTGCACTATTGTTTTGTGGGTACAGTTTTACTAGTTCCCACTTGCCATAGTAGATGAGGTTTTTATGCCGTTTTTCCCACCCCTCTTTTGGCACTGCTTGGGGACGTCCCAATAGTCTAAGAGAGGAGCTGTGTCGGTCGGTGAATATAAGAGAAAATAGGATTTTTTGTACTCAACGTAAAATCCTTTTCTCTGTAATTCACCGACTGACAATCACAGCACCCGCCCCTCCTTTTATCTTTGTTATTCTGCTTCTTGACGTACTGATTACTGCAAGGCAGGGTGGAGGGTTGATATCTAGGGGACCGCCCCCTGGGTGGAACTGAAAGTTCTGAGTGTTGTGTTACAGCTTTGCCTAGTGTCTCCTAAAGGGAAAGGTATACAACCCAATGGTCTAAGAGAGGAGCTGTGTCGGTCGGTGAATATAAGAGAAAAGGATTTTACGGTGAGTACAAAAAATCCTATTTTTTCCCTCAGCCATGATGGGTTTAAAAAAAATAAAGGTTTAGTGACTTTAATCGCACAGGTTCTCTGTCATTGCACAGGACCCTCAAACTGGGGGACTAGAGGCAGGAGAGGGCGGATTCCCTCGGGACTGTGGACGACTCCTGTTCTGAGGTGTCAAATATGGGAGAACCAGCTGGTTTCAAGGTCCCCTTAACTGAGTGTTTGGTTTTGTTAAAGCCTCCTCAGACTGTGCATTCTTTTTCCTATACATTTATTGTCGGGAAAGCCTTTTTTCTATCTGTGAAGATCTCCCAAATAAATCTTGTTTTCCTCCTAAGAAAGTTTTTATACTTTATCCTATGGTGGAGGAAATTTACTAGCAATTAACACAGTATATCCTCTGTGAATAACAGCTGTTATTGGCAGACAATACTCAAATGCTTATGCCGCGTACACACGGCCGGACTGTATGACGTACTTAGTCCGTCGAAACACATTTCAGCGGACAGTCCGCTCGTGTGTGGGCTTCAGCTGACTTTTTCAGCGTGCAGTCCGGCGTACTAAGAATTTCGGATTTTTCGAAATTCTGTCCTTTGGTTTCAGCGGACAATCCGCTCGTCAGTATGCTAGTTCGACGGACTAAGAATGGCGCATGCCCAGAAAGGATTTACACGGCGGAAGGGTGCTTTGCTGTGTATTTGACTTCCTATTTCTAGTCCCGTCGTACGTGCTGTACACGTCATCGCGCAAGCTTTCGTCGGACTGTTTGGGTATCCGTGGTCAAGTCCGTTCAGTGGAAACTGTCCGTCGGATTGTATGACTGACTAAGTACGCCATACAGTCCGCTCGTGTGTACGCGGCATTAGGCATCCAACAAATAAAGTTGGAATTCCTGTTTTAAAAAAAAAAAAAAAACTTTTTTCTCTGGCAGATTGAGAAGCCTGCTGACAGCAATTGCTTAATTGTTGTGAGGCCAGTTTAACAGGTATTCTAGGTGCTCAGCAGGCCCAGAATTCCGGCAGCTTTATGCTTGCAATAATTGCTTGTGAGTTCCTTTTATAAAACTTGCACAAGGTCCTCGTGCAGGTGCTGGCTTATAAACTCGCCAAACGCACAACTGCTGAGATGCCTATGGCGGTTTGTACCTATATAGGCAGATGCTATACACGGTTCTGTGCACATTGTTGCTTAACACAAGCAGCTAAAACGCATGAGTTCAGGAATGCACATCAGCGGAGGATAAACCTACTTTCACCATGCAGATACTCCTGGCTAGTCTTCCTTTGCGGTGGAATGGCTATTTGAGGATGTTTTCGATAATTCATCCAAAGAAATGTATATTTATTTTTTAAAAGCTCCTTCTGTTTGTGCCAGGGGCATCAGCCTCCAGGCAGTCACGATGGCTTCCGCCATCGGGTTCAATAGGTAATCCTCAGATTTAACTCTAGGGGTTAATGTAGCCGCCTTATCATCGGGCTCCCCGCTAGCTCAATAGGGGGAATTCTTTTGCAGTTCTCATAGATCTGAATGGAAGACGAATGGGGGACTTCCTCAATATCTCCAATCTGGAAAAAGAAGCCTTTCTCTCTGCATGGAATTTATCCGATAGTAGTCTCCTTCCTACAAGGGGGAGAACTTTGGGTGTCTATCAACGTCCTGGATGCTTATCTCCATGTGCCGATCTTCCCCGCTCAGAAATTTCTGCGCATCAAGGTAGAAAATCTTTATTTGCAGTTTGTAGCTCTAACTTTTCGGGCTAGCTACTGCACCTCAAGTGTGTATAAAGATCCTAGCCCCTCCATTAGCCAGGTTAAGGGCTCTAAGTATAACGATACTAGCCTACTTAGACGATCTACTCTTGATAGGTCAAACGGTAGCCGTTTAAACCAAGGTCTGATTACCACAGTCAGCTACCTGAAATACTTGGGTTGGCTCCTCAACCTAGTAAGATCCTCCTTAAAACCTTCAGTAAGATTGCATTACTTAGGGCTGATCATAGATAAAGTCCACTAAAGGCTATTTTTACCCCCGGAAACAAAGAAGTATCCTTCTATTTAACTTTGCATGTGTTTATTAGGAAAAATGGTGGCTTCTTCAAGGCCATTGCTTATGCGCAGTTCTAATCAAGACTGCTACAAAACAGTATCCTGTCAACTTGGAACAAGAAGATCCAAACTCTGGACTTCCCATTGCGTTTATCCGGCAAAATGCGTCAAGGCCTCAATTGATGGTCGATATCCAAAAATCTTCTAAAAGGAAGATCCTTTCTACCAGTTTTAAAAAGTCCAGAAAATAAACGCTGCTCTAGGAAAAAACACCAAACAATAAGAAGCTGCCAGCACCACAAAGCTTGATACCAAACTCAAATAGAATAAATATATTTAAAAAAAGGATGCAGTGCTAAATAAAGTTAAAATATGTGAAAAAACAGTGGTGAAATTTCTCAATACATTTATACGGAGCAGAAAATTCTCACTAAGGCACTCAAAATGACGTTTCATGCAATTAACGCAAACAAAAAATCTTCTAAACGTGAACAACCAAAAATCAGCGTAATGGTGAAAAACCTTTTACAGAGAAAACGAAAGCAGTCACCGTAAATGAATTAACCTTAAAAGTGACACATATATTCAAAATTAATAAACCAATCACTGAAGAGAAAAAAGTCCCAATTCAAGCAGTGCATATTAATCTGTCAATAAATTATATAAATAAATAAAAGTCCATAAAGTGTAAAGTGCTGCTTCAAACCAGGATAATGGTGAAAAGGAGATCCCACATGCAGGATAATTCACACCAAAGTGAGTATTAAGGCTCCTTACCGACTGCACAATAAAGATAGTCTCATCAGGCATAGGGAAAATTCAGGTCTTCCCCACAACCTGTACTGGCTTCCGCAGGTGAAGCGGTAACTGTATTGCTCAAAAAACAAAAACAAGAAAGGCTCCCATGGTGTAATATTTCTTTAAAAGTTTTAATATGCCAAACGAATTGCACTTACAGGACTATCCATCCATTAAAAGCGATATAAGAGTCGTGTGATACAATCGGAATTTGCGGTGTCTCCACAGGTCTTCCTCTCGCCTATCTGTGTCCCATCAATCTCCAGATAACAAACGTAATGATGTCACCGCCATAGGCTCCTCAGTTTGCTTTTCGTCATGATAGGACGTCGTCTGGGGATTGCCCATTGACACAGTAGACAGGAGGAAGCCTGTGGAGACGCCGCAAATTCCTTTACTTTTAATGGATGGCTGATCCTGTAAGTGCAATTCGTTTGGTATATTAAACCTTTTAAAGAAATATTACACCATGGGAGCCTTCCTTTCTACCAGTTACCTGGAAAGTGGTAACAGATGCCAGCCCTTTCGGCTGGGGAGCAGTCCTGGAGGAAACATCTGTCCAAGGGATATGGTCCAGCTCAGAAATGACCTTGCCCATCAATATTCTAGAAATTCGGTCAGTACACCTGGCCCTGGAGACCTGGACTCTCAGACTATTGTCCTGTCAGGATTCAGCCTACGGCCACATCACCCTTAGCGCCCCATCTCGTCTGAGGCTAAGCAGGGTCGGGCCTGGTCAGTACCTGGATGGGAAATCGCCTGGGAATACCAGGTGCCGTAGGCTCAATCTAACAATGCCATAGCGGTGGCTCATCTCAATCACCAAGGGGGCACGCCAGTTTTGGGCCGAAAGCAACATTCCTTGCCTATCGGCAATTTCATTCCAGGAATGAAGAATTGGCAGGCGGACTCCCTGGCCAAATTCTGTCAATATGCCAAGGGGAGTTCCGGACGTGGGTCTGTTGGTGTCCGGGTTCAACGACAAGATCGACAACTTTATGTTAAGGACAAATGATCCGATGGCATGCAAAACGGATGCCTTGTTATTTCCATGGAATCAGTTTTTCACTGATCTATGCTTTCCCTCCTGTTCTGCTTCGGTGCCTTTTTCACAGGACCAAGCAAGAAGGGAAGGAGGTGATTCTTGTGACCCAGGAGTTCTTGGTTTGCCGCAATCATAAAGATGCTGGTAGGCGACCCTTTTTCCTTACCACTGTGGCCAGACCTTCTTTCACAAGGTCCGTTATTCCATCCTTCCTTACAAACACTAAATTTAACTGTTTGGCTATTGAGACCCACATTCTAACATAAGACCGTGGGCTGTCCGCTTCAGTAGTTTCTACTTTGGTTATGCTAGTAAGCCGGCCTCCAGTGTCATATACTAATGAGTCTGGAAGGCATATTACTCCTGGTGTGAATCCAGGGGTTGACACCCCAGGAAATATGTCATAGGTAGCATCCTTGAATTCCTATGGATGGAATTGGAAATGAAGCTGGCCCTGAGTACTTTCAAAGGCCAGATATCGGCCTTAGCTGTCTTTTTTCAATGACCACTTCTCACTCTCTGGTTCGGAACTTATTCACGGGGGAAAAGTGGATTAAATCCTCCAGTTGGGTCACCCCTGAATCCTTGGGATTTGAGATTAATCCTGTCAGTTTTACAAAAACAGTCTTTTTGAGCCAATTTGGGATTTTTCCCTTGGTCCTCTTGATGAGGAACACACTTTTCCTGGTTTCCGTATCTTCTGCAAGAAGAGTATCGGGGTTGGCTGCTCTTTCTTGTAAAGAGTCATATTGGATTGTTTTTAAGGCTAAGGTTGGATTGCGGCCTCATCCTAGTTTCCTTCCGAAGGTAGTGTCAGGTTTTTTCATATTAAACCAAGATATGATTCTGCCTTCATTTTTTTTTTTTCATTCTCTGAAAGAAAGTTCACTACATTCTCAATGTGGTGAGAGCGGTCAAGGTGCATTTAAAGGTGACCGCTCTGATGCATAAAAACAGCTGTTTTTTGTTTGTGTTGCCTGACAGTCCTAAAAGAGGACAGGCAGCATCGGAATCTACGACTTCTCGATTGATTCTTCAAGTGATTGTTCAATCGTTTTGACTTAAAAGAGGAGAATTCCTCCTTTTTCATTTTAAAGGTACTCCACCAGGGCCGTTAGTGCTTCTTGGGCAGTGCATCACCAAGCCTCCAAGGCTCAGATCTGCAAGGTTGCAACTTGGTCTTCAATCCATACATTTACTAGATTCTATCAAGTAGATGTAAAAGATCATGAGGATATCGCCTTTAGGCACAGTGTACTGTAGGCTGCAGTATGAGTCCTCTAGTCTCTTGGTGCCCTACTATTGTTGTGCCTCCCTCCCTTCAGTTGGCATTGCTGTGGGACATCCCACATAGTAACTACTATGGCTCTGTGTCCCCTGATGTATGAAAAGGAAACAGGATTTTTATAAACAGCTTACCCACATAGTAACTACTGTGGCTCTGTGTCCCATGGTTTACTTCAAAGAAAAGGATTTTACAGGTAAGCTGGGGCAGGCAGCTTCCAAAGCTTCCATTGGCAATTGGGTCCGTCAATTGGTCATTCAGGCCTACGGTCTGAAACATAAAGCTCCTCCCTTTAGGGTGAGAGCTCATTCTACCAGGGGTGTAGGAACCTCCTGGGCTTTTTGCCATCAGGTATATGTGGCTCAGATTTGTAAGACTGATACCTGGTCTTCAGTGCATACGTTCGCAAGATTTTACCAAGTAGATGTTCAAGCAGCCGAGGATTTGGCTTTCAGCCGTAGTGTACTGTGGGCTGCCGTATAAGTTCTGATGACTATTGTTTGGCAGGATGTCTCAATCCCCTCAAGGCTATTGCACTGGGATGTACCAGCAGTTAATGAGTATTAGCCTGACTCTGTGTCCCATGATGTATGAAAAAGAAAATTGGTTTTCTCTTATATTCACCAACCGACACAGCTCCTCTCTGTAACTAAATGGGTTGTATAGCCTGCCATTAGGAGAAACTAGGCAAAATTGTTACACAATACACAGAACTTTAATCCCGCCACGGGGGACGGGCCCCATGCTATCAACCCTTCCCACTGCTCCTAGCAGCTTCAGTTTTTATTTTGCCTAGCAAGGGGAATGACATAGGAAACCCTGCAGGCCTCTTGGTCCATATTTTTGCTGCAGGTTTACTGCTTTTTGCACAAGATGAAAGATCCTGTGATCTATCAACTGCCAGCTGGGTGACAGGCTGGTTAAGGATATCCTTGTAATCTTCCCAGTCCGGCCATCGAGCGTGAGCAGACCGCAGCTAAGGCTCGGAAGGCCACGACATGCCTCAGCTCCAGAGGTGGTCGGTGAGCTTCAATGCACCGGGGTATACATATGACCGGGCTAATGATGTCTGGATCACAGTATACTGAGGCCAGCAGCCACCCTGTAACTGCGTAGGAGTGAGTCTGTAATGGAATGTCTCTCAGGTCTTCAGGACTGGTAAGTACGGCTCTCCCTGCTTCGGTGGGGTGAGCAGCTGGGCATTCCCTGGGGGGTCGATTCGGGGGCCACCTCACCTCCCTATCTTCTCTCCCACGTCCCTATCACCCCTCCTTCCCCCCTCTGAAGAGGGTGGCTGCATGCGCTGCGGGTTGTGTGTGTGTGTGTCGCTGTTTTCTCAAATTGTGGGGGTCTGTGCAGCTGGCGTTGGTCCAGGTCTTGGGGTCCCAAAAACATGTTTATGGAAGTTGTTCTGACTGTTAGCAGGCAGCACGTTTTTATTTTTTTGCTCTGTCACCGCATGGTGCCGTTCCGGCGGCCATCTTGGATTTGGGAAAGCTATAAATTCCCCTGGTGAGCTTCAGCAGCCATTTTCTTTAGGATTCCTATTGATTACATTGGCAGCCATTTTCTTAAAGCCTGAGCGCTTTTTTTCACCGCTGGCCTCTTGTGGCAGAATTACATGTGCTTTCTCTTGCTGCTTCTTGTATCCACTGTGTGTGTGCAGGACGCTGGATGGCTCTTTGCTGAACGCTGAAGTTGCTCTGCAGATCGTTGCCCTGCTAGTGGGAGCTGCTGCTGCTGCTGACAGTTTTCTCCTCTCTGCAACTGGGAACCTCCTAGGGACTACAGGCACTGCTGTGGCTAACACAGAGCGCCATAGGGTGGTGAGTCTAGTCCTAAGTCCCCCCCCCCCCACGCAGCGGAGGGTGGGACCTTCACTGTCCTAAGTCCCCTTGCAGGTAGCAGACAGGCTAGGGTCAGCATGGCTTCAGAAACTGGTTTTTCTTCCCCCGAAATCCAGGCTATAGCAACCGGTTCACCTGCAGTTAGCGTGGTGCGCATGGACACCCTGACGGCGGTCCTTGACTCCTATGTTGCTACGATAGAGGCGGCACGTGGCAGGAAAGGTGCACGTAAGAGGCCCCTGCCCCCCCACCGTCCTCTGGGGAGAGCTCTGATGCAAACTCGGGCCCTGCTGCGGCTGGAGACCCCTGCTCTGACCTATCGGACGTAGCTGACCTGGACCGTTCGGATAGTGAGGATGATTCCCCATCCGGGTCCGGGCACGACAAGGTGCTTGTTGAAGCACTTATCACAGCTGTGTGTTATACCCTGAAGTTTCAGGAGCCAGCGGATTCCTCTGCTGATGTACCGGTCCCCTTTGGGTCCCGCAAGCTAGCACGTTCACCTAAGGTGTTCCCGTATTTTGACATATTCATCTACAGGGAATGGGGTCGCCCGCAACGGACCTTTTCGGTCCCCAAAAATTTGGCGGTGCGTTACCCCTTTGAGGAAAGCCTTCTCAAAAAGTGGTCGGCTCCTCCAGTCGTGGACCCCTCAGTATCTAGGTTAAATAAAGTAAGAGGGGACTCCTGCATTCAAGGATCCCACGGACAGGAAGGGCGAAGCAGTGGCTCGTTCCTTGTTTACGGTTGTGGGGTCAGCCATGTGACCTGTACTGGCATCCTCACTGGTGTCACAGACACTGACTGAGTGGGCAAAACTTTTGCACCACGAATTGGGAGAGCTGAATGCCTCCCCTGTCTGCGTTGTAACTTGCAGACCAACTAGTGTATGGCCTTAAGTACGTTTGACGTGGCCCTGGATACTTTCCCTCTGCTATCCAGTGTCAGCCGTGGTGCTGAGGCGCCTCATTTGGCTGAAATGCTGGTCTGCTAAGCCCTGACGGATCTTCCCTTCCTTGGCAAACGGCTCTTTGGAGCCTCGTTGGATGACATTATTAAAAATGCCACGGGTGGTGAGAGTACACTACTCCCACAGGCCAGGAGGGCTAAGGAGCCACGCCGCAGGCAAGGGCCCTCCTTTTCAGCTCACAAGCGGCTTTTTCGTCCGCCCGGTGCTTCGGCAAAACGACCCTAGCCCGACAGGACGCCCACGGACGGTCAGAAGCGTCCCTGGAACCGCAAGCCTGCAAACAAATGTGCTACCGCATGAACGTTTGCCCCCACCCATGTCTCGGGTGGGGGGTCATCTTATGGAGTTTGCAGCCTGGTGGACCTCACGGTTATCAGACCAATGGGTCTGCGATCTGATTTCCACAGGTTACAAGATAGTTTCTCTCTTGCCCGCCAAACAAATTCTTTCCCTCCAGCATACCCGTGTCCCCAGTTCGCCAGAAGGCCCTGTTAGGGGCGATGAGGGACTTGCTGAATCAGGGGGTGATTGTACCGGTTCCGGAATTGGAAGGCTTCCAGGGGTTTTACTCAAATCTGTGGTTCCCAAGAAGGAAGGGGTACGTCCAATATTGGACCTAAAAGCCCTCAATCACTTTGTAAAAGTGCGGAGGTTCAGAATGGAATCAGTTTGCTCAGTAGTCGCTGTACTCTATCAAGGGGACTTCCTGGCATCCTTGGACATTCAGGATGCCTACCTGCACATACCCATATGCCTTCAGCATCAAAAGTTTCTGCGTTTGGCAGTCAGGGAAGCCCACTACCAGTTTGTGGCTCTTCCTTTTTGCCTGGCATCATCCCCCTGAGTCTTTACCAAAGTACTGGCTCCAGTGTTGGTGTTGTTGAGACAACGCGGGATCGCGATCGTGGGTTACCTAGACGATCTCCTGAGAGCGTCTTCCGCCTCAGAATTACAAGAGGATGTGGCGATCACCTTGCAGTCCCTGCAAGCATTTGGGTGGCTGTTGAACCTAAACAAGTCGGTGGTGGTACCGACTCAGCGTCTGGAGTACCTGGGGTTACTATTGGACTCCAGGGAAGCAAGGGTTTTTCTCCCCTCAGACAAATTGCTGACTCTCAGATCTGTGGTCAAACTACTGATGAACCGCAAGTGGTCGTCACTCCGCTTTTGTATGCGTGTGCTGGGGCTCATGGTTGCCTCCTTCTAGGCAGTACCTTATGCCCAGTTCCACACCAGAGTCCTGCAGAAGGAGATCTTGACAAAATGGGACAAATCTCCGTTGTCCCTGGATCGGCAGATCCAGGTGAGCCAGCCAGTCAGGGACTGGCTGGAACAAGAAGCTCAGTCGCTGCTCAGTAGGTTCGCTCACATACTTCGGTGGGCAGAGCAACACGTTCCGACCCTGTCAGCCATTTACATCCCGGGGGTGGAAAATTGGCAGGCGGACTATCTGAGTCGACAGATGCTGGACCCAGGAGAATGGGCATTGCATCCGGAGATATTCAGGCTGCTGTGCTTGAAAAGGGGCACAACAGATGTGGATCTATTGGCCTCCCGGCTCAATCAGAAGGTGCAGAGATTCGTGTCCAGGACAAGAGATCCGTGGGCAGATGCGTCAGACGCGCTGGTGGCTCGGTGGGATCAGTAACAGCTGATCTACACCTTTCCTCCGCTGAAACTGTTGCCACGTCTGCTTCGCAGAGTGGAAGCCGAGGGGATCCCAGTACTCCTGATTGCCCCATATTGGCCTCAGCGGGCCTGGTACGCAGACCTGGTGTGCCTGGTGGAAGATGCTCCCTGGTGACTGCCGTTGAGAGAGGACCTCCTATCTCAAGGTCCAATCCTTCACCCTGCTTTACTTACCATCACTGGCTTTAACGGCCTGGCTATTGAAAGCCAGGTATTGAGGAACCGGGGTCTGTCGGACTCGGTGTTTCCAACTATGCTGAGGGCGCGGAAATCTTCTTCCAGGAAGATATACCATCATACTTGGAAGGCCTACATCTCCATGTGTGAGGAGAAAGGGTGGCATCCGCTCTCCTCTTTATCCAGGATCCTGCTGTTTCTTCAGCAAGGTGTAGACCAGAGGTTGGCGTTGAGCGCCATCAAGGGGCAGATTTCAGCTCTGGCTGTCTTTTTTTTCAAAGACCCCTGGTGTCTCACTCATTAGTCAGTACCTTTGTGCAGGGGGTGCGACATGTAGTCCCCCCGGTGTGTCCTCCGTTACCTCCGTGGGATTTGAACCTGGTGTTGTCGGCGCTTCAGAAGCCACCGTTAAGAGTATATCAGGGAGATTCCTCTGCTGACCCTTTCACAGAAGGTGGTGTTTCTAGTAGCCATCACATCGGCCAGGAGGGTTTCGGGAACTGGCGGCCGTGTCCTGCAAGTCGCCTTATCTGGTCATCCACAGGGATGAGGTGGTGTTGCTTACGCAACCGTCCTTTCTACCTAAGGTTGTCTCGGCCTTTCATATCAATGAGGACATTGTATTGCCTTCATTGTGTCCTAAGCCGAAGCACCCCAAAGAGGTGGCCCTTCACGGTCTGGATGTGGTTAGGACTCTGATTGGTCTACTTGTCTGCCACAGCTTCCTTTCGGAAGTCAGACTCACTGTTTGTTTCAGTAGCTGGCCCTAAGAAGGGCATGGCGGTCTCGTCGGCCACCATTTCCAGGTGGATCAGACAGATTGTAGTCCAAGCCTTACGCCTTGAAGGGGCAGGTGCCTCCCTTTCCATTCACGGTCCACTCTGAGAGCAATCGGAAGGGCTTGGGCCTTCCGACACCAAGCGTCTGTCGCTCAGGTGTGTAAGGCAGTGACCTGGTCGTCTGTCCATATGTTTACCAAGTTCTACAAGGTAGACATCAGTGCATCGGCTGATGCCTGTTTTGGCCGCAAAGTTCTGCAGGCGGCCGTGTAGTTGTAATTAAATTTTTTCCTGTTTTTTTCGATGGAAACGTAGTACTGTTTTGGTTAATGTACTGTTGCATTACTTCCGCAATGTTGCGGTCTTGGGGATCACTCCTGTTGAGGATACCCGGTTATATAGTGGTGTTTTTCCACACACTGCTATTTTTTGTGGGTTTAGTTTCACTAGTTCCCACTTGCCATGGTGGATGAAGTTTTTGTGCTGTTTTTCCCACCCCTCGTTTGGCACTGCTTGTGGACGTCCCATTTAGTTACAGAGAGGAGCTGTGTTGGTCGGTGAATATAAGAGAAAATAGGATTTTTGTACTCACCGTAAAAATCCTTTTCTCTGTAATTCACAGACTGACACAGCACCCACCCCTCCTTTTTTCTACGTTATACTGCTTGTTGACGTACTGAAGCTGCTAGGAGCAGTGGGAAGGGTTGATAGCACGGGATTAAAGTTCTGTGTATTGTTTAACAATTTTGCCTAGTTTCTCCTAATGGCAGGCTATACAACCCATTTAGTTAGAGAGGAGCTGTGTCGGTCGGTGAATTACAGAGAAAAGGATTTTACGGTGTGTACAAAAAAATCCTATTTTTTCATCATACTTACCTGTAAAATCCTTTGAGTACATCATGGGACAATTTTTTGTGACAAAAAAACACTTTCATGAATTAAAAAAACAAAATGGTAAAGTTAGCCGAATTTTTTTATATAAAGAGAAAGATGATGTTGCGCCAAGTAAATAGATACCTAACAACATGTCATGCGTTGAAACTACCCACAATCGTGGAATGGCAACAAACTACGGTACCTAAAAGTCTTGATAGGCGGCGCTTTAAAAAAATCTTCGGTTACCAGGTTAAAGTTACAGAGGAGGTCCAGTGCTAGAATTATTGCTCTCGATCTGACAATCGTGGCAATACCTCACGTGTGATATGAACACTGTTTACATATGCGGGCGCAACTTACACGTGCGTTTTATTTTCTGCGTGAGCTCGCTGGGATGAGGGGGCTTTAAAAAATATATATATTTTTTCTTATTTATTTTATTTTTTACATTGTAAACATCCCCTGTGACAGTAATAGGTGGTGACAATTACTCTTTTATGGAGGGATTGGGGGTCTAAAAGACCCCCAATCTCTCCTTTGCACTTCAAAGTATTCAGATCGCCAAAAACTGCGATTCTTAATACTGTCATTTATTTTTAAATGGCGCCATTGTCAGCCGAGTAAACCGGAAGTGATGACGTGACGTCGCTTCCATGTTTACACAAAGGAGACTGGATAAAAGCCATTTCCGGCTTCCTTCCAGTCTCACTCTAGGTGGTGGAAGTGCGGGATCGGGACAGGAGGCCCAGGAAGAGCGGCGGTAGGGGGGAGTGCCCTCTAGCTCCTTCGGGATAACAGCTGAGTGGCTTTTAGCCGCATCTGTTGTTAACCCTGAAGAGTCAACTGCCCGCTTGCAGTATTGCACAGTTTGTGTCTAGTATGTTGCCCCTTTAATGCGTTATAAGTAAGTGTTACAAAACACAGACTGTTTAATATACATTGTCCCACATTGTATATGGATGATTGCACTGTAGTTATTTTACAAAAAGGAAAAAATTGATGTGCTTTACTAATTGATATACAGCTGTCACATGACCAGCTCTTTCCCAGTCTCTGTAGGGAAACATAAGCAGGAGGAGTTTCTAGTCCTCTGCAACTAGTCACATGTTAATTTTTTTTTTTTTTTTTTTTTTAACAGCATTTGGAATACAGAGTGAAAAAAAAATAAACATTAAATGAAAATACTCAAGCGCTGGTGTTGTAAATGTGAAAACAATAATAAAGTGAAACAAAATACAATAAAAGCTGCACCAATAACAGTGATCTCTCACTTTTAAGAACTACAATATAACAAAAATAATTAGTGCGCTAATATAAGTAAAAATTACTAAATACCATAATACCTCAAATATTATACTCCAAACAAAATTCCGTGTGTGTATATGAAAAAATTAATAATTAATGGATTCCGTGTGTATATAAATATTTACATCTGCACCTGATGGAAATATATAATAAATCAAGAGTATTATCTTGACAAAAACCAAGAGAAAATGCATATGGTATTCAGCACTCTGTCTCATATACACAATCCAAAGCACCCTGCCGGGAGATGCTTTCAATAATGTCCCACTTTTCCGAGTGTGTCATTTTCCTCTTGATCCTTTCCCTTCGCTCTCGGTTACCATAAAAGTAAAGACAGACAATAGCACACTACTGCAATTTAAGAGATAGGCTTTGTATGCACACAGCGATACACTCACAAACCCGATCCAGTGTAAGCATAAAATTGCGGCAAAACGTCAGGCTACACTCCTCCTTACAGCCTCTTCGTGTATACGAACACCTTCGGCTTGACGTTGCTGTCTCCTGAGGAGCCAGTGACATCAAGCCGAAGGTGTTCGTTTACACGGAGTGGCGTCAAGCCGAAGGTGTTCGTATACACGGAGAGGCTGTAAGGAGGAGTGTAGCCTGACGTTTTGCCGCAATTTTATGCTTACACTGGATCGGGTTTGTGAGTGTATTGCTGTGTGCATACAAAGCCTATCTCTTAAATTGCAGTAGTGTGCTATTGTCTGTGATTTATTATATATTTCCATCGGGTGCAGATGATTATATTTTTTATACACACACAGAATTTGTGACACAGGAATTTTGTTTGGAGTATAATATTTGAGGTATCATGGTATATAGTAATTTTTACTTATATTTGCTGATATTAGCGCACTAAAAATATGAAACAATTTTAAATTGTTATACAAATATACAGTATATTTGAAATCAAATCCTCTTTTTTTTGCCAATAACATGGTGTGGGTAGATTTCTGCCAGTCACAGGCTGTCACACCCCTCCATCCTGTGTCTTAGTGTAAGAGGGAGGTGAAGCCTCTATTAATCTACATGTAATATCACACCCCCATTGTGTTTAGCCGGTTAGTGTGTATGGAGAAGGAGGTAGAGAGCAGGCTTCTCAGCATAGAAAATTACTGAAAACTGAACATGTGCAGTTGCCACCACAGTTCTGCACAATCCCTAGCTGACTTGGGGATTTAGACAGAAGGTGGAGATTAGAGAACAGAAGGATCAACCAGGTATTTTGCAGAATACAAATTTCAAATTGACTGAGTGAGTATGAACAGCATGTAATGCAGCATTTATTGATAGTTTTTTTATGATGTGGGTTTAGTGACACTTTAAACCCAAAAATGTAATATATTTCAGCTTACCAGTCATTAGATGTGGTGGCCGCATTTGTTTTCTTTTTTTAGGCTTTTTCAGTTGGTCTAGCCAGTAACATTCCACATCAGGCTCGGTCTGATTTGCGCTTGCTCCTATCTTTGACTAGCTTATCCTGGAGAAGTCCGTTTTCTTCTGTCACTGTCTAGGCAGAGACTTTTGTGGTTATTTGTGGAATAAAATTGGGACTAATGTGATGTCATCGGCATGCAGCTTTCCATGCGCGCAATCATTACACTTACGACATCAAAACTGTACCCCTTGCACCCGCTGTTAAAAGTCCTCCACTATGAATATTGAATAACCCTGGGAAGAGGTTTACTACCCCCAAACGCTGATTAGCTTTGTTCCCATTTTAGAAGGATTTTGTAAAGAACTAGTCAGGCCACGCTGTGGACCCGGCACTGTCCCACCTTAACAAAGCTACCAAACCAGCACAACTACCATTCCAGCAGAGGGTGCTGCTGTTTTTAGGGGCCCAACCGATAACTAGATGTAAGCCATTATTTGAGCCTTGTTCTTGCTGGTAGGTCCTGTTCTTTACCCTATTTTTTCTGTGGCCTTACTTTTGCCAAACTTTAGTTGAGTAGTCAAAGTTCCTTAAGAGATTTTACTGCTTCATTCCTTGATTACAGTGGTTTCATAGTTAGTAAGGTTGAATAAAGACACCAGTCCACCCTTATCCCTGTACATTGCACACTCACATTGGTCCCTACCCTCAAGGAGCCCACAATCTAAGGTCCCCATTCATATACTGGGGCTTATTTTGGACAGAAGCCAATTAACCTACCTGCATGTCTTTGGAGTGTGGGACGAAACCAGAGTACCCAGAGGAAACCCACGCAGGCACAGGGAGAACATGCAAACTCCAGGCAGGTAGTGTCGTGGTTGGGATTCGAACCAGCGACCGTTTTTACTGCTAGGTGAGAGTGCTAACCACTACACCACTGTGCCGCCCACCACTGTGCCGCCCACCACTGTGCCACCCGGTTGTAAAGGAAGTTTTTTTTTTTTTTAAATAGCAAACATCTCTTACTTGCCTGCTCTGTGAAACATAATTGTGTTTTGTTTTTTTTTGTTTTTGTTTTTTTGTTGTTTTTGTTGTTTTTCTTTTTTTTACCACCCTAAACCCAAGGCTTCGGAAACGACCCCCATTGAAACATGGTCCACACAGCAAAACAACACTGTGTAGTCAAAGGTCAAATTGTTGGCCATATACCTGTACTGCAAACCCTTGACCCCACCGCACAAAACTATA
Organism: Lithobates pipiens; assembly: GCF_037356315.1. Classification (NCBI taxonomy): domain Eukaryota; kingdom Metazoa; phylum Chordata; class Amphibia; order Anura; family Ranidae; genus Lithobates; species Lithobates pipiens. Next base: position 152,404,342 of record NW_027507785.1, on the reverse strand, counting down.
ATTACACACATAGGTTGGACTTGTGTCTTTTTTTGGCCGCACCACCTTTGTAACAATGCTACCTTACTGGACTGGCAATCTGTTATGAGGAGGACACAGGAATGTGGTGTACTTACCAGCATGTATTAGAAGCCAATGTGGAGGGCGGGGGCAGAGCCCTGCGACTTGGGATATCATCTGGATAGAGGAGACCAACAGGAGATGAACCCACAGGGAGTAGAAGAGAAAAATAAAGCTGACCTCTTGTCTGATCTCTGGGCAAGTTGGGACACCCAAATGTCGCCTAGCAGATGTTGAAAAGGCCAGAATATACCAGGAGACTACCCCTACATTAAAACATAGCCACTGCTAACATACAAAGCATTGGCATTTAAAATATAGCAAAGAAAATCTGACTCATCAAGTTGAGTGAATGTTGCTATAGCCATTTTTTTTAACATTGGTGAATCAAAGATAGCATATATGGCATATAAGAATGATAATAGTGGTGCCCCCGGGTGGAGGAGTGGGCATTGCACCTGGAACACCAGGAAAAGACCCACCCCACTCACAATACACAAGCCAACTTTCAGGCAATTTTAACCAATGTCAATTAATCAAACTGGCCCCAGTTATCTATGTAGAATAACCATATAGCTAAAACTGCCATTCATTAGATTTATTCCACATGAGGGACTTTCCCTTATATATCATGGTGAAATTTGGTGGTGAGTTATGGTGGTGGTTGGGTCTCTGGGATATTGGACCAATCGGCTAATGCCAATAATCCTGCCATATGCAGTTACCTAGATCTTATGAACCCCCATGAGCTGGTGCCTGGGTCAGGTTCGATGGGACACAATTAGCGCGATGGGGAATGTAGATAATAGGGCGTGGATGCACTGAACTGGTAGATAAATTGCTCTGGAGGGTGGTTGAGTGGGGTTGTGGGATGAAGGGGTCAGAGAGCAAATATATATAGGTGGGTGTGTGAATAGACACAGGTGTTTATGGGACCCCAAGCGGTATTTTTTATGCATTTTACTCCTTTAACTTATCTTTATTCTTATTTTAACTGATGGTAAGGAAAATATAGTGGGTCTGCTTGGTTTGGTCTACAGTGTGTTTTTTTTTTTTTCACCGGACACTTACCCACTAAATGGTATATACTTGAGAGCCCCTGGTGGAATAGGGTTGGTTTGGTGCTTGGCACCCATAGGGACAGGGATTTATTTCTCTCTCACCACAACGTTGTTAAGTTTAAAAAATGGTGTCAATTTGTCTCCATTAATGTTAGGGGCCTAAGAGCCCCAGAGAAGCGGATAAAGGTCCTCAGGGAATGTTGGCGGATGCGGGTGGATATTGTGTTTCTGCAAGAAACACACTTTGCCAATACCAGATGCCCTTCTTTGAAGAATGCAAGGTATTATACCTTGTATCATAGTTGCTCTGATGACCCTAAATCCTGTGGGGTATCGATTGTGTTGACTAAAACTCTGATGTGGACATGGAAGATCAGCTTTCCGATCCTCACGGTAGCTATCTGTTATATCTCCTTCGTGGTAGAATTGGGGAACAGAACAGGCCATAACACTAGCCAACATATACCTTCCCAATACATCTCAACTTACAAATTACCTCCAAACGTCACATTTTTGTAAATATTTTATTATCTCTTCATGTGACAACACTGAATAAATTCTACTTTGCTATAATGTAAAGTAGTGAGTTTTCAGTGTACATTTGCTGTCCCCTCAAAATAACTCCACACACAGTCATTAATGTCTAAATCACTGGCAACAAAAGTAAGTACACCCATAAGTGAAAATGTCCAAATTAGGCCCAATTAGCCATTTTCCTTCCCCGGTGTCATGTGACTCATTAGTGTTACAAGGTCCCAGGTGTGAATGGGGAGGAGGTGTGTTAAATTTGGTGTGATTGCTCGCATGGCAAAGAACTCTGAGGATCTGAAAAAAAAATTTTTTGTTCTACATAAAGATGGTCTAGGCTATAAGAAGATTGCCAATACCCTGAAACTGAAATGCAGCATGGTGGCCAAGACCATACAGCAGTTTAACAGGACAGGTTGCACTCCGAATAAGCCTTGCCATGGTCGACCAAAGAAGTTCAGTGCATGTGCTCAGCTTTGTGTCCAGAGGATACCTTTGGAAAATGGGTGTATGAGTGCTGCCAGCATTGCTGCAGAGGTTAAAAGGGGTGGGGAGTCAGCCTGTTAGTGCTCAGACCATATGTGTTAAGCAAACTCACCTGACCTAAACCCCATAAAAAATCTGTGGGGTATTGTCAAGAGGAAGATGAGACCCCAGACCCAACAATGCAGATGAGCTGATTCATACAAAAGGAGCCCTGGCCAAGTATTACGTGCATACTATACTGTATGTGGACATACTTTTCAGTAAGCCAACATTTCTGTATTAAAAATCCTTTTTTTTTGTATTGTTGTTTTTTGCAATGGAGCCATCACATTGATTTTACTTTTTTTTATTTTTTATTTTTATTTTTTTCAAGCGATAATGTTCATAACAGTATGATTGTACCAGCATAGTAACAGTACAATTATTACTGCTCAACTATGTACTCAAGACATATGAACCAAAAGTATGTGTTATTGGACAGTGAGGTTAACATATACGCGAGTAAGTAATCAGCTAAAAGTTGGTATGACATTGTCCCTGGAGTCCAGGAAGGTGGGCTAGCTAAAAGGTGTCATCAAAGTCAGAGTTGACATAGTTCTTGGAAGTAGGCAAGTGTTGATGAAAGATTTGTGGAGACAAAATCGTGGACATAAAGGCATCCCTATCTTAGATGAAAGCGTTTTATAGAAGTAGCGATGGTGATGTCGTGGTGGTCTTCTCATTGTATAAGTTCATTCTCATTTAACCAGTGATACTGTTGGGCATGAAGAGGTAGTCCAATTTTTTTTAGGATAGTTCTCTGGGCCCCTAGAGGACATATTAGAATCCACGTGATGTGCTTGAGATTATAATTTGTCGATGTTTGTGGGCAAAAGCGATTGACCCTGTATCCAAAAAGCAGGAGAGTAGGGTCCTTTGGGAATTGGATGAGAGTAAGTCTGTGTATAAAGGATACAACTTGGTCCCAAAAAATGGATACTTGCCGGCAGGTCCAAAAGCGGTGTTGGAGAGGGCTTCAGCTGTGAACGAAGTGGGCACATGGCGGATTGAGTGTTGGATTTTTTGGATAAAAAGGGTATGTAAGCCCAATGCATAAGTTTCAGCTGAGTCTCTCCCTGTGTTTTATTCAGTATCAATTGGAGAATGCAATTATGTCCCTAAAGCATCCTGACTGTGATTTATTCATCAGGGAAATCTTTACCCCAGTTCGCTGCTGATGACGAGTTGAAGGAAGGGGTCAATTTGCAGATTAGAGGTTTATAGAAGTCTGAGATTGAATATGGACCCTTGTTTAGAAGACTATCTAATATAGATAGCTGAAATCTTTTACCTCTCACCCTGCACTGGATGGTGAGTAAACTGATATATTGGCAGTAGTATAAAATGTGAGATGCAGGTAGGGAGACTTTTTAAGCAATATCCTTGAATATAAGGGGGGGCCCAGAGTCTAGGTCGAATATTGATAAGACTAAAATCAAGCCTTGACCCTGCCAGGTAGAGAAAGCTTCATGGTGTAACCCAGAGGGAAACATTAGGTTACCTTGAATGGGCAGAAACCTGGAGATGAAAGAGGAGATATCTATGTCATTTTGAATATCCCTCCAAGCGATCAGTGTCCCGCAGCAGGAGGTTATGTTGTAAAGTTGGATGCAGAGAATTCCATTTGCAGTATAATAATGCCACCAGGGAAATACGGGTGTACCATTTTTGAATCAAGGGACCAATTGAAGTAGTGAGAGACCCCTAGGATCCAAGCCAAACTTATATGGAGCAAACATATATAGCCTGATTTTGGGAAGATTAGCACCTCCTTCGCTTCTGGTTAGATATAGTTTCGTTCAAGCTATAGGCGGTTGCTTTTTGTGCCAGAAGAATTGAGATGGCCCTGTTCAACTCCTGGATATCTTTGTGTTTTAACAATAGTGCAGTGTTTTGGAGAGGATACAGTAGTCGAGCAAAACTGACCAATTGATGACAAAACAGATTTTTAATAAATGCCATCTCCTCAGAAGAGATGAAGGGTAGATCCAGTTCTATACTTCCTGAGCAATTTTCTTAAATAAGGGGGGGTGGGTAGTTCAAGGTATACAATGCAAAAGGGGGCCTGCCTATTTTATTAGCTAGGTAAGTGATGCTATATTTAGCTACAGAAAAAAGGGAGGAAGAGGCCCTAATGGAAATTAAGAGTATACCAAGATGGAGAATTTCACTTTTACTATAATGGATGCGGATTCCAGAATATAGTCTAAACATGGAGGAGAGGTTTCCGGCGAAAATGAGGACGCCATGCGCCAATAGTTTGGTACGTATTTCACATTCACTGAAATGGATTGGGGGCTTTTTCAAAAAGATAGCTGAAGAGGGGTTTCAGTGCTAAATTGAACAGCAGTGCCAAGAGAGGGCACCCCTGTCTAGTTGTTTTAAAGCGCCCAAAGTTGTCTGAGAGGAGTCCTGCCAGCGCCAGCCTAGCTGTTGGAGAAGCATACATTGTCTGAATGAGATGATTAAATGGACCGGAGAAACAATGTGTGATGAGGACTAAAGAGGACAAGTCAAAACTCACATTATTGAAAGCTTTCTCAGCATCCAGGGTGATGGCAAAATCTCTCCCTGGATTTGCTTCTGCATGCTCACGAACCATCATAACCATATGGATGTTTAGGATTGCTGTTCTCCAGATTGAGCGGGGTTAATTAGGGAAGGGAGGATGTTGGCGAGTCTGGTCACTACTATTTGGGACAGGATTTTGACATCCAAATTCAGAAGTGAGATGGGTCTATATGAACCTGGTTCTAGTGGGTTTTTGTCTTTTGTCTATGTGATCTTGGGTGTAGACAGAAATAGTATTGCAGCATTACATTATTGACCTCTTGTGAAAGAGATTTAACCGTGCCTCCATAGTCATGTAGTGAGGTGATGAAAGTAGGGTGGTGGGGACCTCTACATAGTCTGGCTAGAGGTTTACCCGACTTGTTCCCTAATTTATGAAGGTGGCATCAGCATGTGCATGTTTTGCTCCAGTTTTTCTGCCTATGAATCGAAAGCTCGTTTAAAAAAATGCTATAAAACTATCCCCTATTTTGTAAACGCTATAAATTTTGCGCAAACCAATCAATCGCTATTTGCGATTTTTAATTTTTTTTTACCAAAAATATATAGAAGAATATCGGCCTAAACTAAGGGGAAAAAAATGTTTTTTTATATTTTTTTGGGGGATATTTATTATTAAAAAAAAGTAAAAAATATTGCTTTTTTTTTTTTTAAATTGTTGCTCTATTTTTGTTTATAGCGCAAAAAATAAAAACTGCAGAAGTGATCAAATAGCACCAAAAGAAAGCTCTATTTGTGGGGAAAAAAGGACGCCAATTTTGTTTGGGAGCCACGTCGCTCGACCACGCAATTGTCAGTTAAAGCGACGCTGTTCCGAATCGCAAAAAGGGCCCTGGTCCTTTGGCTTTAAATTGGTCTGGGGCTTAAGTAGTTAAGAACAAAGATTAGAGGTACCAGTGTAATTGCAAGAATTACTTCCAAGGAGGAACAGGGGAAGGGACCTAGGGGTTTCAGAAATGGTGTTGTAGTCATACTAGGTGAGTTTTGGATGAAAGCTGGTGAGCAGTGTAAATAGTTTTAGATACATAACAAGAAAAGAAAAACAAAATCAAAGCAACAGATAACACTGGGACTTTTTTCCACATGGGATCACTGAGGAAGACCGACTCCCATGAGCTTGCAAGTTGTCATGAGTTAAGTTGGATGCCTGTCTGGGAGAATAGCACCCCCTAACCGAGCCCATAGTTATATTAGGGAGAAAAACGAAGTGAGGCCCACACTGAAAGCAAAGTCCTAGATGGGAAGTCTAGGGCTAATACAAACTGTAAGCTAAATACAGATTTGTCTAATCAGCAGATAAACGCATAAAAACAAAAACGCACAACTGTGTTGATTTATTTTTTATTTTTTCATACACCCATGCCCCAATAAAGGATTACCTCGAAGTAGAACAATCGGCGATTCCTGGACCGGTTATTGGAACCAGAAAATTTGAAGTGCTTTGGAGGATCTTTTCTTGGGCTATGTTGGTCCAAGGGATGTGAGCTAGGAGGTGCCCTTGATGGGAGAGGGCCTAGGGGTTTAGCAAATGCAGAAAAATTTTGAATGAAGGAATCATGAAAAGCAAGTTGTATTGCAGGGTATGCCAAGGTGAATTGGTTTTGTTGCTTGAACAACTCTGCATATATGTTAAAATGCCACCTTCTTCTTGGATATCTCTACAAGTATAATCTGCGAAAATTATGATTTTGATGCCATCCACTTGCAAAGATCTGGTTTGGTGGTATTACTGTAGATTGACGGCTTTGTCAGAGTAATTTAGATAATTGGCAATGACCAGGTGAGAAGTGCGATCAGCCAATTCTGCCCCAAGACGGTGAGCCCGTTCAATGATGCACATGATGAGGCCTAATGCTGCAGGAATGCGGGTGGCGCAGAAATCCAAGAGGGAGGATGATTGCAGGGATTCAGAAACTCTCTAAAATTGAAGATGCAGTGCTTCAATCTGTTTTCTAGGTCCTCAAGCTTTTGTAGAATAAACTGATTGGGTTTTTCCTGGTTTTGTTCAGGGAATTGGTCTTGGTAGTTCATCCTCTATGGTGGAGAGCCTAATTTCTGCCTTGAATATGGTGATTGTGGCTCCTGCGCTAATAGGAGTATTAAATAAAATGATTAAATAAAGCAAATGCTGCACACACCGTATGAGCCAAACCAAATCTCGTATAAAGTGCATAAGTGATAAATATAAATGGTGCTGCGCTTCTGCAGAATTTTATTTATATTTATCACTAATTTCTGCCTCATTGAGGTGAGGTGCGTGGCCACCTAATTTTTTAATTTAATCCATTCCTGCCTGCACTGCCTTCTCTACTGTTGGAGGCTATGCTGAGAGAGAGAAGCACAGCTACTGCTTGTGCTATGATCCATAGGCAGGGTGGAGGGATGAGTGGGGCCGGCACTGACATCCATGTTAGCAGCATCTGCCATGTTAAGGAGCGGGCTGTGTCCATAGGGTTAAGGTGGGTGCTGGGCAGCCTGTGAGCGAGAGCCGCCTTTATCCAGTGCTGGGGGTGGAGCAGTGAGGCACGCAGATGGTCCGGTTTGGTGTGGGTTTATGGGCAGCTCAGCAGGAGAAGAGTGGGGAGAGCAACTAGTCCATACGACGCCGGAACCAAAAGTCCTCTTTTACTGATCTTATGTAAAATGTGTCAAATTTTATGAGATACTGAATTAGGAGTTTTCAAGCCATGATCATCAAAATTTTAAGAAAGAAATGCTCGAAATATATCAGTCTGTGTGCATCTATATAAAATATACGCGTTTCACTTTTTGAATTGAATTACTGAAATGATTTAACTTTTGGATATTCAAATTTTGAGATGCTCCTTAATTTAATTTTATTCAAGCATTTATTACAATTGAAAAAAAATATTGGCAAATGCACTAGTCTTGATTAATTACCCTATTTTACCAGATGCTCACCATACATGTTATAATCTGACTGTACAATCAACCTTCTATTCATGAAAATATGTAACACAAGGACCCATTCAATTTGTGTTCAACCAGGCAGGACCATGTATAATGTATTGCATAGTTGTTTGTAGACCAAATTATTGTACAGTCAGATTGCAATGTGTGCGTGGCACAATCCTGAACTCTGCGCATAACACAATCCCAAATTCTGCTTTCTGTACATAGTGCACCTCTGAATCCTGAAAACTGCACTCTGCAAGTAGCACAATATTTTGTTGTATGTTTTCACAGACTCCCTTATAAATAAACACTAAGTGTTTGTAACCATTATAGCAGGTTAAACGGCACACCGCTTGTGCCGTCTAACCTGCCCCTCTGTAAACTGTAAAAAAAATTCAGGTTGATCCTGCCACTTCCTGTGTCCCCCTCTGTGAGCTGACCACCATAATCATGGCTGCTGAACCTTGACTACCTTGGTCAGTTTATGTCCTTCCATCATCCGCAGCTCTCCTCTATCCTCTCCCCCCTCCCCTCCCTGCCTGTCAGCTCCGTGTGTCTCTATGTGAGCTGTCTCCGCCCTGCCCCCTCCTGATATTCGTAGTACATTTAGAATTAAAAAAGGTCACTGCCTGCCCCTCTGCTTTATTCAGCGTTAAGAGAAGTATGGGTTTCCTTTTTTTGCTTTATCCTAATCCTTATGAGCTGCTAGTATCTACAAATCTTTCCTGCCCTCTGAGAAGTGCCCCGTTTCTGTTTTAAAAAAAAAAAAAAAGTTAACTTGTGGGAGGGTCTACAGACTTTAATGCACCGTCATGAGTCTGAATCCACCCCCTTTCCTGTCACCTTGATTGATGTCGGCTCTCTGCTGGTTCCTGAGACTTCACACAACACACAGAGCTCCTCCCCCCTCCCCCCTCCCTGTTGCAGATAGAGATCTCAGCACACATTCAGGAAAGTATCAGGCATTAGTGAATGTAGAAGTCAGTGATAGTGTTCTATACAGTGTATTATATTCTACTTTCCTGCTAAAATTATAATGCAAATAATACCTTTTTAAAGTAAAATATAATAAATACAACACTGGCTTTTTTTTTCAGTTTTTACTGGCTATTCAAATTGTTCTATGTAATTGAGGTCATGGAGCCTTCATGTGCTGGTTTCACACTGCTAGGAGTACAGGGGATGGGGATGAAGGGACTGTATAGGAGTACAGGGGATGGAGATGATGGGATTGTATAGGAGTACAGGGGATGGGGGATAGGGGTGACATCAGTGGCAGAGGGATGGTGGGGGGATGGGAGCAGTGGGATGATGATGGGGGGATGGGAACAGTGATGGGAGGGATGATTTTTTTTACGTACAATAAAGGAGACTCTTGGGACATATCGGGGGTCACTTTAGATGTGGGGGCGTTGTCAGTCTCCCTCTCCTATGTATTGTACACAGGTATGCTCTCTACACATAGCACTGTGTACATTTCAGAGAACAGACATAGGGCACAGGTCAATATGCTCCTTACCATGTCTCCTTCTCATATAACAGTGCTATGTGTAGAGAACTTACCTGTATTCATTGCTAGACATGAGAACTTTTTAGTGCCTCTCCTCCCTCCCCCCATTGGCTGAAGGAGACGCTGATACAGGCTTTGATGTTCCTTCCTGCGTCCTCTGAATTCCCTCCCCCTCACTCATTCAAAGCCCAGTGGATAGTTGTTGGAGTCTTGCAGAGGAAAGCTTGCAGATAACAGCCAGGGAAAGGTGAGGAGACACTGCTTCTGTTTTTTAGCTGGGGACACGCTGCCATGGAAACAGAGGACTGGGGAAAGAAAGAAATGCAATGCAGGTAGGAGGGTAGCATGTACTACCTATATTTTTTTTATCCCCATACTTCTTTTATGCACTGTGCAAGTGTTTATTGAAAACAATACTTGAATTTTTTTTTTTTCTTACGTTCATCAACTGACAAAGCTCCTCTTTTAGACCATTGAGTTGTTACGCCACCTTCAGGAGAGCCCTAGGCATAACATGTAATAATAAAACTAGCACGTTCTAGTTCCGCCCAAGGGGCAGTCCCTTAGGTAACAACCCCACAGCCTGCATTGCAGCTTCAGTTTTTTTCTGCCTAGTGAAGAAGGACCTAGGAACCCTGCGGGCCCATCGGTCCGTGTTTTTTCCTACAGAAGCTTTGCTTTTTGCGCAGATTAAAGATCCTGTGATCTGCTATCAACAGCCGGCTGGGTGACAGGCTGGATACTCTTATCTTTGTAGTCTCCCCAGCCTGGTGAGCGAGCAAATGCAGGCCAGAGCTCTGCGCTGGGTCGGCCATGACATGCCTCAGCTCCAGAGGCGGTTGGTGAGCGTAATTGCTCCGGGGCACACCTATGACCAGGCTACTGATGTCTGTGTCACAGTGTGCCGGGCCAGCAGCCACCCCGTGCTGATCGGAGAGTGGGTTTGTGATGGAATGTCTCCCAGCTCTTCAGGACTGGTAAGTACAGCTCTCCCTGCCTCGGTGGGGCTGAGCAGCTGGGAATTCCCTGGGAGGTCGATTCGGGGGTCCGTCGCCTCCCTCACTTCTCTCCCTGTCCCTATCCCCCCCTTCCCTGTGGGGGATGCTGCATGGGCTGCTGAGCGTGTGTGTGCCATAGCCAGGGCCTCTCCAGGGGGGCTCTCACCTGAGGGGGGCTGCACTGGCTGGCTGTGTCCTGGATGTGTGTAGGTCTCTCCCTTGAGGTGTCTGGAGGCTGTGTCTGTTGATCACTGTAGCGCTGTTCACCGCCATTTCTCTGCTTGTCTTTCACTGTCCCTCATGGTATACAGTGCTCAGCGGCCATTTTTGGTGTGACCAAGGAGAAGCTTGCTCTGTGGCCATTTCTCTTATATTCACCGACTGACACAGCTTCTCTATTTAGACCATTGGGTTGTTATGCCACCTTCAGGAGAGGACTAGACATTACATGTTAACATGTGATGATATAACTAGAACTTTCTAGTTCCGCCCAAGGGGCGGTCCCTTAGTTATCAATCCCCCAGCATGCTACTGCAGCCTCAGTTTTATTTTGCCTAGTGAAGGAGAAGGACCTAGGAACCCTGACCAGCACATCGGTCTGTCTTTTTTTCTGAAGAAGCTTGGCTTTTTGTGCAAGATGATAGATCCAGTGATCTGCTATCAACAGCTGGCTGGGTGACAGGCTGAATACCCTTATCCTTGTAGTCTCCCCAGTCCGGCCATCGAGCATGTGCAGGCCAGAGCACCGCGCTGGGGCGTACACAACGAAACCTCAGCTCCAGAGGTGGTCAGTGAGCTTTTATGCTCCGGGGCACACATATGACTGGGCTACTGATGTCTGCGTCACAGTGCGCCGGGCCAGCAGCCACTCTGTAATGGAATGTCTCCCAGCTCTTCAGGACTGGTAAGTGCAGCTCTCCCTGCCTCGATGAGGCTGAGCAGCTGGGCATTCCCTGGGAGGTCGATTTGGGGGTCCCTCACCTCCCTCTCTTCTCTCCCTGTCCCTTTTCTCCCTCCCCCTGGGGGGATGCTGCAGAGCGGTGTGTGTGTCTGTGCAGGGGCTCTCACCGGGGGGGGGGGGGGGTGGCACTGGCTGGCTGTGTCCTGGGTCCTGTTTTTCATGTCCTTGGAAGGTGCCTGTGAGGCTGTGCTTGTGTCCTGTGTAGCGCTGTCACCGCCATTGTTTCTCTCTGTCCCGCATGGTTCTTGCATCAGCGGCCATCTTAGGTGTGGGCAAGGGAAAGCATGCTCTCCTGTGCTCTGGCGGCCATTTTCCCTGTGTTTTATGTCCTTATACTGGATGCTGGGTGGCCATTTTCTTTGAGCCTGAGCACACTACAGAGCAGTTTCAGCGCCATTAGCAGCTGCTTCCACAGACACAGAGCTGGTTATTCTGCACCTGGGAGCCAACAGACTACAGGCACTGCCTGCTGGATAGCACAGAACCCCTCAGGGTGGTGAGTCCTGCGGGAAAGAGCCCCTCGGCCAGCAGCAGTAAGGAGGGTGGGACTGTCACTGTCCTAAGTCCCCTTCGGGTGGCAGACAGGGTAGGGTCAGCATAGCTTCAGGAACTTCAGGAGCTTCTGCCCCCAAATGCAGGCAATTGCAACCGGTTTGCCTGCGGAATGCGCATTGCCCTTGGACGTCTTGTCGGCGGTCCCCAATTCGGTTGTTTCCAAGATGAAGGCAGTGCGTGGGCGCAAGATGCTAAAAAGCGGCCCCTGCCCCCCCCCCCCCCCTTCTCTGGGGAGAGCTCTGAGGCAGACTCTGGCCCTGGTGACCCCTGCTCTGTCATTCAGACGACGCTGACCAGGACCATTCAGACAGTGAGGATAACCTCCCGCCTAGTCCTAAGGCATCATCATCTAGACCAGTAGAGACTGAGGACTCAGGCGATGAAGGGGTGAGGGGTGAGGAGGAAGAGGATAGCAGGGCCTCTTGGTACAAGCTATCACTAGAGGAGGTAGATGACATTTTAAGGGCAATCTACACTACTCTGGAAATTCAGGAGGAAAAGGTACAATTGTCAATCCACAACAAGATGTACCAGGAGAATGACGAAACAAAACGCAGAGTTTTTCCGGTCCATAGGGTCCTTTCACATTTAGTTAAAGAGTGGAAGGACCCAGAAAGGGCCCCGTTTTTCTCCAAGTCCCTCAGGAGGAGGTTCCCTTTTGAGGACAAGGACTCGGAGATATGGAACAAGAAGCCTCGAGTTGATGCAGCATTTTATCAGGTCTCTAGGCGCACGGACTTCGCCCTTTGAGCATATGGGAATCTTAAAGGATCCGATGGACAAAAAAGCTGACTCCAGCCTCAAAAAAGCCAGGGATGCAGCATCAGTTAGTCTTAAGCCGGCTATGGCCGCTACAGTGGTGGCCAGGAACCTGGAATGCTGGGTGGATAAACTAAAAAGCCATGTAGAAGCGAGTACGTCTTACAAAGATCTTAGACTCTTTTCCCCTAACCTTGAATGCAGTCAGGTATATGGCAGACGCTTCAGCTGAGTCGGTTAAGTTAGCTGCACTAGCAAATTCAGCCAGGAGGGCAATCTGGCTGAAAACATGGTTAGGGGACACAGCGTCTAAAGTTAAGCTATGTAGCTTGCCCTTTTCAGGAGATGTTCTCTTTGGGCCTGACTTGGAGTCAGTTCTTGACAGGACAGCTGACAAGAAAAAGGCCTTCCCGGCTAAGAAAAAGCAAACCGTCAAGAAAAATTTTCATGCTCTTTAACAGTACCATAAGAGTAAAAACCAGGACCGTAAGAGCCAGTGAGGCTCCCAGAGGGGTAGAGATAGGGGCGGAGTTCTCTTTAGATCTCCCTCTGATCAGGCCTCTAAAAGTAAGTGACAATCTCCCCCCCAGTGGGGGGGAGATTGTCAGCTTTTCATGAGTAGTGGGACTCGATTTCTCCAAGTCTGTTTGTGAAAAGCGTTATCGCTCAGGGGTACAGGCTAGAGTTCTCAGAACCGCCCCGAGCAGGTTTTATGTAACAGCACTACCAAGGGACCAGGAGAAGGCTTCCGTGATGATACAGCAAGAGGTCATGATCCAAGTTCCAAAAAGTCAGGAGGACAGGGGGTTCTACTTCCATATTTTTCTGGTGAGAAAACCTTCAGGGAAGTACCGTTTGATCTTGAACCTAAAAATTCTGAACAGGTCAATATGGTACAAACATTTCAGGATGGATACGATTTTTTCCATCACAAAGTTATTGACCTCGGGCTGTTTCATGGCATCCCTGGATTTAAGGGATGCCTATATTCATGTACCCATACACCAGGCTTCCCAGCAGTTTTTGTGCCTGGCAGTGGATCCAGGGAGTTCTGTATGGCACCTCCAATTCAGGGCTCTGCCGTTCGGACTCTCGTCCTACCCCAGAGTCTTTACAAAGATTATGGCAGAGGCTTTGGAACCCCTGAAGCTGAAGGGGATTTCAGTCGTCCCTTATCTGGACGACCTTTTATTTTTTGTGGACTCCAGGGAGCAGGTCTTGGTGAATCTTAGGGCGTCCCAGTCTCACCTCAAAAGCCTGAGGTGGCTTCTGAAACTGGAGTAGTCAAATCTGGTTCCCTCGCAGGAGATAAAGTTTCTGGGTTATTCCATAAACAACGTACTCCAGAAAGTTTTCTTGCCACTAGAAAAGCGAGAAAAGATAGTCTGCAGTAAAGCAAGTGCAGAGCAACCAGCCAGTTTCGGTCAGGTCGGCCATGGCAGTTCTGGGCCTGCTTACAGCGGCAATCCCGGCCATCCAGTGGGCCAGGTTACACTCCAGACCCCTTCAGATAAACATTCTATTCAACTGGTCCTATCAAGATCCCCTAGAGAAACAGATAAGGATCTCTACAAAGACAAAAAGGGCTCTCTGGTGGTGAAGAGACCAAGCAAACCTGTCAAAGGGTCTTTCTTGGGGTTTTCCCATGGACAAGCGTCTGACGACGGACGCAAGTGCCTGGGGCTGGGGGGCTCACCTGGATGGTCAGACGTCTCAGGGGGTCTGGTCCAAGGGGGAAGCTCAAAGGTCTTCCTTTTTGGGTTTGTTGGCCTTTCAGCAGGTATTGTGGGGTCATCGCATTCAGGTGTTGTCAGACAACACAACCACAGTAACCTATATAATGAAGCAGGGGGTAACCAGGAGCAGAGGTATGATGGAGTTGGCCAGTCTCTTGTTGACCTGGGCAGAGCAGAATACGGCTTCACTGTCGGCAGTTCCTCTGAAAGGTTCTCAGAACCTATTGGTAGATCTTCTAAACAGGCGGAAAGCTGAAGCAGAAGCAGAGTGGAGTCTGAATCAGGAGGTCTTCCTGATGATTTCCGAGGCTTGGGGTCTTCCTCAAATTGACCTTTTTGCCAGTCAACAAAATTCAAAAGTAAGCCAATTCTTTTCTCTTCACCGAGGGGATGAAGCGGTAGATCTGGATGCGTTTGCCCACCCTGCTCATTACCAGCTGTGCTACGCTCCCCCCCCCCCCCCCTCTCTCTGATTCCACTGGTTCTGAGAAAATTCAGAGAGAAAAAGACAGATCTGATTCTAGTCACTCCGTTATGGCCAAAAAGACCTTGGTTCGCGGTGCTTCTAAATCTAGCCACGAAACCCCCATGGAAGCTACCGGTCAGAAAAGACTTATCTCAAGAGGCAGTAAACCATCTGGAAGTTGAGTTTCTGCAGCTAACCGCCTGGTTTCTGAGAAGGACCTATTGAAAGCAAAGGGACTCTCATACAAGGTGGTAAAAACCCTGCTATCTAGCAGGAAAGAAGTCACACAGGCGATTTACATGAAGGTCTGGAAGAAATTGAATTCCTGGTGTGCGTCTAGAGACCTCAAAGTCAAGAGTGCGGTGTCCGTTCTGGAGTTTCTCCATGAAGGAATGGAGAAGGGTCTAGCAGCCAGCACTCAGTGAAGACTCAGGTGGCGGCCTTATCAGTTTTCTTTGAAAAGACGTTGTCGAAAGAAACTTTAATTTCTAGATTTTTTTAGGACTCTCGCTCGAAGTAGGCTAGTAGCCCTTAAAGACTTTCCCAGTTGGGATTTGTCTACTGTTTTGCAGGGTCTCTCGGGAGCTCCGTTTGAACCCTTACGAAAAGCTTTGCTACAGAAGGTGGTTCTCAAAACGATTTTTCGAGTGGCCATCACCAGCCAGGAGGATCAGCGAGCTACAAGCCCTTGGTACAGGTTACAGAACCTTTCTTAAAGGCATTTGCAGACAGAGTGGTCCTTCAGACAGACCCAGCGTTTCTACCTAATGTATCTTCAGCCTTTCATCGGACACAGGAAATAGTGTTGCCTACTTTTTCTGATAATGCAGGGGGAAGAGGCTTTCCACACATTAGATGTGAGAAGATGTTTGCTGCAATTTCTCAAGATGACCAAGGAGTTTAGAAGATCAAACGCCCTTTTTGTGGTCTTCTTGGGCCCACGCAAGGGAGAGAGAGAGAGCTTCAAAAAGTACGCTGGGTAGGTGGCTTAAGCTGGCTATAGCATAAGCCTATAAAGCAAAAGGAGAAATACAGTGGTGTGAAAAAGTGTTTGCCCCCTTCCTCATTTCCTGTTCCTTTGCATGTTTGTCACACTTAAGTGTTTCGGAACATCAAACCAATTTAAACAATAGTCAAGGACAACACAAGTAAACACAAAATGCAATTTGTAAATGAAGGTGTTTATTATTAAAGGTGAAAAAAATCCAAACCATCATGGCCCTGTGTGAAAAAGTGATTGCCCCCTAAACCTAATAACTGGTTGGGCCACCCTTAGCAGCAACAACTGCAACCAAGCGTTTGCGATAACGTGCAATGAGGCTTTTACAGCGTCCTGGAAGAATTTTGGCCCACTCATCTTTGCAGAATTGTCCCAATTCAGTTACATTAGAGGGTTTTCGAGCATGAACGGCCTTTTTAAGGTCATACCACAACATCTCAATAGGATTCAGGTCAGGACATTATACCAACAGTAAAATATGGTGGTGGTAGTGTGATGGTCTGGGGCTGTTTTGCTGCTTCAGGACCTAAGGGTTGTTGCTGCTAAGGGTGGCCCAACCAGTTATTAGGTTTAGGGGGCAATCACTTTTTCACACAGGGCCATGATGGTTTGGATTTTTTTTCACCTTTAATAATAAACACCTTTATTTACAAATTGCATTTTGTGTTTACTTGTGTTGTCCTTGACTATTGTTTAAATTGGTTTGATGTTCCGAAACACTTAAGTGTGACAAACATCCAAAGGAACAGGAAATGAGGAAGGGGGCAAACACTTTTTCACACCACTGTACCTCCCTCAGGTATTGCTGCTCATTCTACCAGATCTACTTCAGTTTCCTGGGCTGAAAGGGCCAGTGCAACGCCTGAACAGATTTGCAAGGTTGCAACTTGGTCCAGTTATTCAACGTTTCTCCATCACTACCGTCTGGATTTACTGTCTGCAGCAGATCAGGCCTTCGGCAGGAAGGTACTGCAGGCAGTAGTCCCACCCTAGGGTAAGTTTCTTGGTTATCCTCTCCGGGGTTGTCCTGAAAGGCGATTCGAGAAAGACTTAGCCTTACCGGTGACGGTATTTCTAAGAGCCTTTCAGGACAACCGTTACTTCCCTCCCTAGGTTAATCTTAGTAGTAGTATTAAGTATCTATCATGGTTGTGTGGTTTTCTGTGCTTTGTTTTCCAGTGTCGGAAGACCACAATAACTGAAGCCATGGTGAAAGAGGGGGAGTTCTTAAAGTGGGCATGTGTTTCCTGAGAAGAAGGTGGAGCTATACTCTCTCCGGGGTTGTCCTGAAAGGCTCCTAGAAATACCGTCACTGGTAAGTCTAACTAAGTCTTTCGTTCGCCTGGAGCTTCGGCTAAATGTCTCCAGCACGACAGGACAATCACGGAAGGACAGAAACGTCCCTGGAACCACAAGCCTGCGAACAAAAGTTCTACCGCATTAAGGTTTGCTAAGTCCCGGGTGGGGGGTCGCCCTTGGGAGTTTGCAGCCCGGTGGTCCTCTCGACTGTCCGATCAATGGGTCTGCTATTTGATTTCCTACGGCTACAAGATAGAGTTCATCTCTTGGCCGCAAAACTGATTCTTACCCTCCAGCAGAAGAGGACGTGGCAATCGCCATGCAAACCCTGCAAGAATTTGGGTGGCTGTTGAACCTAAAAAAGTTGTTCGATGGTACTGACTCAACGTTTGGAGTACCTAGGCTTGCTGCTGGACTCCAGGGAAGCGAGAGTGTTTCTCCCTTCAGACAAGCTGCAGACTCTCAGATCTACAGTAAAACTGCTGATGAACCACAAGTGGTCGTCACTGCTCTTCTGCATGCGTGTCCTCGGACTCATGGTGGCCTCCTTTGAGGCACTACCATATGCCCAGTTCCACACCAGAGTCCTGCAGAAGGCGATCTTGACAAGTGGGACAAATCTCCGTTGTCCCTGGATTGACAGATGCAGGTGAGCCAGTTAGTCAGGGGTACCCTGATCTGGTGGCGGAGTTCCCCGGTGCTTCAGTCCAGGAAGTCGTTCCTACCTCTGAAATGGACAGTCATCACAACGGACCCAACCTATTCAGCTGGAGTGGAATGATGGGCGTTGAGTTGACTCGGGGCCTTTGGTCGACGGAGGAATCCAAGTTGCCGATCAATCTGCTCGATCTGAGAGCAATCAGGCTATGCTTCTCCACATGGTCAATGAGACTGCAAGTCCAGGACAAGAGATCCGTGGGCAGACGTGTCAGACGCGCTTTTGGCTCCATGGGATCAGTACCAGCTGATCTACGCCTTTCCTCCACTAAAAATGTTACCACGTCTGCTTCGCAGAGTGTAAGCCGAGGGGATCCCAGTAATACTGGTTGCCCCCGATTGGCCTTAGTGTCCTTGGTACGCAGACCTAATGCGCCTGGTAGCAGACGCTCCCTGGCGACTGCCATTGCGAGAGGACCTTCTGTTTCAAGATCCGATTCTCCATCCTGCTTTACCATCGCTGGCTTTAACGGCATGGCTGTTGAGAGCAAGGTGTTGAGGAACTGGGGTCTGTCGGATTCGCCGATCCCAACTATGTTGAGAACACGGAAATCTTCTTTGCGGAAGATATATCTTTGTACCTGGAAGGCCTACATCTCCATGTGTGAGGAGAGAGGATGGCATCCGCGCTCCTTTTCTATATCCAGGATCCTGCCGTTTCTTCAGCAAGGGGTGGACCAGAAATTGGCGTTAAGCACCATTAAAGGACAAATATCAGCTTTGGCGGTCCTTTTTCAGCGACACCAGCCAATTGGCGAACCAGTCCGTCTCAAATGGCCTCAGCTGTGGAGGCTGCCGATGGCCCCTGTCCACAGCTGATTGCAACTAAACCTTATGGGTTATTTAAGGTCTGCAAACATGGCAATCAGCACGCCGTGTGTACTTCTGCCGTTTGTTTTGTTGTTCTGGTCACACTACCATACAGCTGAGCTCCTGCAGCCATAGCATTTCCGGACTCCAATGCATAGTAACCTGCTTTGCTATCATTGGCTTTAACACCACTATATCATCACGTGCATTACCGCCATAATCAATGTTTTAACGTTACTAGAGTACTTTTACCCCCTGCTGCTGACCATCGGTGTTTGTGCTAGACTTGTAAGTATCTCCATTACTAGTAACACTTATTATCAAGGATGAAACTGTTGAGCTATGCACCTTTTTGTCTGTTCCTCCTTTCTTGCATTTATATTTCAGACTATATATTTATAAGATATTTGTTTTGCCTAAGAAAAAGGACGGATAGTCCGAAACATGTCGGCAACATTCTCTGCACTACATATGGTCCAAGCCTGTTCTAATTCAGAATTGTGAAGTACTCCTTGTGTATACGTAACACGTGTTATACTATTTTTCTTTATTCAATAAAAATTTTATATATGCTTTTAATTTCTGACTGGTCTATCTGAATTAACATCCCCAGGGGTATCTGCTGTGCTTTGCGCACTAGGCTTTTTTTCTTGTCTTATTTTGGGATTTTGATAGACCAGCCTTGACCTACCACCATCCTGCACACATTTTTCTTTCTTTTTTTTTAGCGACCCCTGGCGTCTCACTCTCTAGTGAGTACTTTTGCTCAAGGGTGCGACATGTATTCCCTCCGGTGCGTCCGGTATCTGGTATTTTCAGCGTTTCAAAAAACGCTATTTGAAAATATCAGTGAGTTTCTCCTGTTGATTCTTTCCCAGAAAGTGGTCTTTCTAGTAGCCATCACATCGGCCAGGAGGGTTTCATAACTGGCGGCCTTGTTCTGCAAGTTGCCCTATCTGGTTATCCACAAGGATAAGGTGGCTTTGCGTCTGCAACAGTCTTTTCTGCCGAAGGTAGTCTCGGTGTTTCTCATCAACGAGGACTTTGTGTTACCATCTCTGTGTCCTAAGCCGGCACATCCTAAGGAGGTGGCCCTTCATGCTCTGGACGTGGTTTGGGCTCTAAAGGTGTATTTTCCATGGCTCCCTTCCGGAAGTCAGACTCTGTCTGTTTCGGTGGCTGGTCCAAGAAAGGCATGGCGGTCTCGTCGGCCACTGTTTCCAGGTGGATCGGACAGATTGTAGTACAAGCCTACGCCTTGAATGGCAGGTGCCCCCCTTTCCAGTCACGGGCCACTACACGAGGGCAATCGGAACGTCTTGGACCTTCTGACATCAAGCAACTGTTGCGCAAGTGTGTAAAGTGGCGACCTGGTCGTCTGTCCACACGTTTACAAAGTTCTACAAGGTAGATGTCAATGCATCGGGTGATGCCTGTTTTGGCCGCAAAGTTTTGCAGGTGGCTGTATAGTTGCTATTGCATAAGCAATTTATTCCTTTTTCCTGTTTTTTTTTGCGTAAAAACGCAGTACCTTTTAACCGCTTGCCTACTGGGCACTTAAACACCCCTCCTGCCCAGACCAATTTTCAGCTTTCGGTGCTCTCACACTTTGAATGACAATTACTCAGTCATGCAGCACTGTACCCAAATGAATTTTTTGTCCTTTTTTTCCCCACAAATAGCTTTCTCTTGGTGGTATTTGGTCACCTCTGGGTTTATTTTTTGCGCTGTAAATGGAAAAAGAACGAAAATTTTGAAAAAATAAAACAAATTTTTCTTTGTTTCTGTGATAAAATTATGCAAATTCATTTTTCTTCATAAATTTTGGCCACAATTTATACTGCTACATATCTTTGGTAAAAATAACCCAAATTAGTGGATATTATTTGGTCTTTGTGAAAGTTAGTCTACAAGCTGTGGTGCGAATCATACAAAATTGATCACATCTGATGTACTGGTGGTCTATCTCATTTCTTGCGACCTGAACAAGCCAGAAAAGTACAAATACCCGCCAATTGACCCCTTTTTGGAAAGTAGACATCCCAAGGTATTTAGTAAGAGGTATAGTGAGGTTTTTGGTGTTGTAATTTTTTCCCACAATTCTTTGCAAAATGAAGATTTTTTTTTAGTTTTTTTCCCCACAAAATTGTCATTATCATAGGTTATTTCTCTCACATGGCACGTGTATACCACAAATGACACCCCAAATTAAATTCTGCTACTCCTCCTGAGTATTACGATACCACATGTGTGGGACTTTTTCACAGCCTGGGCACTTAGAGAGGCCCAACATGCAGGGAGCGCGATCACGTGTTCTGGGAGCATAAATTACACATGTAAATTGTTGACTACCTATTACACTTTTGAAGGCCCTGGAGCACCAGGACAATGACACGTGACACCGACGTGGCACTGATGGCAGATGGCACTGATACATGGCACTGATGGCACGTGACACTGATGTGACACCGATGACAGATGGAACCAATCTGTGGCACTGATGACACGTGACACCAATGTGGCACTGATGACAGATGGCACTAATACGTGGCACTGATGACAGATGGCACTAATACGTGGCACTGATGACAGATGGCACTAATACGTGGCACTGATGACAGATGGCACTAATACGTGGCACTGATGACAGATGGCACTAATACGTGGCACTGATGACAGATGGCACTAATACGTGGCACTGATGACAGATGGCACTAATACGTGGCACTGATGACAGGTGGCACTGGGGACACGTGGCACTAGGGACGGGCGGCACTGGGAACACGTGGCACTGGGGATAGGTGGCATGGATACGTGGCACTGGGGACAGGTGGTACTGGGAACAGATGACACTGTTAGGTGGCACTGGGGACAGGGGGCACTGATAGGTGCCACTGGGGACACATGGCACTGATAGGTGGCACAGGGGACAGATGGCACTGATAGGTGGCACTGGGGACAGGTGGGCATGTGTGTGTTTTACTGTGTGTGTACACACAATGTCACAGATGCTGCAGCTGCAGCACAGAAGCTCTCCCTCCTCACACGCTGTCTCTGTGTGAGGAGGGGAGCCGGCGATGAGAGATGATCTCATATGTTTACATATGAGATCACCTCTCATTGGATAGCCCAATGTGATTGGCCATTTAGCACGATCTGTGATTGGCTGTGTCTGAGGGACACGGCCAACACAGAACTTCCCCGATGCATGCCCGTGGCGCGCATTAGGGAAGTAAACAAGAGGACATCCAGGGACGGCCTCCCAGCAGTTAGCGTCCGCTCTGTAGCCGTGTTTTGGCTATAGAGCGGGCGCGAAGTGGTTAAGTTAATGCACTGTTGCATTCGTTACCGCAGTTTTTTGGTGCGGTTTGAGGGTAGTGCTTCTCCGTTGAGGAGCACCCTGTTTTTTTTGTGGTGGTTTTTCCACACACTGTAGTTTTTTTTTGTGGGTAAAGTTTGTACTAGCTCCCACATGCCATGGTGGATGAGGTTTTATGCTGTTTTCCACCCCTCGTTTGAACTGCTTGGGGACGTTCCAATGGCCTAAAAAGAGAGAAGCTGAGTCAGACGGTGAATATAAGAGAAAATAGGATTTTTTTGTACTCACCGTAAAATCCTTTTATCTGTAGTTCACCGACTGACACAGCACCCACCCCTCATATTTTTCTTTACGTTATACTGCTTGTTGAGGTACTGAGGCTGCAGTAGCATGCTGGGGGGTTGTTACCTAAGGGGGGCCGCCCCTTGGGCGGAACTAGAGAGTTCTAGTTTTATTATCACACGTTAACATGTAATGCCTAGTCCTCTCCTGAAGGTGGCATAACAACCCAATGGTCTAAAGAGAAAAGCTGTGTCAGTCGGTGAATTACAGAGAAAAGGATTTTACGGTGAGAACAAAAAATCCAATTTTTCCTGTAGTTCGGTGGCCATTTCCCCTGTGATTATTTCCTTTATACTGGACGCTCGGCGGCCATTCTCTTGAAGCCTGAACACGTTTTTGGTCAGTTTCAGCACCATTCACAGCAGCTCTACACGGTGGGGGTCACCTATGCACCTGGGAGCTGACACATGCACTATTAGCTGGACGGTGCAGAACCAGTCAGGGTGGTGAGTCCTGCGGAAAAGATCCCCTCAGCCAGCAGCAGTTAGGAGGGTGGGACAATCACTGTCCTAAGTCCCCAACAGGTGGCAGACAGGGCAGGGTCAGCATGGCTTCAGAAACTGTTGTTTCTTCCCCCGAAATCCAGGCAATTGCAACCGGTTCGCCTGCAGACAGTGTAGTGCCAATCGACGCTTTGTCTTCAATTTGTTCATTGCCAAGATGGAGGCGGTGCGTGGGCACAAAGGTGGTAAAAAAACGGCCCCTGCCCACCCGTCTGGGTCCGTGCGCGACAAAGCGCTT
Organism: Lithobates pipiens; assembly: GCF_037356315.1. Lineage (NCBI taxonomy): Eukaryota > Metazoa > Chordata > Amphibia > Anura > Ranidae > Lithobates > Lithobates pipiens. Next base: position 152,381,468 of record NW_027507785.1, on the reverse strand, counting down.
GTTTGAGTACTTATCACAGCTGTGCGTGATACCCTGAAAATTCAGAAGCCAGCAGATCCCTCTACTGATGTAGCGGTCCCTCTTGGGTCCCATAAGCCAGCCCGTTCACCTAAGGTGGTCCCGTATCTGTCTTATTTCGATTAGTGAGGCTGCATTCACACCTGAGCGTAGCGTGTGTGAGCGTTTTTACCGGCGTTTTGTCGTGCGTTTGCATACAGCGTTTTCCGGCGTTTTTTAACTTCGGCGTTTCTTTTTTCAGCCAATAGGAAAAATATTTTTCATCTGCTTCCTGAGTACTGTACTTAATGTACTTCTGGTTCAGCATTGTGCTCATGTACTTCCGGTTCAGCATTGTGCTCTCTGCGCCATATCTACTATAAAGATGAGTGACGATGAGATGGCATGTTTTGTGGCAGCATCCGCTGTTGCCACATTTTTTCTGCGTGAACAAGAGAGGAGGAAGAAGAGGGCACGCAGATATTGGATACACCCCGTAATTGCCGATCGGGAAGAGAGAGGGCAATTTTGGGTTATGTACAGTGACCTACGTGACCATGAAGATACATTTTTGGACTACACCAGGATGTCCATAAAAAGGTTAGTCAAAATAGTTGAATTTATGATGTTTGACATTGTTCCTGTCTTATATTGTAATGTCCACCCATAAACGCCATATTTTTTATTTTTTTTTTCACAGCTTTGATGAGTTACTGGGTTTACCCAGTAGTCGGTTGCAGCGAATGGACACATATTTTAGGAACAGTATACCCCCTGTGGAACGACTAATTATCACACTGAGGTAATATTGTCATATTTCTATTTAATTTTTTAACCACTTACCACCTCATGCCAATGTACATCGGCAGAATGGCACGGCTGAGCACAAGCACATACCTGTACGTTGCTCAGTGCCCAGCCGTGGATCGGGAGTGCCCCGCCGGTGGTGCGTTCCTGACCCGGTCCTGAGCTCTGTGACCGTGGCCGCAGAACCAGCGGACCTGATCACCGCTGGTGTCCCGAAATCGGGTCACAGAGCTGAAGAACGAGGAGAGATCCGAGTAGACAAACCTCTCCCCGTGCTTCCTACTGTGGCTATCACCGATCGGAAAGACAATCAGTGACGTCACATGCCAGGCCACGCCCACTAAAATAAAAAAACACATAACGTCATACATAAGACCTACACTGCCCCCTAGTGGTTAACACCTTCCTGCCAGTGTCCAAAAATGTGTTAAAAATGTCCGATGTGTCTGCAAAAATGTCTCAGTTACAATAAAAATCGCTGATCGTCGTCATTAAAGAAAAAAAAAAAAGATAAAAATGCTATAAAACTATCCCCTATAAACGACATAAATTTTGTTGCACATAAAATTTGTCGTTGCACGTCCACGCAATTGTAGCGCCGCAGTGCCGAATCACAAAAAGGGTCCTGATCCTTTGGCTGCAAATTGGTTTGGGGCTTAACTGAGATTAAAGCGGTAGTAAACCCGCTTTTTTTTTTTACCCCTGCAAAGCAAAGGGTATAATGAGCTAGTATGCACCGCATACTAGCTCATTATGAAATACTCACCTTAGAACGAGGCCCCGACATCTAGCCCGATCCACGCCGAGGGAGCTGACATGCTCCCTCAGCGTTTCTTCCGGGTATCGCGGCTCTGGCGCTGTGAGTGGCTGGAGCCGTGATATCGTCACTCCCACGCATGCGCGGAGGAGATTTCATTCCGGCCGGCCAGCCACTGCCGGATTTTCAGGCTGAGAATCCCCTTGTGCGCATGCACCGCTGCAGTCAGCAGCGCATACCGAGGGGAATATCTCTTAAACCATACAGGTTTAGGAGATATTTTTTTTACCTACAGGTAAACCTTATTATAGGCATTCCTGTAGGTAAAAGTCCCAAAAATTAGTATACAACCACTTTAATGAAGAACCTAATATGAATAATTTTTTATATGCCTAAAATAAACACCAATCACACATTTTTAAAGCCAAATAAAAACTTTATTTTTTTTAATTTAAAATATTACTGAAATATAACTTTTTCTGTTCGTTTGTGCGTTTTGCACATATACAGCTCAACAAAGAAATAGAGCTAACGTAGCTCATGAAAAAAAATAAAAAAATTAGAGACGATGGAATGTTTGGGAGGAGTTGTCTCCCTCATTGGGTGTATTCACCACATTCATTGCATGGCCATATTGTGACCAGTTGGAGGTAGAGGGAATCTCATTTTGCTGCCAATTAGAAGGTGGTGGTGGTGGTGGTGTTGGCAGATGAAAGTAATTTGAAGGTGGTGGTGTTGGCAGAGGAAGGTAATGAGAGGATGGTGGTGCTGGCAGATGGGGCGGGGGGTGATTTGCATAGGGACCATAAGGTGGCGGAGGCTCTGAGGACCTATATGTGGGGGTTGGTGGTATAAAAGTCGCAATATAGTGTATGGTACCTGCCAACATGTCTGCCTGGAGTTCTGATGGTACCTTCTCCATCAGACCTTCCAGACATCTTGCAGAAACCTGCACATGAGACCTGTTGCTGCTAATTTTTTCTGACATACTGGTCATAATGTCCAGCATGCGGTTGAAGTCAGGATCAGGAGCCTTCCTTCTTATTGCTCTAGCAGGTACACGAGCAGAAATAGATAGTGGGGACGTCTCATCTCGCACATGTGTCTCAGATGTAGACCGTGCTGGAGTCGACAATTGGCTCTCCAGATCTCGGCCTCCTTGATCACTTGACGCTTGGCTTGCTTGCTGACTTTGATCACCTGATGCTTGGCTTGCTTGCTGACTAGCATCTGTGTCCAAATCCTCATTTGGATTACTGTCCTCCCAGCAGTTTTCAGTCCTGAAAATAGAATTGAATTATTATAACTTTCTCTTTAAATTTTGTTTGACATTCGTACACAGATGATAGCTTACCGCCCCAAAGCCAGCATTGGCCGAAGGAATTCCATTTCTTTTGCATGCAGATAATCTCTCGGAGCACCTGCCCCAGATCCACTCCTAAATTCCCTTTGCAGTCTTAGATGTCGAGTGTAGGCATCACGTATACTCTTCCACTTTATTTTGAGCAGTTTAACTGTTAAAAAACACATTAAAATATATATGTTTATTTCTTTGTAGGTACCTAGCAACCGGACAAACTTTAGCGAGCATACATTATGCCTTTCGTGTTGGGAAATCCACAGCAAGCTACATAATTCGTGACACTTGCTCTGCCATTTACGAAATACTAAAGGATATTGTATTCAAAAAACCGACAGCGGAAGATTGGTCAAGGATCTCGGATGTTTTCTGGCAACGCTGCAACTTCCCCAACTGTGTTGGAGCCATCGATGGGAAACATATTCGTATCGTAAAGCCCATGGGTAGTGGAAGCCAGTTTTTCAATTATAAGAAATATTTTTCTTTTGTTCTAATGGCAGTGGCTGATGCCAATTATTGCTTCAGCTACATTGACATTGGAGCATATGGTAGCAGCGCTGACTCTGCCATTTTCTCACATTCATCATTTGGACACCTGCTGCGCAACAATTCTCTGGACCTTCCAGAAAACAGGCCACTCCCTGGCACAAATGGCCCTCCCCTACCCAGTGTTTTTGTTGGAGATGAAGCCTTTGCTCTGAGTGAGCATCTTACTCGGGGCACAACCTGACGGAACATAGGAGTGTGTTCAATTATAGACTAACTCGAGCACGTCGCGTTGTCGAATGTGCATTTGGCATATTGGCCAACAAATGGCGGGTACTGCACACTCCGATTGTTCTCAACATGCAAAATGCAGTTTGTGTTGTCAAAGCTGCATGTGCCTTGCACAATTTTGTTCGCCAGTGGGATGGATTTGACTTTGAGGACCCAGTCCATGAGAACATGGAAAGGGCTCATTGGACCGGTGTTCGTGGAAGCAGACAAGGGACACAGGTCAGGGATCAATTTGCCTCCTACTTCATGTCACCAGCAGGACAGGTCCCATGGCAGCTTGAGGCAATCTAATAAACTTTAGTTCTTTGTAAATACAACCATAGTATATACTATGCTGTACTGATTTATTATTAAAAATGCTTGGATGTATTGACAAGAAGTCCCATGTTTTTTTTTTAGAAATATAGATTTTTTTTATGCAGTATCCTTCCAATATCCACTAGGGGTCAGAGTGTGTCATCATGTATTTAGGACATTCTGCTAATACTATACTCATACTCCCATGCATAGTCCCCTTTCACACTGTGGCATTGTTCAGGCAGAAGCAGTGAAGGAGCAGTGTATTCACTAGCTAGCGCACCGCTCCAGTGTGAAAGCCCTCCGGCTTTCACAATTGAGAGAAAGGAGCCGGTCTAGCACCTGAAAAAGCGACTCCTTTCACTGCACTGTTAAAGCAGGAGTGCTGGAGCGGGGCACTAGCAGGACGGTAAAAAAAAGTCCTGCTAGCAGCATCTTTGGAGCGGTGAATACCGCTCCTACCCATTGAAATCAGTGGGCCAGCGTGGCTATACCACCGGCAAAGCGCTGCTGCTAGCGGCCGCTAGAACGCTGGCAAAGGGCCGCTGCAGCGGTGCTTTGTGTGCGATTGCGGCCCTTTGCCAGCGTTCTAGCGTCCGCTAGCAGGGCAGTTTTAACCCCCGCTAGCGGCCGAAAAGGGTTAATGCAGCGGTGCTTTGCATGCGTTTTAAACCCTTTTTTCGGCCGCTAGCGGGGGTTAAAACTGCCCTGCTAGCGGCCGCTAGAACGCTGGCAAAGGGCCGCTGCAGCGGTGCTTTGTGTGCGATTGTGACCCTTTGCCAGCGTTCTAGCGGGGCTGTTTTAACCCCCGCTAGCGGCCGAAAAAGGGTTAAAATCTCATGCAAAGCACCGCTGCATTAACCGTTTTTCGGCCGCTAGCGGGGGTTAAAACTGCCCTGCTAGCGGACGCTAGAAAGCTGGCAAAGGGCCGCAATCGCACACAAAGCACCGCTGCAGCGGCCCTTTGCCAGCGTTCTAGCGGCCGCTAGCAGGGCAGTTTTAACCCCCGCTAGCGGCCAAAAAAAGGTTAAAATCGCATGCAAAGCACCGCTGCATTAACCCTTTTCGGCCGCTAGCGGGGGTTAAAACTGCCCTGCTAGCGGACGCTAGAACGCTGGCAAAGGGCCGCAATCGCACACAAAGCACCGCTGCAGCGGCCCTTTGCCAGCGTTCTAGCGGCCGCTAGCAGGGCAGTTTTAACCCCCGCTAGCGGCCGAAAAACGGTTAATGCAGCGGTGCTTTGCATGCGATTTTAACCCTTTTTCGGCCGCTAGCGGGGGTTAAAACAGCCCCGCTAGCCGCCGCATACCACATACGAAATAACGGCAAAGCGCCAACCCACCAACACCCGCACTGTCCCAGTGTGAAAGGGGCCTTATAATGTACTATTTAATCTATTGTGTCCCTATTGTGGTTATGTTTGCAGGGGTTTCTCTTACCTTTCTCATCCTTCACATGGCCAGTTAGGTCTGCCCAGTTTGGAAAAACTTGGATGGCAATCTGGTTCCATGCCCTCCTCTTGCTCGCTCGCAGTTTGTAGCATGGATCTCTCGTATCATATAGACAGGGGTGCTCCTTCACCATTCTTATAAACCTCTCCTGATCTAGGAGACATACTGTCTCATCCAGTTCTTCATCCATATTTATGTTCTCCATGTGAGATAAAAATGGTGATCTGTGCACTTCCTGTGTATTTTTTTATGTCCTTTATGTCATTAGACCCCATTCACACCTGAGCGTTTTGTAGCTTGTCGCCTGAAGCTACAAAACGCTGGAGGGGAAAAATTACATTATTCTCAATGGAGATGGTTCAGATCTCCACTCCAAGTCGCCTGAAGCCCTACGCCTGAAGCTCAAACAAGTCCCGGACCCTTTTTTGTCGCGCGAATCGGGCTGATTTGGGCGTTTTCATTCCCATAGAAACTAATGGAAACGCTCGATTCGAGCGTTTAGCGCGACAACGAGCGTTTCTATGGGCGTTTTGACGCTGTATCTGCTCAAGAAAAAATATAATTTACATAATTTAAATAAGGAAATGACATAAAGGACATAAAAAAATACACAGGAAGTGCACAGATCACCATTTTTATCTCACATGGAGAACATAAATATGGATGAAGAACTGGATGAGACAGTATGTCTCCTAGATCAGGAGAGGTTTATAAGAATGGTGAAGGAGCACCCCTGTCTATATGATACGAGAGATCCATGCTACAAACTGCGAGCGAGCAAGAGGAGGGCATGGAACCAGATTGCCATCCAAGTTTTTCCAAACTGGGCAGACCTAACTGGCCATGTGGAGGATGAGAAAGGTAAGAGAAACCCCTGCAAACATAACCACAATAGGGACATAATAGATTGATTAGTACATTATAAGGCCCCTTTCACACTGGGACAGTGCGGGTGTTGGTGGGTTGGGCACTTTGCCGTTATTTCGTATGTGGTATGCGGCGGCTAGCGGGGCTGTTTTAACCCCCGCTAGCGGCCGAAAAGGGTTAAAACCGCATGCAAAGCACTGCTGCATTAACCCTTTTTCGGCCGCTAGCGGGGGTTAAAGCTGCCCTGCTAGCGGCCGCTAGAACGCTGGCAAAGGGCCGCTGCAGCGGTGCTTTGTGTGCGATTGCGGCCCTTTGCCAACGTTCTAGCGTCTGCTAGCAGGGCAGTTTTAACCCCCCGCTAGAGGCCGAAAAGGGTTAATGCAGCGGTGCTTTGCATGCGATTTTAACCTTTTTTCGGCCGCTAGCGGGGGTTAAAACTGCCCTGCTAGCGGCCGCTCGAACGCTGGCAAAGGGCCGCTGCAGCGGTGCTTTGTGTGCGATTGCGGCCCTTTGCCAGCTTTTTAGCATCCGCTAGCAGGGCAGTTTTAACCCCCGCTAGCGGCCGAAAAGGGTTAATGCAGCGGTGCTTTGCATGCGATTTTAACCCTTTTTCGGCTGCTAGCAGGGGTTAAAACTGCCCTGCTAGCGGCCGCTAGAACGCTGGCAAAGGGCCGCTGCAGCGGTGCTTTGTGTGCGATTGCGGCCCTTTGCCAGCTTTCTAGCATCCGCTAGCAGGGCAGTTTTAACCCCCGCTAGCGGCCGAAAAGGGTTAATGCAGCGGTGCTTTGCATGCGATTTTAACCCTTTTTCGGCTGCTAGCGGGGGTTAAAACAGCCCCGCTAGCCGCCGCTAGAACGCTGGCAAAGGGTCACAATCGCACACAAAGCATCGCTGCAGCGGCCCTTTGCCAGCGTTCTAGCGGCCGCTAGCAGGGCAGTTTTAACCCCCGCTAGCGACCGAAAAAAGGGTTAAAAACGCATGCAAAGCACCACTGCATTAACCCTTTTTCGGCCGCTAGCGGGGGTTAAAACTGCCCTGCTAGCGGACGCTAGAACGCTGGCAAAGGGCCGCAATCGCACACAAAGCACCGCTGCAGCGGCCCTTTGCCAGCGTTCTAGCGGCCGCTAGCAGCGGCGCTTTGCCGGTGGTATTGCCACGCTGGCCCATTGATTTCAATGGGTAGGAGCGGTATTCACCGCTCCAAAGATGCTGCTAGCAGGACTTTTTTTTACCGTCCTGCTAGTGCCCCGCTCCAGCACTCCTGCTTTCACAGTGCAGTGAAAGGAGTCGCTTTTTCAGGTGCTATACCGGCTCCTTTCTCTCAATTGTGAAAGCCGGAGGGCTTTCACACTGGAGCGGTGCGCTAGCTAGTGAATACACTGCTCCTTCACTGCTTCTGCCTGAACAATGCCACAGTGTGAAAGGGGACTATGCATGGGAGTATGAGTATAGTATTAGCAGAATGTCCTAAATACATGATGACACACTCTGACCCCTAGTGGATATTGGAAGGATACTGCATAAAAAAAATCTATATTTCTAAAAAAAAAAACATGGGACTTCTTGTCAATACATCCAAGCATTTTTAATAATAAATCAGTACAGCATAGTATATACTATGGTTGTATTTACAAAGAACTAAAGTTTATTAGATTGCCTCAAGCTGCCATGGGACCTGTCCTGCTGGTGACATGAAGTAGGAGGCAAATTGATCCCTGACCTGTGTCCCTTGTCTGCTTCCACGAACACCGGTCCAATGAGCCCTTTCCATGTTCATGGACTGGGTCCTCAAAGTCAAATCCATCCCGCTGGCGAACAAAATTGTGCAAGGCACATGCAGCTTTGACAACACAAACTGCATTTTGCATGTTGAGAACAATCGGAGTGTGCAGTACCTGCCATTTGTTGGCCAATATGCCAAATGCACATTCGACAACGCGACGTGCTCGAGTTAGTCTATAATTGAACACACTCCTATGTTCCGTCAGGTTGTGCCCCGAGTAAGGCCGTAGCAGATGCTCACTCAGAGCAAAGGCTTCATCTCCAACAAAAACACTGGGTAGGGGAGGGCCATTTGTGCCAGGGAGTGGCCTGTTTTCTGGAAGGTCCAGAGAATTGTTGCGCAGCAGGTGTCCAAATGATGAATGTGAGAAAATGGCAGAGTCAGCGCTGCTACCATATGCTCCAATGTCAATGTAGCTGAAGCAATAATTGGCATCAGCCACTGCCATTAGAACAAAAGAAAAATATTTCTTATAATTGAAAAACTGGCTTCCACTACCCATGGGCTTTACGATACGAATATGTTTCCCATCGATGGTTCCAACACAGTTGGGGAAGTTGCAGCGTTGCCAGAAAACATCCGAGATCCTTGACCAATCTTCCGCTGTCGGTTTTTTGAATACAATATCCTTTAGTATGTCGTAAATGGCAGAGCAAGTGTCACGAATTATGTAGCTTGCTGTGGATTTCCCAACACGAAAGGCATAATGTATGCTCGCTAAAGTTTGTCCGGTTGCCAGGTACCTACAAAGAAATAAACATATATATTTTAATGTGTTTTTTAACAGTTAAACTGCTCAAAATAAAGTGGAAGAGTATACGTGATGCCTACACTCGACATCTAAGACTGCAAAGGGAATTTAGGAGTGGATCTGGGGCATGTGCTCCGAGAGATTATCTGCATGCAAAAGAAATGGAATTCCTTCGGCCAATGCTGGCTTTGGGGCGGTAAGCTATCATCTGTGTACGAATGTCATTAAACAAAATTTAAAGAGAAAGTTATAATAATTCAATTCTATTTTCAGGACTGAAAACTGCTGGGAGGACAGTAATCCAAATGAGGATTTGGACACAGATGCTAGTCAGCAAGCAAGCCAAGCATCAGGTGATCAAAGTCAGCAAGCAAGCCAAGCGTCAAGTGATCAAGGAGGCTAAGATCTGGAGAGCCAATTGTCGACTCCAGCACGGTCTACATCTGAGACACATGTGCGAGATGAGACGTCCCCACTATCTATTTCTGCTCGTGTACCTGCTAGAGCAATAAGAAGGAAGTCTCCTGATCCTGACTTCAACCGCATGCTGGACATTATGACCAGTATGTCAGAAAAAATTAGCAGCAACAGGTCTCATGTGCAGGTTTCTGCAAGATGTCTGGAAGGTCTGATGGAGAAGGTACCATCAGAACTCCAGGCAGACATGTTGGCAGGTACCATACACTATATTGCGACTTTTATACCACCAACCCCCACATATAGGTCCTCAGAGCCTCCGCCACCTTATGGTCCCTATGCAAATCACCCCCCGCCCCATCTGCCAGCACCACCATCCTCTCATTACCTTCCTCTGCCAACACCACCACCTTCAAATTACTTTCATCTGCCAACACCACCACCACCACCTTCTAATTGGCAGCAAAATGAGATTCCCTCTACCTCCAACTGGTCACAATATGACCATGCAATGAATGTGGTGAATACACCCAATGAGGGAGACAACTCCTCCCAAACATTCCATCGTCTCAAATTTTTTATTTTTTTTTTCATGAGCTACGTTAGCTCTATTTCTTTGTTGAGCTGTATATGTGCAAAACGCACAAACGAACAGAAAAAGTTATAACAGAAAAAGTTATATTTCAGTAATATTTTAAATAAAAGAAAATAGTTTTTATTTGGCTTTAAAAATGTGTGATTGGTGTTTATTTTAGGCATATAAAAAATTATTCATATTAGGTTCTTCATTAAAGTGGTTGTATACTAATTTTTGGGACTTTTACCTACAGGAATGCCTATAATAAGGTTTACCTGTAGGTAAAAAAAATATCTCTTAAACCTGTATGGTTTAGGAGATATTCCCCTCGGTATGCGCTGCTGACTGCAGCGGTGCATGCGCACAAGGGGATTCTCAGCCTGAAAATCCGGCAGTGGCTGGCCGGCCGGAATGAAATCTCCCGCGCGCATGCGTGGGAGTGACAATATCACGGCTCCAGCCACTCACAGCGCCAGAGCCGCGATACCCGGAAGAAACGCCGAGGGAGCATGTCAGCTCCCTCGGCGTGGATCGGGCTAGATGTCGGGGCCTCGTTCTAAGGTGAGTATTTCATAATGAGCTAGTATGCAGTGCATACTAGCTCATTATGCCTTTTGCTTTGCAGGGGTAAAAAAAAAGCGGGTTTACTACCGCTTTAATCTCAGTTAAGCCCCAAACCAATTTGCAGCCAAAGGACCAGGACCCTTTTTGTGATTCGGCACTGCGGCGCTACAATTGCGTGGACGTGCAACGTGGCTCCAAAACAAAATTTATGTCGTTTATAGGGGCTAGTTTTATAGCATTTTTATCTTTTTTTTTTTTTTTCGCCGATCAGCGATTTTTATTGTAACTGCGATATTTTTGCAGACACATCGGACATTTTTAACACATTTTTGGACACTGGCAGGAAGGTGTTAACCACTAGGGGGCAGTGTAGGTCTTATGTATGACGTTATGTGTTTTTTTATTTTAGTGGGCGTGGCCTGGCATGTGACGTCACTGATTGTCTTTCCGATCGGTGACAGCCACAGTAGGAAGCACGGGGAGAGGTTTGTCTACTCGGATCTCTCCTCGTTCTTCAGCTCTGTGACCCGATTGCGGGACACCAGCGGGGATCAGGTCCGCTAGTTCTGCGGCCACGGTCACAGAGCTCAGGACCGGGTCAGGAACGCACCACCGGCGGGGCACTCCCGATCCACGGCTGGGCACTGAGCAACGTACAGGTATGTGCTTGTGCTCAGCCGTGCCATTCTGCCGATGTACATTGGCGTGAGGTGGTAAGTGGTTAAAAAATTAAATCGAAATATGACAATATTACCTCAGTGTGATAATTAGTCGTTCCACAGGGGGTATACTGTTCCTAAAATATGTGTCCATTCGCTGCAACCGACTACTGGGTAAACCCAGTAACTCATCAAAGCTGTGAAAAAAAAAAATAAAATATGGTGTTTATGGGTGGACATTATAATATAAGACAGGAACAATGTCAAACATCATGAATTCAACTATTTTGACTAACCTTTTTATGGACATCCTGGTGTAGTCCAAAAATTTATCTTCATGGTCACGTAGGTCACTGTACATAACCCAAAATTGCCCTCTCTTCCCGATCGGCAATTACGGGGTGTATCCAATATCTGCGTGCCCTCTTCTTCCTCCTCTCTTGTTCACGCAGAAAAAATGTGGCAACAGCGGATGCTGCCACAAAACATGCCATCTCATCGTCACTCATCTTTATAGTAGATATGGCGCAGAGAGCACAATGCTGAACCGGAAGTACATTAAGTACAGTACTCAGGAAGCAGATGAAAAATATTTTTCCTATTGGCTGAAAAAAAAACGCCAAAGTTAAAAAACGCCGGAAAACGCTGTATGCAAACGCGCGAATACGCGCGACAAAACGCCGGTAAAGACTCTCAAACGCTACGCTCAGGTGTGAATGCAGCCTCAGTGTTGAAAATATTTTTATTGGTACATTTTAACAGAAAACAATAAAACAGTAAACAACATGAGTTAAATGCAAGCAAAGAACAGTAACAAATACATTTACGGGGGGCCGGCTAATGATTATCGGCCACAGCCGGTCCCCGTCTGTAAGCTTGGAGAATTGGGAAGATAGTCTATTCTCTGACTAAGAGGTCATACTAGTGAGAGATACTCATGGGTTACTACATGATGCAATGTTTAAACAATAGCCTAAAGGAGACAGAGAGAGGAAAGAGAAGAGAAGAACAAAACAAAGAGGGACAAAGTGGTAGAGGGGAGAGCTGAACAGCAAGAAGAGAGGAGAGGGAAGGGGAGACGGGGAAGGGATACGGATAAGGGAGTAGGGTAAGAGAGAGCCCATAGTGTCCCTATGCATTCGAAATTTTGTTCATCAAAGTGTCAGAGGAGGAGAAGCGGAGCCAGATCGACCATTGAGTTATAAATTTGGCGTAGGTGTCATTGTCCAGCGCCAGCATCTCCTCCATTCTCATGGTGTCATTCATAATTGATACCCACCGTGACAATGGGGGAGTATTCTTCGTCTTCCAATAAGCAGGTATCAATTGCCTAGCAGAGGACATAAAAAAATGGAGCAATCTTTGCCTCTGTGATTTAATAGACCCGGGCAGTATAGAGAGTAATGCAATTTTCGGAGAGATGGGAACCAGTCTATCAGCTAAAAGATTGTAACATTCAAAAACCTGTGTCCAGAAGGGGCGGATCCTCTCACAGTCCCACCAGACATGTATATAAGTTCCGACTGAGGTTTCACAGCGCCAGCAGGTGGCTGGTGTAGACGGGAAGATTTTGTGTAAAGTTGCAGGGTCTCTGTACCATCTGGACAAGAGCTTGTAGTTCTTTTCCTGGGGGTAGCAGGAGATGGTTGACTTATGTGTAAAGTGAAAAGAGGTTTGCCATTCTGGCACAGAGATGTCTTCACCCAAGTCCGCAGACCACAGCCTAGTGTAATGTGGGAGTTGTGCTAAAGTCTGCAGTAGGTTATATAAGGAGGATAGGAGGTGTTTGGAAGTTTCTGGGAGCGAGCACAGTTCCTCGAAGTTGGTAATCTTGCGATGTATTTGAGAGGAGGAGTGTAGGCGTTTGGTAAATGTGGACACATGTAAGGCTGTGAGCCAGTCTCCAGAGTCAGCCGGGTGGACCGGGGTCCCCTGAGACGGATGTACAAATGTGTTAGCTTGTGGCCACTCCGTGCATTTAAAGGATCCTAGGGAGGCTGCCCCTGTACTTTGTGGTAGAGCAGGATGGTCAAAAAGGGACGTCAGGGGGCCTGGGTCAGAGGAGAGGGTGGTGTTTAGCCCTTTCTTATACCACAGCTTCAAGGAGGCCAAAGTCAGTGGGGATAAGGATGTCAAGCGAGAGTAGTCTTGTTTGTAACCCCATAGAAGAGCTCGGAGATCTACAGGAGAAAGGTCCTGTTCAACGGTCACCGAGGCCTTGCAGGGAGGGCGGGGGAACCATTCTATGATGCGAGTCATATGAGCAGCTGTATGGTAAGTCTCAAAATCAGGGAGGCCTGTTCCTCCCATAGTCTTTGGGAGCGTAAGCAGTTTAAATTTGACTCTGGGGAGGCCCCTGTTCCACATGAATCTGGTGGCTAGCGAACGCAGGGAGGTAAAAAATGATTTGGGGACGTGGACGGTGACCGTTTGAAATAAATACAGGAATTTGGGTAAAGTGTCCATCTTTAGGATATTAATCCTTCCGAACCAGGGCAAGGGAGACCCACCCCACTCCTCCAGGTCCTTCCGTATACGGAAAAGGAGGGGAATATAATTCAGGGAAAACAAATTAGCTAGATTGGAGGGTATGATCCCTAAGTAAGAGATCCCCTTGGTCTGCCATCTAAATGAGAAATTGGATTTTAGAAGGGACAGTGTGGAGGGGGGTGAGGGATATGTTGAGGGCTTCTGTCTTAGTGATGTTGATCTTAAAGTTACTATGGATGCCAAAACGTTGAAATTCTTTGAGCAGGGATGGTAGAGAGATGTGCGGATTCTGAATATACACAAGGTCATCAGCGTACAGGGAAAGTTTGTGGTGTGCAGACTGCAGACGGAGTTAGAATACCGAGAATGGAGGGGTTTTGACGTATGGCACAGGCCAGATGTTGAATGATGATGACAAAGAGGAGGGGGGACAGGGGGCAGCCCTGCCGGGTACCGTTTGCAATGTCAAAGGGAGCTGACGTGGTACCGTTGACTAGGACCTTAGCTGAGGGTCGGGAATATAGGGACATAACTTTAGAGAGGAAGGGAGCTCCGAGGCCAAGTTGTTCTAGGGACAGCTGTAGAAACCTCCAACTGACCCTATCGAAGGCCTTTTCAGCGTCGAAAGATAGGAGGCAAGCTTTCAGGCCTTTACGTTGGATCAGGGATATAAGATGTATCGTCTTGATGGTGTTGTCCCTCGCCTCTCTGCCAGGGACAAACCCCACTTGATCATTATGAATAATTTTGGGTAGTAGAGGGGACAGACGGGTAGCCAGAACTTTTGCGAATAGCTTAACATCTATGTTGAGTAGGGAGATGGGCCGATAGCTGCTGCGCTGGGATGGGTCCTTGCCTGGTTTAGGGATAATAGAGATGTTGGCAGATAAAGATTCCTTGGAGGGGAGGTTAAAACTGTCTACCGAGTTAAAGGCCTTTGTCAGAAGGGATGCAAGTTGGGGGGCAAAAGTTTTGTAGAACCGGGGTGTAAAGCCGTCAGGACCCGGGCATTTTCCCACTTTAAGGGCTTTGATGGCCTGTAAAAATTCAGAGCTAATTAGGGGCTCATCTAGGGCTGTCACGTCCACGTTGTCAACAGTAGGTAAAGCAGTCTCCATAATATAATCTTGTGTAGGGTCGGGAGAGGGGGGGGGGACCGATCTGAAGGGGTTGCACGCGGAAGGTTATAAAGCTGTGTGAGTAGTATTGTCTGAAGGATGCAGATATCCCAGAGGTGTTAAATGTTTTCGTATGATCCAGTTGAACGATAAAGCGGATAGAATATCGTGGGGGTCTAGGGTGAATGATCCTAGCCGGGTGCTTACCACATTTATTTGCCAGTGAGTAGAAGTGGTTCCGCGCTTTATCCCTGGCGATTAGGGAGTGCGCGTCTAGGAGGTGGAGTAGGTCTCTGCGGGCATTGGAAAGCTGAACAAAAACAGTAGGGTCCAGTTCTTTTTTGTGAAGGGGTTCGAGGCCCACTGGATCGGGTCAGTCGTTGGGGTCCTGAAGCTGCGGAGACCGAGGGGTGCGCTTGCGACCTTGCTTCTGCCATTGCGGGGTGTAGGGTAGACCTGGGGTGGTCGGTGCAAACGGCCAGTTGGGTAGTGCAACTTGAGGCAGTTCAAGCGTACTGAGAAATGTAGGCAGGTCTCCCAATGTACGAAATACAGCGGTTTTACCCACATGGTTCACTCGAAGATGGAACGGGAAACGCCATTGGTATTTGATCTGTCTTGCTTGTAGGAGTTGCGTGAGGGGTCTCAGGGATTTCCGCATTGCCAGTGTTTGGCGGGAGAGTTCAGGAAGGAGCATGATGGGTGTTTCGTTGAAGAGAATCGACTGCTGTGTGCTGGCGGCCCTCATAATGTTCTCCTTTATTTTGTAGAAATGGACACGGCACAATGTGTCACAAACGAAGGAGGGGTCAGGGGTGCGGGGACCCGATGTAAGGTGCACCCGGTCCAGTTCGATCGGGTCATCTTTGGGGCGTTGGAGTATATGGTTGAAGATAGCCGTTACAGCTGCAGGTAGATTCTTGGGGTCAACCGACTCGGGTATCCCCCGTATACGTAAGTTGTTGCGGTGACTATGGTTTTCGAGGTCGTCCTGCTGGTATGAGAGCTGCTGGAGCAGGACAGTGTGGGTATTGAGGATCCGAACATGTGATCGTACAGTGTCCCTCAGGCCATCTACTGTGTTATCCACTTCTTCAAAGCGTACCCCCACATCTTTTCTCAAGTCAGAGATCTCTTTCCGATAGGTTTCCTCGATCCTATGCACACAGTGTTCAAAGTCAGCTTTAGTGGGTAGAGACCTCATGTAGCTGTGCAGGGATATGATCTGCGATTCCATGTCCCATCCATCCCCCGATCCTAGGGAGGCATTAGAACGGCTTCTGGTAAGCCTGGGGGAGAGGGCAGTGTCCTCAGGGTGGGAGAGCAGGCTGTGGGAACACACCTGAGATTGCAGGGCCGGTTCAGAGCGCGCCGGGGATGGAGGGGCCGGCGTCTCTTTAGATGCTGGTCGGTGCTGTGAGGACAACCTTCCATGGCCGAAATAATCATCCAGCTCCTCTCCTGGGTGACGGCCACTGCCGCCCTCATTGTGCCTTGGGCTTGTCTTTCCCCATGGAGCTGTATTTGGTCCGGTTTACTGTCCGAAATGAGGTCCGTAGGGGCTGGGGAGCCGGGAGCTGAGTGTAGGCCCGACTCGCCTCTCCATATGTCGGGCCAGGCCCTTATAGGGGAAAGTCTAGATCATTTAGGAGGGGCTTGCATACGGCAAGATGTGGCCATATAGTTACAATCATGAGATAGTCCAAGGTGACATCCACCGTAGTAATTCTGGGAGGTATTCTGGCTTATTATCTGAGAGGATTGAAAGTTCATCCAGGTAGAAGCAATGTAAATTTGTCAGTCCCCTGCTGCAGTAGGGTGAATGAGTATACAATGAGAGCCAGAGCAAAGTCTGTAAGCAAAGGGAATATGAGGCTGCAGGGGATGCTTGTAACAAGGATGCCTGGAATAGTGGTCCAGGAGAGCAAGCTGAGGGTTAGTCAAATGTGGATGGAGAACCGCAAATAAATGGTTAGTAAAGCAAGCCTCCGTGAGGGGGGGGGGTGGGAGGGTAACCAGGCCAGTGTAAGGAGGCAAACCTTGGCCGCAATTGTAGGCCGGAACGACCGTGGAGCGCTTTCCCGGGCAGCAGCCATAGGAAACTCCTGGGGATTCCTAGGCCGCACTAGGCCGGAGCCAGCCGCGGGCTCCCCGAGGACCGCGGAAGTCCGAAACCGCCCCAGATGAGACCCGGGCGAGGGGGGAGATGACGGGAGGTGACTGATGACATCCCCTTACCTCTCCCGCCGGCGTGGTTCTGGTGTCTTCTGGCGGTCCCGAAGGCTAAATATGGCGGCGGCCGGCGGGGAATCCAGTGGCAGATCCGGGCGGCTGGGAGCCTCAGTTCAGGGAAATAGGTGTCCAGAACCCTGTGGCGGCACAGTGCGGTCCGGTCAGGGCGACCTTGGAGGCAGATTGTGTGCGGGGGTGGGTGGATGGCGACGGATAGCTCCGTGGACGGCTGGAGCTCCTCAACTATACGTCCGCCGCCATTCGCATCAGGCCACGCCCCCCTTATTTCGATAAGTTAATTTACAAGGAAGGGGGTCAACCGCAATGGACCTTTTCGATCCCCAAATACATTGCAGTGCGTTACCCCATTTGAGGAGAGCCTTCTTAAATAGTTTTCGGCTCCTCCGGTTGTTAAAGTAACCACAATCCCGGTAGAGGGGACTCCTGCCTTTAAGGATTCCAGGGACAGGAAGACCAAGGCAGTGGCTCGTTCCTTGTTTACGGTTGTGGGGTCAACTATGCGACCAATACTGGCATCCGGACTTGTGTCACAAGCACTCGCTGAGTGGGCAAAACTTTTGCACCTCGAATTGGGAGAGCAACAGGCTTCTCCTGTCTGCGTGGAACTAGCAGACCAATTGGTGCAGGCCCTGGACACACTCCCTCTGTTGTCCAGGGCTTCAGTGTCAGCAGTGGTACTGAAGCGCCTGATTTGGCTAAAATGGCATCTAAGAAAGCCCTGACGGATCTTCCCTTCCTTGGCGACCGGCTCTTTGGAGCCTCATTGGATGACATTCTCAAAAATGTCCAATCTTGGACCTGAAAGCCCTGAATTACTTTGTAAAAGTACAGAGATTCAGAATGGAATCAGGTCGCTCAGTAGTCGCTGCCCTCCATCAAGGGGACTCCCTGGTGTCTTTGGACATCCAGGACGCTTACCTGCACATACCCATATGCCCTCAGCATCAGAGGTTTCTGCGATTTGCAGTTGGGGAAGCCCACTACCAGTTTGCGGCTTTCCCTTTTGGTTTGGCATTGGCCCCAGAGTCTTTACCAAGGTATTGGCTCCTGTTTTGGCATTGCTGCGGCAATGCGGGATCGTGGTCATGGGTTACCTAGACGATCTCCTCCTGAGAGCATCTTCCGCCTCAGAATTAGGAGGATGTGGCGATCACCATGCAGACCCTGCAGGAATTTGCGTGGCTGTTGAACCTAAAAAAGTTGGTGATTGTGCCGACTCAGCGTTTGGAGTACCTAGGCCTAATGCTGGACTCCATGGAAGCGAGAGTGTTTTTCCCTTCAGACAAGCTGCAGACTCTGAGCCACGGTAAAACTGTTGATATACCACAGGTGGTCGTCGCTACGCTTCTGCATGCGAGTCCTGGGTCTCATGGTGGCCTCCTTCGAGGCAGTACCGTATGCCCAGTTTCACACCAGAGTCCTGAAGAAGGAGATTTTGACAAAATGGGGGAAATCTCCGTTGTCCCTGGATCGGCAGATTCAGGTGAGCCAGTTAGTCAGGGATTCCCTGCTCTGGTGGCTGAGGTCCCCGGCACTTCGGTCCGGGAAGTCGTTCCTACCTCTGAAATGGACAGTTATCACAATGGACGCCAGCCTATCCGGCTGGGGTGGAGTAATGGGAGTTCAGTCGACCCAGGGCCTCTGGTCGGTGGAGGAATCCAAGTTGCCGATCAATCTGTTCAAACTTAGAGCGATCAGGCTGTACCTCTCCACATGGTCGATAAGCCTTCGAGGGCGTCCGATCAGGATCCAGTCTGACAACGCCACGGCCATGACGTACATCAATCACCAAGGAGGAACATGAAGCTCGGCCTCCGCACGGGAAGTCGCTCTCATCCTTCAGTGGGCAGATCGACATGTACCGGCCCTGTCGGCCATTTACATCCTGGGAGTGGAGAACTGGCAGGCGTATTAAAGTCGCCAGATGCTGGACCCAGGAGAATGGGCGTTGCATCCGGAGGTGTTCAGGCTACTGTGCCTGCGATGGGGCACACCAGACATGGATCTTCTGGCCTCTCGTCTCAAACGGAAGGTGTTGAGATTCGTGTCTAGGACAAGAGATCCTCGGGCAGACATGTCAGACGCGCTGGTGGCTCCATGGGATCAGTACCAGCTGATCTATGCCTTTCCTCCGCTGAAACTGTTGCCACCTTTGCTCCACAGAGTGGAGGCCGAGGGGATACCAGTAATTCTGATTGCCCCAGATTGGCCCCAGCATCCCTGGTATGCAGACCTAGTGCGCCTGCAAGTACACTTAAATTTTTTCCTGGTTTTTGGTAAAAATGCAGTATCTTTTTAAGTAATGCACTGTTGCATTTGTTACCGCAGTAAAAAAAGTTTTGGTTATTCCCACACACTGTTTTGTGTGTAAAGTTTTTATACTAGTTCCCACATGCCATTGTGGGTGAAGTTTTATGCTGTTTTCCCACCCCTCGCTTTGACACTGCTTGGGGACGTCCCAATGGTCTAGGTAAGGAGCTGTGTCAGTTGGTGAACATAAGAGAAAATAGGATTTTTTGTACTCGCGGTAAAATCTTTTTCTCTGTAGTTCACCGACTGACACAGCACCCACCCCTCCTATTTTTCTTTACGTTATACTGCGTGTTGACTTACTGAAGCTGCAATGCAGGCTGTGGGGTTGTTACCTAAGGGACTGCCCCTTGGGCGGAACTAGAAAGTTCTAGTTTTATTATTACATGTTATTCCTAGTCCTCTCCTGAAGGTGCCATAACAACCCAATGGTCTAAGAGAGGAGCTGTGTCAGTCAGTGAACTACAGAGAAAAGGATTTTATGGTGAGTACAAAAAATCCAATTTTTTTTTCTTTTTGGAGAGATTTTCAGGCCAGCCACATGACTTCCAGCTGCTGGTCTACAGCAAGAAGGGCTGAGCAGCCAACACGGCAGTCCCGTGACCTCCCGGCTGACGTCCGAGGGAGAGCTCGGCCCATACTGCTAAAGCCCGGGGATCAGAGTAGTAGAGCGCCTGGGAGTCGCATGACCGGCCTGAAGCATAATTTTCAATCTACGCTTAAACAGTGTATTATCGCCGGTAAAGAGAGGGGCAGGCAGTGAATTGCTTTAAAATGGTTACAAACACTTTGAGTTCTCACACCTAACCTATGCAATTTCTGAAACCCCAAAAAACTACTTCTGCACTACCCTTACAGCTATTCAACCAACCATGTGATCCACCTATTATGTGCAAAGCTGCTAACACTATTGTTTACCACTTCTACCTCAATTAACCATTTGACAGCCGGATGATTTTCCCTCCCTTCATGACCAAGCCACTTTTTGCAATACAGCACTGCAGTACATTTTTTTTTAACAATCATTTTTAATTAATTTTGAGCAGGTTTACAGAACATACAGTATAACAACATCAATATTAAAAGGGTATAGTCCAAAGATCCATGAGTCTGTAGGCGTCGGTACACCAGCACGGTTTGAATGTTTGTTTCACATTTCCCCCCGTGAAATAACCAGGGGTAAAGAGGGGTTAACGTGGTTAACAAGGTTCAACAGAAATTGGGGTACATAGGTTGAAACATGTTTCAAGTGTACTACTACTTCATTGTATACATTAAAAGGACATAGCCATACGATACCGTATATACATTGACCCACGAACTTTGTGAAACAGAGTAGAGTTAGAGCTGAAGTGGGGGTTCAGCTTAGGCTAGGAATAGATCAGGGGGGAGTATTAGAGTTGGAATAATCAAAAAATAAATAAAACAAATACAAAAATGAAGCTAGAGATAGATCTAAGACAGTGATGGCGAACCTTGGCACTCCAGATGTTTTGGAACTACATTTCCCATGATGCTCATGCACTCTGCAGTGTACTTGAGCAGCATGGGAAATGTAGTTCCAAAACATCTGGGGTGCCAAGGTTCGCCATCACTGATCTAAGAACTGAGATGGACATTTCTTGGTTAAACATTTCCTGACATAAAATATTTTACATCATAATCATATTCAGAGGGTTCATACCAAAGCATATAAGCGTCACTGAAACCTTTGTCTCCATGTCTTCCACTGCCCTTCGCACTTTCTCCTGGAGCCTAGTCCGCTTGCCAGTAAAGATTCATATGTGTAGTGGGTTTGAACAATAGGAATCAAATCTGATATATTGGGTACCACATTTCTTTTCCAGTTTTTAGCTATAAGCAATCTAGCTACCAGGAGAACGTGTGTGACAACCGTCCTAAAGCATATAGGGAAGGCTTCTATGCCAAGGTTCAGTATCGCTAACTCAGGGCTAGGGGGATACAAGAATACCCGTGATAGAAGAGTGTAGGCAGAAGATACCATTCCAAAAGCTAATTAAATGTTTATGGGACCAAAAGATATTCTTGATATTGCCCACGTCGCCGCACCCCCTCCAAGAGAGATTCGAGTTGGCCCGGGAAATATTATGCATCCTATATGCAGTGAGATACCATTTCAGCATTATTTTCTGAGGCAGCTCCCAATGATTCACACATTTAGAGGCTTTATAAATTTTATTGATGGTAAAAGACTTTCTCAAGTCCTCCTCCCATCTCTGAAAGGGAGCAGTCCTGGTGAAGATCGGCTTATTCTGAAAGGTAGTAGAAAACATCGAAATTCCCTTCACTGTTGTGGACAAGGCCCTGTAGAAGCTCCAAATCGAATCTGGTAAGTACAGGCGCCAGGAGTCTATTGAGTTTAAAAAATTTGATATTTGAAAATGTTTATTTGTCTCTAGACAGAAGGTTGTATTCCTCTTTTAGCTTCTGGAAAGGTTTGAATTGAGTGTCCAGAAAGAGGTCAGCGACGTGGGCAATACCTTTCAGTTGCCAATCCCTGGCCGTGATGTCAGGGATGGCTTTAGCTAGTGTGTCAGTAGGAATAGGTATTTCCAGGTGATTTCTAGGTGATTTTTGTCTACAGACATCTCTCCAGGCAATTAGCGAGGCCTGAATTGTCAAGGGGAGCCGCTTTAAAGAGAACGGCTTCCACTTGTCTAAGAGTAGAGGTAAGGTCCTTAGTAGGGCTAAGAGATTGTTCAATGCTATGCTATGGAGTAGTTGAGGTATTTGAGAACCATACTTTAAGTTGGTAAGTCTAGAGGCCCTTAGGTAGTCCTGTAGATCGATAAACCCCATACCACCTGCCCTTCTATGTTTAATAAAGTTGACTCTAGGGCATCTGGGCTTTTTGTTGTTCCAGACATATTTGCTAAGAAGAAGATGCATATGGGTAGGGTACGGAATATATATAAAATTTGAGGGAGCAGGAACATCTTGAATGAGGCCAATTGTTCCGACCAAGTTAATTCAAACTTGGATAAGCGCCTGGCCTCCACTTGTAGCTTACTCAGTAATAGTAGGTAATTGGCATCTGCCAGTTTAGCTGGATCAGATGTCAGTTGGAGGCCTAAATAGGGTATCCCCTTGCTGCTTCATGAGTATGGGAACAGAATTCTCAGTCTATCTTGGAGCATCAAAGGGACCCCCATAGGTAAAATGAGCGACTTGGTGTAGTTGACTTTATAGTATGAGAGCTTACTGAAGCAATCAAGGATATGATTGGCGTGGGTTAAAGATTGGAGTGGGGAGTTGATGAATAAGTTGATATCACAAAAAGTTTAATTTTATAGGTCTGGACTTGCAGGGAGAACCCTATGATTTTAGTATGTGATCTAATTTTTTACGCTAGGGGCTCTATAAGAAGATTGAAAATTGAAGGGGACAGGGGACATCCCCGCCTCGTTCCATTTGAGATGGGGAATGATCGGGATAGCATAGTTGATATGTATACTTGTGACGAGTATAGTGCTAGGATAGCAGATAGGGTAGAACCCTCAAAACCAAACTTCTTAAGGACAAGATCCATATAGCCCCAATGTACCCTGTCAAATGCCTTCTCTACGTCCAAAGATAGGAGCAGAGAAGGTGTACGACAGGCTCTAGCATAGTGGATAAGATTTATAACTCTACGGGTAGCATCTGACGCCTGCCTTCTGACCGTAAATCCTGATTGGTCTGGGTTTATTAACGCAGGTAGGATATGCAACAGTCTTTGGGCCAGGATCTTAGCATACAGCTTGATATCTGTATTGAGGAATGATATAGGGTGAAAGTTTGGGGGAATGTCAGGGCTTTTACCTGGTTTCGGAATAGTCTCCACATACTCCTTAAGCATCTCAAGAGGTAAAGAAGAGGTAGAGATGGCTTGGGAGAAAACTTTTTGTGGTGTGGGGGTCAGAATGTTTTGGCATTTCTTGTAATAGTCATTGGGCAGACCACTCTGGGCCTGGGGATTTACCGAGTGGAAGTGAATGTTTTGCTTTCTGGATCTCCTCTTGTGTAATGGGCTCATTTAGGGTCAATAGTTGCTCTTGTGTCAACGATGGAAGATTGATGTCTGCTAGGAAGGATTGAATGCTTTCGGTTGTGGGTAGTGGAATGTTGCTATCGTCTTTAATATTATAAAGGGAAGAGTAATAATTGGCGAATGAATCAGCAATTTGTTTCGGATTTATTATTTTACTCTTATCTGATTAAGTAGGGGATCTTTGGCCTGACTCTATGTTCTTGGAGGCATCGAGCTAGATGCTTCCCAGCCTTATTCCCAGCGGAGTAATGCAACTTCAATGATTTAATGGACTTATCGTTTTGTTCTAAAAGCAGACATCTAAGTTCAGAGAGGAGCTTATGTAGTTTAGCTGCCCAGACCTCACTGGGGGTTGTCTTGATTTTCAAGTACTTTAATTTCCTCCAAAAAAATTTCAATCCAATTTAAGAGTTTGTTGTTTTTTTAAGCCTTGAATTCATCCTCAACAGAGAATCCCTCTGATAAAAGCCTTATGGGCACACCAGAGTATCATTGGGTCTGCCACTGACTCTTTGTTTAGAGTGAAATGTTAATTTAATTGATAATTTATTGAGGTCACCCGAGCAGTGGTCTGGAGCAGGCTAGAGTTGGCTCTCCATATAAAAGTCATGTTAGGAGCGTTCAGCACGTGTTGACAACTCCATACATCATACAAATTTTCTGCATTAAAAATGTGTTGTAGCGAAAGCAAGGGGCGTCTGGACCTAGTTGTCTTGTCCATGGTATAATCTGTGGTGAGATTGAAATCGCCACAAATATCCAAGGATCCCTTCCTAACCTCAGAGATCCTAAGAAATCTCTGCTGGTGAGAATTGGGTGCATATAAACAGACAATTGTATATGTCTTGTCTTGTTATTCAGGTCCCGACCACCACTAAATACCTCCCCTCAGGGTCAATTAATGTCGATTTATGCGTAAAGGCCACACTGTCTTTAATAGCAATGATAACCCCTTTGTGCTTTTTCAAGGCCGAAGCAAAAAATATGTACATAAAATATTTATGCTTGAAAGGCGGTGGGGCCGAGGCCAAGAAATGTGATTCTTGGACACAGAGAACATCAGCATGGAGTCTTTGTGCCTCCTTCTATAGTGAAGCTCTCTTTGCAGGATGATTTAGTCCATGTGCATTGTACGAAACTATTTTAACAACCATTGTCTATAAATAGTGGGAGTCTACGAATACTTTCAGGAAGTCTGTTGTTTACAAACCGAAGTGTCCATTCGGAATGTGGAGGCAGTACTTGCTGCCTGCAGTACCTTGAGGAAGCGCAAGTCCATCTCTAGCTATAGAATAGAGAAAAATAGGAAAAAAGGAGGTAAAAAAAAATAACAAAAAACATTGTATAAATGCCATAAAACAGGCCAACTTGTAAAAAAATGTGATTCAACTAAGAATCTGATGGTAATAATACTGCTCGTATGTATGAGGGGGAATTTGGAGCACACAGTGTTCCACTGTGCCGCAGGAATCTGGTAAGGTATGTCAGAATAGAACTTCCAGGTGCTTTGCCGGTGCGCTTAGAGGCTTTCTTCTTCTTGAGGGACACCAGATGCCAAGTATCCTGTATGTCCAGTTTTGGTGTAGCCTGTGAAGACTCTTCAGTTTGCGCAGGAATTATGTCCCGGGCTCTCAGTAGAGCAAATCCTTCATCCAGGATATTGATCACTGTTGTACGGTCATCTTTTGTGATTGTCAGCTTAGAGAGATGGCCCCAGCGGTAGACTATGGCATGGTTTCGCAGGGCTTTTGTAATAGGTAATAGAGTTTAGCTTTTTTGCATGGTAAATTTTGAAAGATCCGCCAATAGTTGAACAGAAGCATATCTTTCTGGTGGTTGTTTACTATTGCAAAAAGCTGACATGAAACGCTCCTTAACATGAAAAAAGTGTACTCTCATTAAAACATCCCTTGGAACGTTTTCTGCGAGGTGGGCAGGCTTTGGTAGACGATGGAAGCGGTCTATTACCAGGTCGGAGGCGGACAGATCCGGTAGAAAAACTTGCATGAAGTCTTGGCCATATTGATGAAGCTGCCCTGTTGATATTGACTCCGGAATGCCCTGCATCTTTATATTATTTCTCCTTGATCTGTCCTCGAGGTCCGCGACCTTGGTTTTTAGCCATTCCACCTCATCTGTTTGATCATTGTGAGAATCAATAAGTGACTTGAACGTGGAGGCAAACTCTCCCACTTTATGCTCAACATGGTCTACACGCTCCCCTAATTCCGTGACATCAGCCCTGAACCCTCTCATGCACTCCATCATGTCCGCATGGAGGGAGCTAGCTACGCAGGGAGACGAGCATGTCCTTTAGTGTCAGAAACTGGCTGGTTGTTGGTAGGGAAAGAGTTAATGGTCTCTGTCTGGTCCCTCGTGTCATCTAATGATTCTAGGCCTGTGCTCACCTTATCCCTGTCAAAATCAGGAGCCATGCGGGCTTTAGACTTCACCGGGCTGAGGGATTGCAGCGTAAAGGCCTCCAGTGAGTGGCGGTGAGATTGGCTCTGCGATCCTGGACTCGGTGTTCCCGAACTGGATCCGGAGGACGCGGCCGGAGAGGCGCCGCTGGCGCCATCTTAGCTTAGGCCGCAAGTCCTCCGGAACAATTGCGTCAGTTTTTGGAGCTGTGCTTCTCCCTTCCTCTTGTGGGCCATCACGAAGGATCACCGGGCACCCAATCGCTGTGCTGGGGTTTGATTCATGCTGGCGGAACACCCGTAGCTGCTTTTTTTTTTCCTGGCATGGAGCTCGCCATTTAAGTGTCCATCCTGCAGCTCGGTAGCCACGCGTCCCAACAGCACTGCAATACTTTTTTTTTTTTTTTTTTCGTTGTTTTACATTTATTTTACTGTATATGTTTAAAATAAAAGTGACATCACAGGTCATCATAAAGTACAAAACAAAACACTCTAAATATACAATACATTATTAAATGACCGCTATCACATCCGGAATTAGAAAACTGCAGACGACAATCTTGATAGAAAATGTCACCCAGAATCACTTGGGGGCCTGCTTGTTTCCCGGGTCCTCCTCCTCCACACCGGCTTGTGTCATAAGATCTGCGATGTTCTTCTCCAGGTCATCAATGCGTGTGCTCATCTCATCAATTCTGCCGATGATCTGGTCAGACATGGTCTGGAACTTGTCCTGCATCTGCTGGAGAAGATTCTGGACCACCTCGGTCAGGTCTTGTACCGTCTTGGGATCCGTACTGTCCGCCATCTCCCGGCTCTTTCTCCGCTCTTCCAAAGGCCACACGGAATACACCCCGCTCTCCCAACCAGCCAATCGGAGCCACAGATGTCAGCGTTCCAGCCAGCACTGCAATACTTTAACTGACAATTGCGCGGTCATGCAACGCTGTGCCCAAATAGCATTTGCCTTGAAAAAAGTATTCATACTCCTTGAAATTTTTCACATTTTGTCATGTTACAACCAGAAAACGTAAATGTATTTTATTGGGATTTTATGTGATAGACCAACAAAAAGTGGCATATAATTGTGAAGTGGAAGAAACATGATAAATTGTTTACAATTTTTTTTCAAATATCCGAAAAGTATGGCGTGCATTTGTATTCGGCCCCCGAGTCAATACGTTGTAGAATTGCATTTCACTGCAATTACAGCTGAGTCTTTTTGGGTATGTGTCTATCAGCTTTGCACAACTAGAAAGTGCCTATTTTTTCCTATTCGTTGCAAAATGGCTCAAGCTCTGTCAGATTGGATGGAGAGTGTCTCTTTCAAATCTTGACACAGATTCTCAATTAGATTTAGTTCTGGACTTTGAACCATTTCTAACACATGAATATGCTTTCATCTAAACCATTCCATTGTAGCTCTGGCTGTATGTTTAGGGTCGTTGTCCTGCTGGAAGGTGAACCTCTGCCCCAGTCTTTTGCTGACTGAAACAGGTTTTCTTCTAAGCTCTGTATTTTGCTCCATCCATCTTCCCATTAACTCTGACCATTTTCCCTGTCCCTGCTGAAGAAAAGCATCCCTACAACATTATGCTTGCCAGTACAATGTTTCATGGTGGGGTTGGTGTGTTCAGGCCAGGTGATGTGCAGTGTTAATGATGAAGGATAAACATATCTGGGACTTTATATGAGGCTATAACAAGTAAAGTTCGTAGCCTCCATCCCTAAATTGAAAAGCTAACCAGGGGGGAGCACAGTGTGACTTTTATATGAAGCATGCAAGATAAATGGGTACAAATATGTCTGGCCAGTAACCTAGTGATGGTATGCAAACTGCTATATAATAGTAAATTGTAAACAAGGAATGATTTTATACAAGGATAAAATATTTATTCTATAATGTAATACATACCGGCATAATAAAATAGTAATACATGATATTGCCAGACTCTCTTGATCCATATGAATAAGATAATGTAAAACATATACATAAAACATATACAAAAATACCAGCATAGTACAGTGAGGTTACAAATTGTTCCCGAATGTTACCGTGAGTAGCAACGTAAGTGCACCGGCGCAGAGTACTTCCATCGGCGTCCTTCATGGGGAGGCTTGGCGCCAATCGCTTGGCGGACTCGTCGTCTTGGGTGATGGCATCTCCCCTCCCATTGGGTGCCTTTGTGACATTGGTAGTTACCCCTGATGACTGTCCACTGAGTATGTATACTCCCCTCATTGTAAATAATCTAGAGTGGGTGACTGGGGACAAAGAGAAGGCTAATTTATTAAATACTTTCTTCAGCTCTGTGTATACAAAGGAGCTCCTCTTCATACTCTACCTGTGTGCGATTTTCCCGCCTGACTCCTCTTCATACCCTTTGGTAACTGCAAAGACTACACTGCCTAACTGAACTTTAATTCTGCCCTACTAAGAATTTGAAACTACTGTCCATATTTATTTTTGAAAGTGTCACTTATTTTGTATTATGCTGCCCTGAACAAGATCAAACATTTCACCTTATTCAGTTGCCCCCTCTTGCACTGCAATCTGTCCAGGCCAGTTGTAAAACCCCCCCCCCCCCCCTCTTTTAAAGCCTGGTTTTATCAGCTTCTAGTTGAATAAATTTGAATCATCCCCCCACACCTCCCCGTTATAAATGTAGTTCATTTCTTGGGATGGCTGGCGAGAGTTTAAGCTGGTCACTCCTGCACAAAGTGTCACGCCGGTAACAAGCGCTTGGCACTTGTACATGGAC
Source organism: Lithobates pipiens (assembly GCF_037356315.1). Lineage (NCBI taxonomy): Eukaryota > Metazoa > Chordata > Amphibia > Anura > Ranidae > Lithobates > Lithobates pipiens. The sequence goes on along the minus strand of NW_027507785.1, from coordinate 152,353,000 downwards.
ACTTTGAATAGGGCTCCTACAAAAAAGTAAGTACAGGCATTGTTCCACTGCTATTTGGCAGGAAGTTCCTCTTAATACTCTAACTTACCTCAGCCTTCCTTCTATTCCCCTCTCCCCACCCTCCAACATGCTCACACTAATCTTTGTTATAACGTCCTCTCTCCTCAAACTCTAATTTCTTTATTCCCCCCCCCCCCCCAGCACCCAATCTGTACATATCTCCCTCTCTCCTGCCCACTCTATCACTCCACTTACCACCCCCTGCTCATTCTAAGCCCCCATAGTATCGCCACATCCATTCCACCACAGCATCTGCCCTCCTATAAATCCCAATTCCACCTTACCACCCTCACCCTCCTCCTAATGTCTGGGGACATTGCACCAAACCGCGGGCCCTCCCACACCCAATTCCCACCCCCAAAATATGCTGTCTACCTCCTCCAACAGTTGTAACGCCCACCTTCTCATCCCAATTCCCCTGATTCCACAAGTCGGCCCCCCTTTTTCATGTGCCCTCTGGAATGCCAGCTAAGTCTTCAACAAACTAACCTCTCAATGACCTTTTCCTCTCCAAATCCCTTAATCTATTTGCTATAACTGGAACCTGGCTCCAGGAATTCGACACTATCTCTCCAGCTGCCATGTCCCACAGTGGCCTCCTTTGGACTCCACCAGACCCAGTGGATGAAAAGGAGGTGGTGTCGTACTTCTCTCCCCACAAAGCACCTTTCAGGTACTTCCCACACCTCCTTCTCTTTCGAAATGCATTGCATTTGTCTTTTTTCTCCAGTTTGTCTGAGGGTCGCAGTTATTCATCGACCTCCTGGACCAGCGTCACGCTTTCTGGATGACTTCTCTGCATGGCTACCCTATTTTCTCTCATCTGAAGTGCCTGCCATCATCCTAGTTGACTTTAACATTCCAATCAATGTTAATACTGCTACCACTTCTAAACTACTCAACCTAACCTCCCCTTTTAACCTTACACAATGGACACAAACCACCACTCCAACAGTAACACTCGCGACCTCGTATTCTCCCATCGCTGTACCCCCTGCAATCTCTCACACCCTTTCCTCTCTCTGATCACAACCGTATCCGTTTCCTTGTCTCCTACATCCCATGCTGCCAACCTACAAACCACTACCTGCAGAAACCTTTGCAACCTCAACCCTTCCCTTCTTCACTCTGCTACTGATGGCCTTTGACAAAATCGCACCCCTGTCCTGCCCAGACCTAACCACTTCCATCTACAACAACACACTGTCATCCTCCCTAGACATACTTGCGCCTCTTTCTACACGCAGAACAAGGCCCCGTCTGCCACAACTCTGGCAAACAGATGACACCAGAAGTCTCAAGAGACATAGCCGTGCTCTTGAGCGAGCATGGCGTGAATCTAAGTCTCTGCAAGACTTTACCCTCTACAAATCTGCCCTTCTCAAATACAACTTCTGCCTCCACACTGCTAAACAAACCTATTACAACACTCATCAAAGCCCTGTCCCCTCACAATTACTGCTACCACCTTCCCACTCAATCCCCAACTCCCTAACCCACATCTTCAACTTCTACCTCTCCTCCGGCACCTTTCCTTCCCTGCTCAAACATGCACTGGTTACCCTCATACTCAAAAAAAATAAAAAACTCTCACTAGACCCCATCTGTTTGAACAACTTGACCCATCTCCCTGCTTCCGTTTGCCTCCAAGCTCATTGAACACCTTGTCCATGACCAAAAGAGTCGCAATCTCATGGACAACAACCTTCTCAACCCCCTACAGTCTGGCTTCCGCTCACAACATTCTACTGAACCTGCCCTACTAAAACTCACCAATGACCTACTAACTGCTAAAACCAATGGGCACTACTCCATACTCATACTTTTAGACCTCTCTGCTGCCTTTGACACAGTTGACCACCTGCTCCTCCTCAGCAAATTACACTCTCTTGGCCTCCGTGATTCTGCTTTATCCTGTTTTTCCTCCTACCTATCTCAGCGCACTTTCAGTGTCGCAACTCCATCTCCTCCACTCCCCTTCCTCTTTCTGTTGGGGTACCCCAAGGTTCTGTCCTTGGGCCCCTCTTATTCTCGCTCTATACCTCTTCCCTGGGCCAGATAACCTCCAATGGTTTCCAATACCACCTCTATGCCAACGACACCCAGATCTATCTCTCCACACCTCAACTCACTCAAACTTACTGAATGACATATCAGTATGGATGTCACACCACTTCCTCAAACTCAATCTTTCTAAAACTGAGCTTGTTATATGTCCTCCTTCACGACCCCCCCCCCCCCCCCATGACATCACCATTAATATCAACAACACAACCATTGGTCCCTCCACACATGCCAGGGTCCTGGGTGTAATCCTTGACTCTGACCTCTCCTTCAGCCCCCATATCCAATCACTGGCTAAATCCTGCCGTGTTCACCTCCGCAATATCTTCAGAATTCGACCCTTCCTGACTGACACCACAAAGCAACTCATTCACTCCTTAATTATTTCCTGCCTTGACTACTGCAACTTTCTCCTTAATGACCTACCCTTAGGCAGGCTATCCCCCTTCAGTCTATTATGAATGCTGCTGCTAGACTAATACACCTCACTAATCGATCCGTGACTGACGCCCCTCTCTGCCAATCCCTTCACTGGCTTCCCCTACAGCACCATGTAAAATTCAAAATGCTAACCATAACATACAAAGCTATGCACAATATCACCCCCATTTACATCACCAATCTCATCTGCAGATATCACCCCCTCCCAGGACCTCCTGCTTTCTAGCTCCCTTGTTACCTCCTCTCATGCTCAACTTCAAGACTTCTTCAGGGCCTCTCCCATCCTATGGAACGCCCTGCCCCAGTCTGTCCGATCAGGTCCTACCCTGTCCACCTTTAGAATATCCCTGAAAACTCATTTATTCAGGGAAGCCTATCCCACACCCACCTAACAACTGTCCCCGAGCCTCCCCCATCCAATCATTCTTTGCAGCTATTACTTTTTGTACCACCACCCCCTCCCTTTAGAATGTAAGCTCTACGAGCAGGGCCCTCCTGTATCTTTTGTATTGTACTGTAATTGTGTTGCCCCCCCCCCCTCCATACATTGTAAAGCGCTGTGTAAACTGTTGGCGCTATATAAATCATGTATAATAATGGGGCTGGTAGTGACACACCCCCAAATCCACAATGGCTCAAAAGTGATATAGTCCAGAAATATTTGGACAGAATAAAGGTGGATAAAGCACCTGGACCTGATGGTATCCACCCACGGATCCTAAAAGAATTCTGTAATTTCAAAGCCATTGTATCTAATTTTTAGGGACTCATTAATGACAGGAATAGTACCACTGGATTGACGCAGGGCCAATTTGATGCCCTTTATTTAAAAAGGGAACAAAGTCTTTACCAGGTAACTATAGACCTCTTAGTTTAATTTCTATAGTTGGGAAGATACTGGAGAGATCCACATAGACGAGTTCTTGCAGGAAAAAATATTTGAAGCAACAGACAGCATGAATTAATGAAAGAGGGGTGGCGGTGGACATGGTATACTTGGATTTTGCAAAAGCGTTCAATAGAGTTCCGCACACATGGCTCATGTGTAAGGTAAAGTCTACAGGTTTGGAAATATCAGTTTGTAAATGTATGGAAAACTGGCTAAAAGATAGAATATCAGAGTAGTGGTTAATGATTCTTACTCTGAATGGTCTAAGGTTATCAGTGGTGTACCCCAAGGTTCAGTGCTGGGACCCTTACTTTTTAATATCTTTATAAATATTGGGTCTGGGATCAAAAGTAAACTTTCCGTCTTTGCAGATGACACCAATCTATCCAGTGGAATAACTTCCTTACCAGGATGTCTCCAATTTACAAGCCAACCTCAATGCTCTGTCTAATTGGGCTACTATGTGGCATATGAGGTTTAATGTTGAGAAATGGAAAGTTATGCACTTGGGGGCTAAGAATATGCATGCATCATACATTCTAGGGGGAATACAACTGGGGGGATCCATAGTGGAGAAGGATCTGGGGGTTTTGGTAGCTCATAAGCTCAATAATAGCATGCAATGCCAAGCTGCAATTTCCAAAGTGAGCCTTTTTTGTATTAAGAGAGGTATGGACTTCAGGGAGTGAGATATCATTTTGCCCCTGTTCAAATCATTAGTAAGACCTCATCTGGAATCTGCAGTTCAGTTTTGGGCACCAGTACTCAAAAGGGATATTTGGGGAACTGGAGAAAGTGCAGAGAAGGGCAACCAAATTGATAAGAGGCATGGAGGAGCTCAGCTATGAGGAAAGATTACAGGAACTGAATTTATTCACTCTTGAGAAAAGGAGATTAGGGGGGGGGGGTTATGATCAACATGTACAAATATATAAGGGGTCCATATAGTGAACTTGGTGAGTTATTCACTTTACAGTCAACAAAGAGGACAAGGGGGGCACTCTTTACGTCTAGAGGAAAAGAGATTTCCTGGATTATTTCTGAAGTGTTCATAATATAACTGGGTACTAACATTTATAGGTAAAGTTGATCCGGGGAAAATCCGATTGCCTCTCAGGGGATCAGGAAGGAATTTTGTTTCCCCTGCTTTAGCAAATTGGATCATGCTCTGCTGGGGGTTTTTTTTTGCCTTCCTCTGGATCAACTGTGGGTATAGAATTGGGTATATGGGATTGTATGATTTTTTTTTTTTTTTTTTTTTTTTTTGGTTGAACTGGATGAACTTGTCTTTTTTCAACCTAACTATGTATGGGTTCAGACACTCCTTGTGGCTGGTTGTGTGAACACTGTACACCATGGAGTCTAGCACACTTGATTTAGATATCAAGGTAATATTATGTTCTCTTCTTTTTTGCCTTTCCACACCTTGGACTTTTTTAATCAGTTTTTTTCTTATCTGGTAATTACTGTGTTACTCTTTCACTATTATTATTTTTATTTACATCCTAGGTCCTACCTTCTTTACTTTGCTGACTTCACTTTTTATCACTGTATGTATGGTACCACCCCACTTATTTACTAGGTATATTATACTGTGCTATGTTAAATCACAATCTTATTTATCTACTCTATATAGTTTTTTGGTGATGTTATCCATATCACCCTTATTCATGGGATATCACACACCTCAAAATATCTGTTCCTTGATGGGTTGTCATCTTTATACTCTGGGTTTTTACTGCCTCAGCTTCCGGGACTGATGAGTACCCCGGCTGGCCTCCAGTCCTCACCGCTTCACACCTAGACTCCTACTTGATGCCCGCCGTAGGGTGGGTTCTCTTCCACTACCCTCTTTGAATCCCCCTCTTCCATGCTTACATAGCGCTTATTTACAATTTATATTCTCTATTTACATATTTAGATACTCTTTGCATCCTCTCCTGATGAGTGTAGTTATTCCACGAATCGCGTCAAGCAATTAGATTGTACTCATGTTACCATCCAGGAAACATTTGTAACCTCTCTGTACTATGCTGGTATTATTGTATGTGGTTTACATTGTTATTCATATGGATCAAGAGTCTGGCAATACAATGTATTACTATTTTATTATGCTGGTATGTATTACATTATGGAATACATATTTTATCCTTCTATAAAATCATTCCTTGTTTACAATTTACTATTATATAGCAGTTTGCATACCATCACTAGTTACTGGCCAGACACATTTGTACCCATTTATCTTGATGTGCAGTGTTCGTTTTCCGCCACACATAACATTTTTCTTTCAGGCCAAAAAGTAAAATTTTGGTCTCATCTGACCAGAGCACCTTCTTCCACGTTTTCTGTGTCCCCCACATGACTTCTCACAAACTGAAAACCGGACATTTCTTCTTGCCACTCTTCTATAAATGCCAGATTTGTAGCGTGCATGATGAATAGTTGTCCTGTGAACAGATCTACAGTGCCACTGCACTGCACGTCTGTGCCACCACAGTGCCAATCAGTGCAAATCAAAGGGACAGTAAAAAAAAAAAAAAATTAGACCAACTAAAGTTTCAGACACAATTGCCAGGAAAATTGTTTGAGATGCAACGAAAAACCCACAAATAACTTCAGGTGAAATACGGGACTCTCTGTTTCAAGATGCACAATAAGGAGGCACTTGAAGAAAGACGGGCTTGCATGGTCAAGTCGCCAAAAGAAAGCCATTACTACGCAAATTCTACAAAGTATCCCACTTACAATACGCCAAACAGCACAGAGACGAGCCTCAAACCTTCTGGCATAGTCATTTGGAGTGATGAGACCAAAATTGTGCTTTTTGGCCACAACCATAAACACTACATTTGGAGAGGCGTCAACAAAGGCCTATGATGAAAGGTACACCATTTCTACTGTGAAACACAGAGGTGGATCGCTGATGTTTTGGGGATGTGTGAGCTACAAAGGCACAGGAAATGTGGTCAAAATTGGCAAGATGAATGCAGTATGTTATCAAAAAGTACTGGAGGAACATTTGCATTCATCAGCCAGGAAGCTGCGCATGGGACGTACTTGGACATTCCCGACATGACGATCCAAAACCTACAAGGCCAAGATGACCTGTCATTGGCTACAGCAGAATAAAGCAAAGGTCCTGGAGTGGCCATCTCATTCTCCTGACCTCAATATCATTGAGCCACTCTGGGGAGATCTCAAATGTGCAGTTCATGCAAGACAGCCCAAGAATTTATAGGAACTGGAGGCTTTTTGCCAAGAGGAATGGGCAGCTTTACCATCTGAGAAGATGAAGAGCCTCATCCACAAATACCACAAAAGACTTCAAGCTGTCATCGATGTTAAAGGGGGCAATACACTGTATTAAGAACTGGGGTATGTAAACTTTTGATCAGGGTCATTTGGGTAGTTTCTGTTGTGATTATGATTTAAAGCGAGTAAACACGGTTGATAATAAATGGCTTCAGCCAAACACTATCCATGAGTGAAAGAAAATGGAAAATTGTATCATACTTACCGTAATTTTGCTTTCCTGGTGCCTATCCATGGTAGCATACCTGTGATAAGCTACACCCCAGACTCCTCCCCTCAGGATAGTGAATATATTATAAAAGTGACAGCCTTACCACCCCGATGGCATTCGCCTATTATATTGAATACCACGGGAGGACATGTATGCTACCATGAATCGGCACCAGGAAAGGAAAATTACAGTAAGTATGATACAGTTTTCTGTTTTGTTGGTACCTCCATGGCAGCATACCTGTGATAAATGGCTAACAGGGTGGGTAATGCTCATAAAGAAAACTTTATTATGGAACAGGGAGAGCTGACTTAATTGCCTTTCTTCCGAATTCCACTGAAATGAGTGCCCTTGGGTCAATCCTGTAATGGCGCATTAATGTATTTGGGGGTGACCAGGTGGCCGTTTTGCAAGTAGTCTCTAGAGAGACATTAGCCCTTGCCGCCCAAGATGAAGAGACTGCCCTCGTTGAGTAGGCTTTCACCGCCGGAGGATCCATCCCTCTAGCCCCGTATGCTTTTTGGATTAGCTTACAAATCCAAGAGGCAATAGTTCTTGATGCAGCTTCTTTCCCTCTGTTCCTGCCCCAAAGGAAGTATGAATAATTAGTTTGATGCTCTAAATGGGCTTGTAGCCTGCAGGTAGCATTTTAGAACCCTGCAAATGTCCAATTTTTGCAGTGAACCTGAAAGCAGATCCGTAAAGGTAGGTAGCGCCCAGGCAAGTGGATCGACAAGAAACTTTAGGAACAAAACCCTGCACTGTCCGAAGCTCCACACTATCCAGGGAAAAATATATGTGTTCATAGTCTGCTCCCAAAGCTTGTAATTCGGAGACCCTCTTCCCAAAAGTCACTACAATTAGACAGTCTTGAGCGCCAGGTTCCATAGGGAAGCAGATTCTATTGGGGCAAAAGGCTGAGACATCAGATAGTCCAGGACAAAGATCAGATCCCAAGCAGGAAAATAACCCTTTACTGGAGGTCAAATTTTTTGGACTGCCCTGAAGAATTGAATGATGAGCAAGTCCTCTGCCCATCTTTTTTGGGTAGCTGCCCAAATAGCCACCACCTGAACCTTTAGTGAGCTTAGACTGAGACCAAGGTCCAGGCCAGTGGAAGGAATTGTGGGATCCGAGCACTTGTCTTCCACAAACAGTTTGAACTTATCCCAGACTTTTGGCTTTCAAAAGAGTTGAAATCACATTTGAGGAGCCAATTTCTCTTTCAACATCCAAACATGCAGATTCAATTTGTGAGGAGCTGGATGCACAAATCTCCCTTGAGAGAGAAGTTGAGGTAGCACTGGGATCTTGAGAGGGTGACAAGTAATGGGGCACATTGCCCAGGGGAACCAAGGCCTCCTCATCCAGTATGATAGCATTGCCACTACTCTGGTTTCTTCATCAATCTGAGCAGAAACTTTGAGATTAGATGTTTTGGGAGGCTGTTTTGCAATGCCACGGGCTCGAGGGGGCATCTACTGCCTCTTCCTGAGAGTGAGGCAGGCGGGAGAAAAATCTTGGTAGTTTGGCATTTATTGGTGAGGCAAAAAGGTCGATCTCTGGAGGATTCTAGAGATTCCTGATCCAATCAAAAACTGAGGGGTGAAGAGACCACTCGTCTTGAAAACACAGAGACACATGATCTGCCTTTTCGTTCAGATGACCCGGAAGGTAGCCCGCCTTCAGATCCAGCGGATTTCTCTCTGCCCACAACATGATGGGCTCCACCTCTCTCAGTAAAGGGATTCTGTGGGTTCCCCCTTGTCGTTGGATAGACAATACTGCTGCCCTGTTGTCCAGGCGTAATAGGACCAGCTTCTGGTGTAGATGTTCTTCCAGACTCACTAGGGCTAGAGAGGCCACCTGCAACTCCAAGACATTGGAGACTGCCTTCTTTGTGGGAAAGTCCCATCTCCATTGTACTGCAAGGTGATAGCAGTGTGCTCCCCAACCCATCAAACTCGCATCAATGGTAAGGATGGTCCAGGAGGGATATTAAAAAAGTCGAGGTCTTGAGATCAGGTCTGTCTTCGACCACCAAAGGAGACCCCTCCCCATGGGAACTGAAAGAGAAATTCGTTGCCATAGTGACTTCCACTGTAACAGGAAGACCACTTGAAAGAGCCTCCAATGCCAATGAGCCAAGGGTAGCATCGGGATACAGGATAACATGGTCCCGATTAGACTCAGTTTGATGCTGACAGCTGAGAAAGTGATCTGACGTGACACATCTTTTGGACAATAGCTGCTACTTTCTGGGGGGGCACACTGTTCCGGCTGCGATGTTGAAAACAGCGCAGAGGTAGATCATTGACTGGGTTGGGGTTAAGAGACTCTCTTCTGCATTCAGACACCCAAACTCCTTCAGGGTGGACAGGAGAACCTCTCTGTGATCCAGAAGCTGCACTGGGTTGGGGGCTAGCAATAGGATGTCGTCCAAAAAGTGGAAAACTTGCAGATCGCAGACCTTTCTCCCTGAGGGGTGCCAGGATTGCAATCAGCACTTTCGAAAATATCTTTAGGGATGTGCAGAGGCCAAAAGGAAGGCACTGGTACTGGAGGTGCATGGGGCCAACCGCCACTCTTAGAAATTTCTGGAAGGCAAGAGAATGGTTATGTGAAAATAGGAGTCTTGAAGGTCCACCGAGATCATCCAGTCCCCCGTTTAGACCATCTGGATGATAGTTTTTAAGGACTCCATTTTGAAGAAGTCTAACTGAATAAAACGATTTAACTGTTTCAAATCCACCACTGGTTTCCATTCTCCACTCTTTTTGGGGATAAGAAAGAGAAAGAAATAGAATCCTGTGAATCTCTCAGAAGGAGGAACAGGGATTACTGCTTGCTGAACCTGCAGTAGATGAATATATTTCTTTAGGGCCTCTGCCTTCTGAGGAGAAGCTGGCAATTTTGTTAGCACAAACAAATCTTGCAGGGGATGATCTAAGAATGTCCAAAAATGCCCAAAACAGATGGTGGATACCACCCAGGGATCCATGCATCGTCTGGAGCAAGCCTCTTCAACCTGGCCCCCGACCGGGGGAAGTTGGCATGGCCTTATGTTAAAAGATTTTATCCCCTCATGGGGTTTGGGGAGACTCCTTTGCTTGTTTGACTTCAAGAAAGTAGCTTCAGTACTTCTCCAGTTCTTCTTGGAGTCTCTGTTTTGGCAGAACTGTGAGAAGTTCCTGGAGGACTGGAATTTAGAGGAAAAAACTTAAGAGCGCCTAACCCTCCTGTCCTGGGGAAGTAATCCTGATTTTTTTTTTTTTTTTCCCCCACGTCACTCGAGATTGCCTTCTCCAGCCTATCCCCAAATAAGGCTTTCCCGTCAAAGGGGATCTTGCACCAATTTTGCTTCGATGCTGCGTCGGCCGCCCATGGCTTCAGTCACAGGGCCCGTTTGGCCATGATCATGTGCAACATCGCTCTAGCTGAATACCTAACTTAATCAATTACTGCTTCTCCCACAAAGTCTGTAGATAACTTAAGCTCTTCCAGCGCTTTTATGATGTCATCTTTAGGTACATCTTGTTGAATGGCTACTTCAATGTTCTCGGTCCAAACCATGATGGCATTAGAGACTGATGCCAATGCTACCACTGGTTTGCAGGCTCCTCCTGCCAATTGGTAGGCTTTTTTAAGGTCCGAATTGATGCGCCTATCCAATGGATCCTTAAAGGAGGCCGAGTCCTCCATTGGCAGGGTGATGTTTTTAGCTAGGCGCACCACTGCAGCATCGACCGCCGGAGGAGTGTCTAAGAGAACAGAGTCAGATCCTGATAAGGGATACAGTTTTTGAAGTCGGTTTAAGGAAAAACGTTTGTCTGTTTTCCTCCATTCTCTCATACAAGATCCTTTAACTCCTCCATAAAGGGAAAAAGGAAAGTCTTTTCTTTAGGAATGGAAAAAAGGACTTGGACTTCTTAGGTGGTTCCTCCGCTACCTCCCAGCTGATGGCTTGTTTGACCACTGAAACAAAAGGCTGGACTAAAGCAAAGTTGAACCCTGAGGGTGCAGAGTCTCTGACGACTTTTTTTTATTAAATCTGTCACTTGCTGAACCTCAGCTTTTTCTTGTTCAGCATAACCCCAAAGATTGACTTTGCAGATAAGCCTATCTGCCATAGGGGTGGAACTTCTTGGAACTTTCCCGCCTGGGGGGCTAGATGAACGTTGTCTTTTAGAAGCCAACCTCCCATTGGTGTTGAGAACTAGTCAAACGACTGTGATCAGAACTTGGCTGGGAATGACCACTGTGATGGCCAGAAGTCTTATTAGACATGTCTTGGCATATAGGGCTGAAACGAAAGTAACAGCGTAAAGGCACTCTGTTGTTCCAAAAATATATATACAGTGCCTTTTGCCACATTTCAGGCTTCAAACCTAAGGATATAAAATTTTTATTTTTTGTGAAGAATCACCAACAAGTGGGACACAATTGTGAAGTGGAACGAAATCTATTGGATTTTTGAAACTTTTTTAACTAATAAAAAAATGAAAAGTGGGGCGTGCAAAATTATTCGGCCCCCTTGCGTTAATACTTTGTAGAGCCACCTTTTGCTGCGATTACACCTGCAAGTCGCTTGGGGTATGTCTCTATCAGTTTTGCACATTGAGAGACTGAAATTCTTGCCCATTCTTCCTTGCAAAACAGCTTGAGCTCAGTGAGGTTGGATGGAGAGCGTTTGTGAACAGCAGTTTTCAGCTCTTTCCACAGATTCTCGATTGGATTCAGGTCTGGACTTTGACTTGCCCATTCTAACACCTGGATACGTTTATTTGTGAACCATTCCTTTGTAGATTTTGCTGTATGTTTGGGATCATTGTCTTGTTGGAAGATAAATCTCCGTCCCAGTTTCAGGTCTTTTGCAGACTCCAACAGGTTTTCATCCAGAATGGTCCTGTATTTGGCTGCATCCATCTTCCCCTCAATTTTAACCATCTTCCCTGTCCCTGCTGAAGAAAAGCAGGCCCAAACCATGATGCTGCCACCACCATGTTTGACAGTGGGGATGGTGTGTTGAGGGTGATGAGCTGTGTTGCTTTTACGCCAAACATATCGTTTTGCATTGTGGGCAAGAAGTTCGATTTTGGTTTCATCTGACCAGAGCACCTTCTTCCACATGTTTGGTGTGTCTCCCAGGTGGCTTGTGGCAAACTTTAGACAAGACTTTTTATGGATATCTTTGAGATATGGCTTTCTTCTTGCAGCTCTTCCATAAAGGCCAGATTTGTGCAGTGTACGATTGATTGTTGTCCTATGGACAGACTCTCCCACCTCAGCTGTAGTTCTCTGCAGTTCATCCAAAGTGATCATGGGCCTCTTGGCTGCATCTCTGATCAGTCTTCTTGTCTGAACTGAAAGTTTAGAGGGATGGCCAGGCCTTGGTAGATTTGCAGTGGTCTGATACTCCTTCCATTTCAAAATGATCACTTGCGCAGTGCTCCTTGGGATGTTTAAAGCTTGGGAAATCTTTTTGTATCCAAATCCGGCTTTAAACTTCTCTACAACAGTATTACGGACCTGCCTGGTGTGTTCCTTGGTCTTCATGATGCTCTCTATGCGCTTTCATCAGAACCCTGAGACTATCACAGAGCAGGTGCATTTATACAGAGACTTGATTACACACAGGTGGATTCTATTTATCGAGTGATAGTAGGGGCGCTGAAAAAATTGTAAATATGAACGTCAATTACAAATGTGAAAATTATTAATCATAAAACACCTCAAGTAATAGTCAACCTATCACCATGAATTAAAAAACAAATATTTGCAACGAAATAAAAATAAAAAAATAATAAAGTCCCACTTAGATACTAGAAAAACAAAAATATCCACAGTCCAAGACAGTGATTCATTCAGTGAAAAACTCAGTCTAAATCCATATGCCAGAAGGCGGCTGAAATCTTCTACAAAGTTGTGACACGTCCCTTCACCAAACTTTTTTTGGACACAGAAAAACACCCCAACTGTGAAGATAAAGTTGTCTTCTTACCAGATGCTGTTGACTACTTTACTTAAAAAGATAGTCAAATAGGCTTATGCAGGTGAATTCCCTGCTCACATGGAATATGCTGGACCTCTTATGGAAAAAACCTTCTCCTCATAGATTCAGACAGGTCATAAAAAAAGGAGAGCAAACAGAATCCATAGTGTGACACCGTTTAATAATAAAAATAAATTAAAAAACATAAGGCCAAATGGCTGCTTACATATGCCGGTGCCCGACCTGGCACTGGGGCTGCTCGCTTAAAACAATCGTTTCGTAATGGATGCGTAGTTCCTCGTTGTGTAGGGCGTGCGTTCCACCAAGAAACAGCCGACAACCAAAAGCGTCCGGAACTGTACGTATACGAACGTGACTAGGTACCGCCTCGACGTACGTTTCGTTTGACACGTCATCAGGAAAATTTTTATTCCTTTTTTTCACATTTTTATAAGTGGCGCGGAGTTTACTAGCTGTTATTTTTCAGCTATATTTTGACATGGATTCTATTTATCACCATCAGTCATTTAGGACAACATTGGATCATTCAGAGATCCTCGCTGAACTTCTGGAGTGAGTTTGCTGCACTGAAAGTAAAGGGGCCGAATAATTTTGCACACACCACTTTTCAGTTTTTTATTTGCTAAAAAAGTTTAAATTATCCAATAGATTTCGTTCCACTTCACAATTGTGTCCCACTTGTTGGTGATTCTTCACAAAAAATTTAAATTTTATATCTTTAAAGCCTGAAATGTGGCAAAAGGTTGAAAAGTTCAAGGGGGGCGAATACTTTTGCAAGGCACTGTGTATGTGTATATATATATATGTATATATAATATATAATTATTTTTTTTATTTTTTTATTTGGTGCATGTCCTTACGTAAGAAAACAAATGTCTTGGTCTGACAGCAGCTGACTTATAACTGTGGGGCAGACAGAGGCCGAAAGGCAGTGGAGATAAACACTAGAGAAAAAAAGTAAGGGAAAACCATAACAGTTAGGGAGGTGGGAGACACACCCTTACAGTCTAACAACCAAGAGATTTTTTTTTTGAATAGCGAAGAAAAGAGGACAGCACCCAAGAGATCATGGCTCCTCCTCCCACAGGACACGCCTAATCAATCAAGTCTTTAATAGGAGGCCTCCATGTTGCTTCCATCAGTTAGTTTTTTTGTGCTTCCTCCAGCTGGAGGAACACCTCGGGTGGGAGCCATGATCTCTCGGGGCTTTCCTGAGAGACAAGAGGTTCTCGCCTATCAGTCTTTTTTTTTCTGGGAGAGTGATCCTCCCACTTGCCTCCTGTAGGATGGTCTCCTTCTTCCGTGATCAAGGAGAGCCTGTATTTCACTTCAGGCAGGCGATTGTTCTCCTTGTACCCCGCTGGACACCCGTATCAGGGGATAAACGGTGGGAAGGAACGGCTACCATTGTTCTGGTGGCCGAGGAGTGCCTTGGCCGTGTCCTGCATAGGAAGAGGCTGCACTTCCGGGTTGGCGCGTGGCGTAATTTTCGGCCGCAAAGCGCAGGGGTAGAGGGCAGGGTCACCTGGTGCCTTTAAGTTCCAGTTCCAGGTCAGTGCAGCGGCATTTTTTTAATCTGAAACTGGCGTTTTCTTCACCACGCGTCTGCAGATAGCTATTGATAGCGATACAGCGGATAAGGGGGCAAGCCAAGGCACCAGCAAGGCCAAGGTAAGGGACTGTGTCCTTTGTTACACTGGGGCGTTTTCTCTTGTGGGGTTTACTCACCCTTTCCCCCCTTCCCCCACACCCTCCATCTCCCTGGGAATGTTTGTTGCAGTGGCTAGTGGTTAGCATATCTGCCTAGCAATAGGGGACCTTAGGTGATGATGGCTTACTGTGCACAGGGAAGTAAGATGTTGTCTTTCCTAATGCACCTGGGTGTTTTATCTGTGCTGTGTAGAAGCCTTTTCAGAGTGGTTCCTTGTCTTTCTGTTTGTCCATGCCAAAAGTTCTATCCAACCAGTAAAGAGAAGGTGCCCTGTCTGCAAGGAAAAATTAAGCAAAGTTTGGACCAAATCGCTTTGTGCAGATTGCATTGCAAATCTAGTCGGGGAGGAGGATCCATCCTTTTGTGGCGATTTGGTTACAACTATTAAGGATGAGCTCTGTGCCACCTTTCAAGCCTTTAGGTCAAACCTAAAAGAGGAACCAGGTCCCTCAGGGGAACCCAGGGCTCCACAGCTATCTTCACAACGACAAGGTGGCTCTCAAATACTGACAGGGTGTCCGATCTCTCAGGACGCTTCCCAAGAATCCGCTTCCCTCGCTCCAGATGGAACAAATTCCGAGGAGGCGAAAAATGAAGCAGATGCTGCTTCTAAGTACAAAATGTCGCTAGAAGAGGTTGGAGGACTCCTGAAAGTGATCCATGCTACTTTGGAGATAGAAGAGGAAAAGAAGGAGCTCTCCCTGCATTATGGCATGTACGCTGGTCTGGGAGATTCAAAACGCCGTTCTTTTCAAATCCATTCAGTAATCACAGATATGATTAAAAAAGAGTGGCTGGAACCTGAGAAGAAGCCATTCTTTTCCCGGACTCACGGGAAGATTTCCATTTAAGGAAAATCCTGACTCTATCTGGAACAAGGTTCCAAAATTGGATTCAGCCTTTTCCCAGGTCTTGAAGTCTATGGACCTCCCCTTTGAGGATATGGGCACTCTAAAGGAGCCCATGGATAAAAAGATGGACCTGCTTCTTAAAAGAACCTGATGATGAACAATCTAAAACCGGCAATGGCAACAACTTGTGTTGCAAGGAACTTAGAACATTGGGTTAACCAGCTGAAGGCCCATGTTACTGCGGATTCCCCAAAACTGGAGATTCTGGACTCCTTGACAACTTTGTCTGCGCAATATCGTACATTGGGGATGATTCAGAAGAATCGATTCGCTTGTCAGCCAGGTCAGCAGCTTTTACAAACTCTGCTAGGAGGGCTTTGTGGCTTGGCCAGGGAATGCTGCATCTAAAAACCGAATGTGTAGCGTTCTCTTTGCAGGAGATTTGTTGTTCGATTCGGAGCTCCATTCTTGACCGTACGGCTGATAAAAAAAGAAGGCATTTCCAGTCAAGAAGAAACCGGTGCAGACCCATAAGTGTTTTTTTTTTGCCTCCAAAAGGACAGCAGGAAGGAAAAACGCAAAGCAAGAGAAGGCCATGGTCTTCCCAATCCTCCTAAGACCTCCGGAAAACAGCAATGTTGGAGGAAGTCTCCTGGAGTTTCTTCCTCAGTGGAGAGCCATTAATTCAAACCAGTTTATTGTGAATATGCTCTTCCAGGGATACGTGGTAGAATTCACGGAAGAACCTCCAAAAAGATTATTGGTGACCAACGTCCCAAGGGATCCGGTCAAGGCTTTCTCTATGAAGTCCCTAATTCAGGAACTGAAATCCCAGAGAGTCATTGTTCCGGTCCCGACAGGGGAGTTCCTTCAGGTAAGTTCCGCCTCATCCTAAATCTCAAAATGCTGAACAAATCGGTAGAGTACAGAAGATTTCGGATAGATTCCATTTTCTCAGTAAGAAACCTCCTGAATCAAGGGTGCTACATGGCATCAATAGACTTACAGGATGCCTACCTCCACATTCCTATTGCCGCCAGGTTCCAGAAATATGAGGTTTGCACTGAAAGAAGTGAAGAACGTGGTACATCTGCAATTCAGAGCACTCCCATTCAGTCTGTCATCATCCCCATGGGTGTTAATGAAAATGGCGGAAGCATTGGCGCCTTTGCGTCTAGATGGAATCTCAGTGGTTACTTATCTGCACGACCTGCTGTTTTTTGCTCAAACCAGAGAAGGTCTTCAAGAAAACTTGGTCAGAGCCTGTGTTCACTTAGAATCCATAGTGTGGATCTTAAATCTCCAAAAGTCAAATCTGATTCCCTCACAGGATGTGTTATTCCTGGGTTTCCATATCAACTTTTTGGAGCAAAAAAAATTTCTTCCAGAAGTAAAACAGAAAAAAGTTGGTAGAAGTGGTCTTACTGTTACAGTCCAGTCAGCTTCTATCCATCAGGAAGATCAAGATCATGGCAACTCTGACCTCTTCCACACTGGCAGTTCAGTGAGCAAAGCTTCATTTCAGACCTCTGCAAAGTTTTTTGTTAAAAACCTGGAATCACCAACAAGATTCACTGGATTCACTAGGGTAAAAAGGAGTCTCTGGTGGTGGAAGAGTCAGACAAGATATTCAGAAGGCCTGTTATGGTCTTTCCCAACACAGGTAAGGTTAACAACTGATGCCAGCTCCTTGGGTTGGGGGGCTCATATGAGCAATTGGTGGACCCAGGGCTTGTGGCCCACAAGAAAAGCAATGAGGTCCTCAAACTGGAGGGAACTCAAGGCGATAGAAATGGCCTTACTGACCTTTGCAGAAGTCCAGGGTCAGCATGCTCAGATCCTGTCAGACAACGCCACATCTGTGGCTTACATAAACAGACAGGGGGAAACCAGAAGCTCTGCAGGACCTAGCAAGAGGCATTCTAATTTGGGCAGAGCTCCATACTGTATCCTTGTCCGTGGTCCATTTAAAGCGGTAGTAAACCCGCTAATGTTTTTTGGGTCTTTTTTTTACCACCTGCAAAGCAAAAGTCATAATGAGCTAGTATGCACCGCATACTAGCTCATTATGAAATACTTACCTTAGAATGAGGCCCCGACATCTGGCTCGATCCACGCTGAGGGAGCTGACATGCTCCCTCTGCATTTCTTCTGGGTATCGCGGCTCCGGCGCTGTGAGTGGCGCGCGGGAGATTTCATCCCGGCCGAGTCCGGTCTCTGCCGGACTTTCAGCCGAGAATCCCCTTGTGCGCATGTGCCGCTGCAGTCAGCGGCGCATACCGAGGGGAATATATCCTAAACCGTACAGGTTTAGGAGATTTTTTTTTACCTATAGGCTTTCCTGTAGGTAAAAGTCAAAAAAATTAGTATACAACCACTTTAAAGGGGACTCTAAACAGGGTAGCAGTTTTTCTCAGCAGGAAGCAGGTATTCGAAGCAGAGTGGCAGTGGAATCCAGTTGTCTTCTGTTTGATTGTGAAGAAATGGGGGTGGCCAAGAGTGGATCTCTTTGCGAATCAGGAAAATTTACAAGTGTCTCGCTTCTTCTCCCTGAACAGGAACGAGTCATCACTGGGAGTGGATGCTCTGGTGCACAGATGGAAATTTCACCTCTGTTACGCATTTCCCCTTTTTCAGCTTATCCCTCATGTCATAAAAATCCGGAAAGAGGATACGACAGTAATCCTCATCAATCCCTTCTGGCCCAAAAGGCTTTGGTTTTCATCTCTTCTACAGATGCAACTAAAACCGTATTGGCACCTTCCGTTAAGACAAGACCTCCTGCTACAAGGTCCTCTGCTTCACCAGGAAGTAGCACAGCTAAAACTCACGGCTTGGTTTCTGCGGCGGTGAGTTGGGCAGAAAAAGCTGGTGCCACCCCCGAACAAATCTGTAAGGCAGCTACTTGGGCAAGTCTGATGACCTTTGCCCTTCATTATAGGTTAGACCTCATGATGGCTGGTGACCAGTCTTTTGGAAGGAAAGTCTTACAGGCTATCCCACCCTAAATGGAGTAAGTCTTGATAATCCTCTTGGGTGCTGTCCTGAGAGACTTTTTGGAAAAGTTCAAGTTAGGCTTACCGGTAACTTGTTTTCCAATAGGCTTTCAGGACAGCAGTAACTCGCCCTATTTATTCTGTTGCTGTAATACTATGATATAACTGTCGCTTATATGTTGCAGCTAGGGCTGGAGGTTCTCTACAAACAACTGATGGAAGCAACGTGGAGGCCTCCTATTAAAGACTTGATTGTTTGAGGTGTTTTCTGTGGGAGGAGGAGCCATGATCTCTCGGGTGCTGTCCTGAAAGCCTATTGGAAAAGAAGTTACCAGTAAGAAAAATGGAGGTGTGGCTGCAAAAACCTCACGGTATACGGCACCTTATCCCAATATGTTATGTCATATTTTACAAAAAATATGAAATGTCTTTCATCAGAGCCCAACTGATGAGGTTGCGATGGGCTCTGATAAAGGACATAGCTTCAAAATGCATCAGCCAGCAGGGACCCTGGTTAGGTCCTTCTTGCTCTAGAACAGGGGTGGCCAACCCGCGGCTCTCGAGCCGCATGCGGCTCTTTGATCGGTTTCCTGCGGCTCTTCGGGCTGGTTCGGGCTGTTTCATTGCGGTGACAGGCAGCCCGAGTCTCTGCACTCCTCCGCTCCTCCCACACATCAACAGCCAATCAGCGTGTAGTGTCCCTAGCCCGCCACATTTGAATACATAAGCGCTGGAGTGAGGCTGAAGGGGGGCAGAGGAACGAGAAACACGCTGTATCTGAAGCCGATGAGATACAAAAAGGTATGGCCACAAGTGTGCAGGTTACTGATCTGTCCTCCCTTCTCCCTCTGTCTTGCTCTGTACTTTTTTTTTTTTTTAATAATGGTTTCACCTGAACACTGATAAGATCTGCTCAGCACATTCTCTGTCTGTTGATAGTGTGACACACTGCTGGCTGTTAACCATTTCAGCTTCTTTTCACTTATTTATCCAGAGCTCTGTGTGTGCTGCATGCTTTCTGTGATGTTTTTTGGAAGAATTTACTGCTAGTTCAGGCTAGAAGACCCATTAACTGTTTATTGTTATCCTGACCAGTTCACTGTTTGTAAGACAATTTGTATTTTGGAAATTAGATGAGCTGCTGTCTTCTGTCACATGGATGTACTTTCAAAGGAAGATTACTGACCTGTGGTCTTTGTAGTGTTAAAACAGTGTGTGACATTACAATAAATCCAGCTGAGCAAAAGTATGTGTGTATGAGGAAGGGATGGGGTGATGTTCATGTGTGCCCATGCGTATGATGTGGCTCTTTGCGGTAACTCTGTAAAAAATGTGGCTCTTGGTCTTCGTCTGGTTGGCCACCCCTGCTCTAGAAGCTTTGGCAAAGTCAGGAGATAGCCCATGTAGTGGCCCGGATGAGCACATGCACTACCTATGTTTGTGAGTAGTTACATTTTTACATTTGAACTTCAATAAAATTGTTGTTGAATAATGCACTAGGCCCTCTGTTTTTATCTATTTCCCACACTGATAGCTATATATTGCATCCCCTAAAATACTCTATTTATACTAACATGTCGGTTCTAGCTATTACCATACTAAAATAAATACATTTTACCAAAAGTATTGGGTCACCTGTCTTTACATGCATGCTAACTTCCCTGTCTTAGTCCGTAGGGTCCAATGTTGAGTTGGCCCACCCTTTGCAGCTATAACAGCTTCAACTCTTCTGGCAAGGCTGTCCACAAGGACACTTATGTTGGAGACAAGGCCTGGCTCCTCTCTAATCCATCCCAAAAGTGTTCTATCGGTTTCAGGTCAGGACTCTGTTCAGGCCAATCAAGTTCTTCCACCCCAAACGCGCTCATCCTTGTCTTTATGGACCTTGCTTTGTGCACTGGTGCGCAGTCATGTTGAAACAGGAAGGGGCCATCCCCAAACTGTTCCCAGAAGATTGGGAGCATGAAATTGTCCAAATTTCTTCCTTCACCACTTAGAGTAACTCCCCTCTGGGTAATCGATGTACATTGCAGGGATTTTAACAAGCTTTGTTGCAGATTCCTACTTTTTTGTTCTGAAGAAAAAGTTGTTTGTGTCCATGTGCAGAGTGAAGGAGTATAGGAGTGGTTTACTCAATCAGACAACGTTCTTTTGAGCAGGGAGACCGGAACGGCCGCCTCCTGGTGATGTTGGCGCAACATGACAAACCCTTGACGGCAATCCCCAATGTGGTGTCCCCTTCAGGAGAATCGGTCTCCTTACTGGATGTATTAAAGGCATTCCGACAATATTACACCTCCCTCTATACCTCAGTCCTGCAATCGGATTTCCAGTCACGGGACCTTGCACCCTGGCTGGAACCTTGGCATTGGGTTGGCTTTCTGATGAGGAGAGAGAATCCCTGGTGGGGCCGATTACCCCGGAGGAGGTACTGAGGGCGTTGGGGTCCTTCCCTACTGGGAGGTCTCCCGGCCTGGATGGGCTCCCCATTGAGTTCTAGAAAACTCATGGGTACCTACTGGTTCCCAAATTAGCTCAACTTTTTACTCACTGTTTGGCCGATGGTGCCCTTCCGGATTCCATGGGCCGCACCCACATTGTTCTCATCCACAAAACTCCTAAAGACCCCACGTCCTGTGCCTCCTACAGGCCTATCGCCTTACTTAATAGAGATTTTAAGATCCTCACTAAATTATTGACCCTGAGACTGCAGCCCCTACTGCCCACTATCACTAGCCTAGAGGCGATTCAGTTCGCATTGTGCGCTATATAAGTATTTCATTCATTCATTCATTCATTCATTCATCGAGCCTGACCAAACTGGTTTCATGGCCAATAGAGCAATGGACGTCAACTAGAGACGCCTGTTCACCAATATACACGCGCAGCATCTTAATATGGGGTCCAGGTTGGTGGCCTCTCTCGACATTGAAAAGGCCTTTGACGCGGTCGAATGGCCTTTTCTTTGGGAGGTCCTCTGGTGAATGGGATTTTCCCCTAGTTTTTATTGAGTGGATCAAGGTCCTTTACCGTGACCCCACCTCCGCCATTAAGCTGGGGGGGGCTGTCACAGTCTTTCGGTTTGTCCAGAGGTACGCAACAGGGCTGCCCTCTCTCCCCAGCCCTATTTGCCATTGCGATGGAGCCGCTTGCAGAGGCCCTCCGCACCTCCCCTTCCGTTAGGGGGCTGCGGATTGGCTGGTTGGAGGAGAGGGTCGCCCTTTACGCATTCCTCCCTGCTTTTTCTCAACGATGCGGGTCAATCACTTGAGGGAGCCCTACAGATCCTTGTTTCCTTTTCCTCTGTCGCGGGTCTCAAAGTTAACTGGACAAAATCTCTCTTATTCCCCATAGACCCAGCGGCCCAAACCACAGCTCCTCCTAACAGTCCCCTTCAATGGATCGAGACCTTCAAGTATTTGGGAGTTGTGGTCTCCAGACAGGCCTCTGACTACCTACCCCTTAACCTCTCCCCAGTAGTTCAGGAGGCTTGGCAACGACTGAAGGCGTGGGAGTCATTACCACTCTCATTGATGGGACGTATACATTTGTTCAAAATGAAACTGTTACTTAAGTTCACATACCTATTTCGTTGCTCTGCCCAGTGGATACCTAAAAAAAAATCTACACCGCCTCCTCGCCTCTTTTCTGTGAGGTTCACAGTCCCCCAGATACAGCTGGACCACACTGACATGCCCGATCTCTCAGGGCAGCTTGGCGTGCCTGGATCTACATAAGTACTACTTAGCCACGCAGCTAGTCACAACCTCCTGGTGGTTCAATCCGGACACCTCCAATCCGGCTACCCAGATTGAGACGGCAGTGCTGGGATTTCTTGAGGCCCTCAAATTTTTACTTTTTCTGGGCCCCCGAGCCCCCTATCCACTGACGCCTTCAATGCGCACCACGCTGCATGCATGGGGGGCAGGTCTAAAAAAACATAAAATACCCTAAACGGGCAATTTCACCTAGTGCCCCCCTCTGGCAAAACCCAACCCTAGAGCACATCTATAAATTACCTGAGCCTCAGGCCTGGACCAAATTCAACATAAAAATGATATCACAGATTGTTTCCGACCACTCCCTGATTCAGCTTTCAAAATTGAACTCTGACTTTAATGTGCCGCAGTCCTATTTTTTTTCGATACCATCAACTCTCCCACACCTTCAGTAGCCAATTCTCCAGCTCCCCTCCTCAACTAGTAAAGTCTTCCCTGGAGGACCTCCTTAGGTGTGACTGTGCTAAAAAAAAAACACTTCCCAATTATACTCACACCTGCTTATCACCTCCCTCCCGGCATAAGAAACGCTAAGAGCTAGATGGTCCTGTGACATCCCCGATCTTGACAACGATTGGGACGACATTTGGGATTTCCCCTTTAAGTCCCTAGTCTCTCTGAGAGACCGCCTGTACCAATTAAAGATCGTCCACCGGGCCTACTTAACCCCCCCACAGGTTGCATAAAATGAACTCTGGTTCCCCTCCCGGGTGTTGGAGATGTGGTGGGATTCCTGGGGATTTCACCCATGTCTTCTGGACCTGCCCAATGATTGCCTGCTACTGGAATGAGATTCTGGCCTTTTTCACGACGATGGCAATTTGTATACTAGGCCTGATTGAGCAACTAATCCCTACGGTGGCAGGTCGTGGGACTCCTACTGTTTTATGCCCGCAAAGCAATAGCCCTCAGCTGGTGCAAACCAAGCCCCTCTCCTCTCTCTCTGTGGAAACAACTCATTAACAATAGCCTACCTCTATATAAAGATACATACACCAATAGAGGCTGTCCCAGCAAATATGACAAAATCTGGTCTAAATGGTTGGCTGATCCCTCTTCTGCCTCAGAGGTCACCTAGTGGTACCTGCTCCAGATAGCCCCCACATGAATTTCAATTGTGCATACCAAATGTATCTGTTGTTATGTTGACATAAACTGTTTTTCACAGCACCCGGGGACTCATGCTGTTGTACAACAATCATAATACTGGTTACATGTCTGCTATTCATGTATAAAACAACCAAATGGAATCAAGTTGCCGTGTAAGACCAATGTATGTTTGTTTATGTTTTGTCTAAATTAATAAAAAGATATAAAAAAAAGATCAATCAGCTGCTGCACCTGCATAGCTCTAATGAGTAAATTGGCAGGGTCTGCATCTCTTTAGACATGTTTTCTCTTTGGGAATACCACACCAAAAATGACATTTTAGTTGCAGGGGATGCTTAAAAAACCTGGCTTGTATCTTCGTACAGACTTCTGTGAAAATCAGTAAGCCAATAACATAAGCAGAAAATTACCTTTTTAGGGGGACAAAATCTGTGTGCAGAGCACCTCTGCGTAGCCACATTGATTGCACTGCATTATACAGAAAATTACAGCACTGTAGATTGAAAGGAAAAGGTCATTTTTATTAACATTCAATTACAATATGATTTCAGTTGCAATTTTATGCTATTTTTTTTATGTGCGAGTAATTTTCCTACAAAAGTGGAGTTACCCATTATATATACCTTCACCTACTGGCATCTTTGTCTTTTTTTTTTTTTTTTTTTTTTTACTTTTTACTTTTTACTTTTTACTTTTTCTATTCTCCAGTCTCCTTCCTCTTGTCCAGTCTCTCCTCTCCCTTACTGGGCCTGTCTCTTCCTCAGAGGGAAAAGGAGGAGTTGGTGACTCATCTTCATGTTCTATTACTAGGAAGGCAACTTTGCTGCAGGGGTTTGGGCATATGTGATATCAATGGTTGCTAGAGCACCGGTGGTCCTGGCAACCAGTGGATGCTGCTCAGTGGGGATCCAGCGCTGCAGACTGGTGATCTGGTGGTATCACTAAGCCTGGAGTATCACTCAGTCTGGACTGCAGTCTGCCATTTAGTGAAGGCTCCTATACACCAAGAGCAGTGGCCACTGGCTATATATTGTGTGTGTGTGTGGGGGGGGGGGGGGGTGGCTGCTGACACTAGCTAGATAAGAGAAACGAGTTACTGCAGCTGTGAGCATGACATACTGCTGACCTCTAAATGTTTTTTGAAATGCGAAAGCGGGTGCCAGGAGTGGATTCCCTGCCCCCTGTTAGAATGGGCAATCTGGTCGGTGTGGTGGCAGGTGATTTTAGTTAAATGTTGCTAAAGGTGAACCTAGCCTTTAATTTCTGCAACACAGTGACATTACTTGTATATTGCCATGTAGGGAAGATGAAATTTAGAAAATAACATTTTTTTAAATGAACTTGGCCTTTTAAGCCATTTGTAAGTGCATCACAGTAGGCAAGTCTGTTTTTAATCCAAGTCCTGCACAATTGAGAAACCTAATTATTATTTTTTTTTTACTTTTTTAATTCTGAAAGTTTCCTGTGTATTGAAATTATTATGAAAAGCTGTGTTTTTTTTTTACTGACCACTAACGCACGTTTTCTTTTAAAGTCTGCAGCATCTCTTCTTGCAAATACATCACCTTTGACCCTTATGGCTGCACCATTATCAGTAACTAATCCCAACGTGACAACAACCTCACTTAGTCCATTTGGCATGTTGGGTGGCCTGGTACCTGTTAATATGCCATTCCAGTTTCCTTTGGAGCTGCTTACCTTTGGGAGTGACACTGCTGGTGCAACATCTCCATGTTCTACCTCAGCGGCATTTCATCATAATATCACACAGAGTAAGAGCATCAAAATTATCCTGTTTAAACTTGTATCAATTGTTTTCTTTATTTTAACGTGTGGTAAGTCTTGTTTTCGAATAATCAAAAACGTTTTTTATTGCATTTGAATTCATTGTTTGTGCTTTAGTCTTCTTTATAATTGGGCAATTTTAGCCTAGGTTCACTAGTGCTGCTGCATAATCAGTGCATTTTTGTAGCACGTTGTTCTGCAAGTTTTTGATGCATTTTCATGTTTCATGTGTTATTTTTGTGAGGGAGGAGACAAGTTGTTAAACACACACTTCCATAAACACTCCAGAACGCATGCGCATTCCTTTTTCACGCACTCCCATAGAAGTCTATTATTGCAGCAAAATTCTATTTTGACTTCAATGAAGCTTATGCATCGCTGGGAAAATCCACTTCTCCATGTTGCATTGAAGTGAAGAGGCACCACAGTAAATACCGTAATGTGCTTTCCTTTGACATGCATTGCAGCATGATGGCAGATACAGGGGGAATTCACTAAATTGTTAAAAATGTATCTCTCATAAAATATATAGCAATTTACAGAGTTCTATTCACCCGCCCACAATGAACCCTCCTCCGCGCTTTATGAAGAACAGCCTGTTAGTCTTTATGGTAAATTGTATATACCATCAGAGGTATATTCCAATCTGAAGCTGCTGCTTCTTTAAAACAACATGTGAAAATGGCAGTATTTTTAAAAAAACTTCAAAGTCCCTTTATCATACTGCAGCTGCGCTCCCCTTATACTGTCCAATATAAATTGTCAGTAGATAATAAATATGAACTGATAGGATAGATGCATTGTATCGCTGTGATGAAAAGCTTCCACCAAGGATCACCCTGTGCAATGAAATCTCCCCTATGGGGATGCACTCCCCAAAACGCCAAGCATTTTGCACCTTTAAAGGAATGATATATTCCACCTTTCACCAGCTCTTTTATCACCATCCACGTCAGTATACCGTTTCAACAGGGCTCCAGGTTCATGTGAAAAAAATGCAATATCCACATAGTGTAAACCCGTAAACAAATTTATTGGTTTCACAAAAAGCCCCCCTTATAAAAAAGCTGTGTACCAAAATCAATATAAAATGAAGCATTGAAAATTGAAGTGCACTGTGCCTGTATCCATTGTGGTCCTATTGCCGGAAAGAGCCCGCAGCATCCGCTGAGTACAGCGGATGTGTGTCTGTTTCTTTTCCTGCTGTCCGGTCCGTACTGCTGGAATGCACACGTCAATTCCGGTAAGCCACGTCACTGACGCGTTTCGTCATTTCCGACTTCGTCACAAGGGCGTGGCTTACCAACCGGAAGACTGCCTTTTATGTTCATCTTATGGTCACACGACCAATAAAGATCACTCTCCCATTTGATGGATCCACAGGCAGACCAATGGAAAACCATCTAGCCCCCTATGGACAACATACGCGGTGATTCACGGCCGATAACCTCTTACAATGTATATATACAATGGAAACATAGAACACTTAGATTTCTCATTTCTATAGATATGTTTATACTAAAACCATTGTTAAAACCATTGCAATTACAGACATAAGATTAAAAATATTCTTTTTCTTTTTTCAGGAGATGGCAAACGTAGCGAAATGTGATTTTCTTTTTTCTGAATTGAATATATTTTTTAATAAGGGCATATTTCGCTATGTTTGCAAGCAAAGACCCATACAAAGAGGGGTTCATTCTGGGAATTGTAGCCCTTCATTTTTGAGGTATGTGACCCCCCCTCAAAATTGAAGGACTACACATCTCAGGACGAACCCCTCAGAGCAAGCTCAACAGTGCTGCCAATCAGTGCCCATCATTGCCACCTATCAGTGCTGCTCATCATTGCCGATAATTTGGGGGGGGATGTTGATGCACCGACTGAACGGGGGTGGTGGGGGTCCGCCACTGGTACCTACACTAAATTGTGTATTGGTTAAGAGAGGTCTGTGTGTCTTATCAATGAACTGTTATCCTGGTGTGCAACTAAGAGGTTGTGGATTTTATGAGCTAAAAGGAGGAGGGAGGGAGGGAGGGAGGAAGGCCACTGCAGCTGTGTCTTCTTATCACAAGATAGCATGGAAAACTTGTGACCTGAACAAAATGGCTGCTATACAAACACACAGCTATTTGTGGGCCCAGTATGCACAACCGTTACAACTCCTTCAGGTGGTGGCATGGGAGGGAGCTGCAATTTTCCTTCTGACGCAACCAACTCCTGCTGGCTCGGATTGTCGCGACAACCAATCAGCATTGCCATGGGTGCTGCCCTCCCTATGCTGGATTGTGAAATCATATTGCTGAAGAATTAAGCTCCAATGATTTAACCAGCTCAGTGGGATGTGATCATGGTGAAGTGCCGTCTATAAAGGTACATTTGCAACTTCTGGAGAGCCCACAGGATCGAAAAACACTTGTGATGGACCGCCTGGCACCCATCCTGGGTGCCTCCGCATCGATGCAGCTTCCTCCACTCTGAAATCAGATATTATAGCTTAGAATTGCAGCCAAGAACTAGACACTAGCTTAGGTGCGAACAGGGAACTGCCTTTATGTGAAAAAAACATTGACTTCTGAAAGTTCCTTATGTGCAAATGTGATACCATTGCTGCTAAACTAAAAAAACTTTGTGTGCCATGTACTATAAATAAATATGGGCACTAGGTACCCTAGATTTATATATACTATTTATTACAAACGTGAAAACAACCAAAAGTAAAATTGGCACAACACAATCTAGAAATAAATGTCCATATAGCCATATAGTAAAAAGTCAAATTTTGTGACTTATGGTGAATGTGTACCTCCAAACTGTGCTCAAATCATGCAGTCATTAGTGAGCTATAACATGTGTCTTTGTGATCCTCACTACTTATCACACTGACACTCACCAGACAGACCCAGATGTCGTGTGGTTCTTTTGTGACTCCTCTCCTTTCTATCTGAGATCTTGATTTGCACTCAGGGAGAAAGATAAAACATACTCATAGCGCAACCTGATTTATTTGTATAAAATGATAAAATGCAAGGTACAGAATAAAACTCAGTTATGTTCCCGAGCCAGGACCCAGCAATTTTAGCGGTGTATGTATTAACGCCGGTTGCCAACTCCTGCATTGAGGCTTGGTGTGCGTTCCAACTGGCGGATGTTCTGTCACCCAGTTGTGATGTCAGAGGCCCCATAATCCTGCCTCTGCGTGTTTTGCCATAATAGCATCATCAGAAGGCTGGGGACGTGGCCAATTAGGGTACTTAGAGCACAGACAGAAATGGGTATATACCCATAACAATTTGTCATCCCAAATATTAAATAGCCATGCCAAAAGGGCAATTTGTCAGGATTAAGAGGAATTGTGATAAAATGGAGGATTTTATAGGTCAAACGGATGTACTGATCGGTTGGTGGACAAAGGGTATAATAAAAATAAACTATTAGAGATCAGAGAAGAATTTGGCAAAATTTACAGGATATCCCTCCTACAAGGAAAGGGTAGAGGGAAAGAGGAAATCGGTTGTAAATATGAACTTCGGACACCTGGCGCCCATGTTTGTTTATAGTAAAAGGAACTGCCATTACTGTAAGGCTGGCAATGCTGGATTCTCTTGCGATAACTGTCTGCTCCCAGCGGGGATGGCTTTCCCTACAGAGAGAAGGCAATGGACCTGCTTGTTTTGATGGGAGAAACTACCAAATTTCTATTCTGCAACCCGTGGTTGCAGGAAAGAAATTTGCTCAGTGTATGGCTGGCCTAATTTCATGCCTCTCATCAAATAGCTTGGGGTGTCTACTTTGGTCATTTGGGGGGGGGGTCTTTGAACTGTCCTGGCATTTTATGCCCAACATTAGAAGCTTTTACCACACATCACCCACTTTTCTAACCACTTGAAGACCAAGCCTTTTCTGACACTTTGTTTACATGGGGAAAAAAAATGTTTTGCTATAAAATTACTTTGAAACCAACCCCCCCAAACAGTATATATATATATTTTAAAGCAGAGGTCCTACAGAATAAAATGGTTGGTGTTGCAATTTTTTTTCTCAGTGTTTGCTTAACGATTTTCCAAATGCTATTTTTGGGGGGGGGGGGGACACTTTTTGTTTTTAATGCAAAAAACACACTGTTGTCAAAATATTTGGTAAAATATAAAAGATCATCTTATGCCAATTACATAGATATCAAACACGACATTCTTTAAAATCATGCACACCCGTGCTGCGGTGATAAACTACATACATTTTTTTTAAAGTCTTTAAAAGCCTTTACAGGTTAACACTTTAGATTTACAGAGGAGGTCTACTGCTAGAACTACTGCCTTAGATCTGATGTTCGTGGTGATATCTCATATGCATGGTGCAATTGCTGTTTACATACGAAACGAGACCGATGCTTCCGTTTGCCATTGCGCGCCAGCATGGGGGAACGTAGGTGCTTTTTTTTCTATTTAATTTTTTTAATCATTTATTTTGCTTTTTTTTATTTTTACGCTGTCCCGTGTTTTTTTTTCTTTTTTTTTTTTTAATATCACTTTTATTGTTATCACAGGGAATGTTCTGTAAGTATCCCCTATGATAGCAATTAATCCCCTATGAAAAAAAAAATGGCGTCTATTAGACTCTAGATCTCTCCTCTGCCCTTAACGCCCTCAAGACCGGTGTAAAAAGATGCTTTCCCAATTTAAAAATGGTGCTGTTTATGTCCGGCGAAAGCAAAGTGATGAACTGCTCGTAGCTTCTGGTTTCTTAGGCCATAAAGATAATTGGAGATGTTGTGGTCTCCGATCAGCTCTATGGTCAGCTGGCAGAACCACCTGCTGCATTCTTGGGTTTCCCGGTGCGACAGAAGAGCCTGAGGAAACCATTCAAGGTGTTGGAGGGGGGGGGGGATGTCATCCCCTCCCACTGCTTGTAAAAGCAGTCTAGCGGCTAATTATTCACAAGGGTTGCTTATATATGAAAGCCAATCGCCGGCTGAAAACACGGTACCAAGATGATGCCTAAACCTGCAGGCATCATTCTGGTATAACCACTCAAAGTCCAGCAACATACCAGTACGTTGCTGGTCCTTGTTGGGCATATATGTTTTTTTTTTTTTTTTCATGCAGCCTGATTCTTCCATTCCTCCATTTTCATGAGCCAGATTCCTCCATTCACATCAATCAATGTGAAATCGAAAGAGTGTGGTATGCCCACCATTAGAATACCACCCTGCATGCACCCACTTCTAATGATGGGCATACATGCACTGTTCTCTTTTTTTTTTTTTTTTTTTGTTAAGCCCATGGGCTAGATTATTCCTGATCAGCAGGCCCATGATTTGGCCGAGCTACCAGGGGCATTATGTTTTGCAATAGACACTATGAGAGCTTCTATTCTCCAGGCCTTACGCTTGAGCTGGTGCATATGCGTAGAATACTATGGTTGAAAAATTGGTCAGCCGAAGCGCCCTGAAAAAAGCTCCTGGCTACTTTTCCTTTTTGCAGTGAACGGCTATTTGGGGTTGATCTGGATAAGTACATCCAAAGAATTTCTAATGGGAAAAGTACCCCTTTGCCAGTTAGGAAAAGGAGTAAGCATATTTTATTTAAACGAGCCTCTTCCTCAGTGCCAGGAGCATCAGCCTCCAGACAATCTCAACGGCCTCCAGCATCAAATTCAACCCCAGGGAAAAAAGAAGTCTGGGGAAGAAAACCTACAAAACAAAATACTAAAGCCTCCTAATGAAGGGACTCCCCTGCTCGCTCGAGTGCGGCAAAGACTTCTGCAGTTCTCTAGAATCTGGCAGTGTCAAGAAAAGTGGGTGGCTTACTCAATTACTCTAGGGTACAAATTATAGTTCCGATAGTCCCCTTCTCCTCATTTTCTCAGATCAAACGTTCCCAGGGATCAAGAGAAAAAAGTCTCTTTCAGGGATTGGACCATCTTTTGTCTCAAAAGGTGATATCGGTGGTCTCCATAGACGAGCGGGATTGGGGTTTTATTCAAACTTTTTCAAGGTACCAAAACCAAATGGAGATGTCAGACCCATTCTAGATCTCAAAGATCTAAACTGTTTTTTTGAATATCCGCTCTTTTCGCATGGAGTCAATCCATTCAGTAGTCTCCATCCTACAAGGAGGAGAACTTCTGGCGTCAATCAACATCAAGGATGCATATCTCCATGTGCCGATTTTCCCTGCTCACCATAAATAGCTACACTTCGAGGTATAAAATCTTCATTTGCAGTTTGTAGCTCTGCCTTTCTGTCTAGCTACTGCACCTTGAGTGTTTACAAAGGTCCTGGACCCTCCTCTTGCCAGATTTAGGGCCCAGGGTATAACAATTATAGCGTGCCTAGACGGTGTTTTCTTGATAGACCAGTCGGTAACCTGCTTAGACCAAAGTATGGTCACACAGTCAACTACTTAGAAATACCTAGGTTGGATTCTCAACCTAGCGAAATCTTCCTTAAAACCATCAAGGAGATTGGGATCATACAGTCCAGAAGAAGGGTATTCTTACCCCAGGCGAAGATCAGTGCCATAAGAGAGCTGATTCAGGTAGTCAAGGCAAAGAAGAATCCATCTATTCAACTTTGCAAGAGGTTGTTGGGAAAGATGGTGGCTTCATTTGAGGCTGTTCCTTATGCTCAGTTTCATTTGAGACTGCTACAAAACAGTATCCTATCGGCTTGGCACAAGAAGGTCCAAGCTTTAGATTTCCCAATGTGTTTCTCTCCAAAGGTGCGCCAGAGCCTCAGATGGTGGTTGATAACCAAGATTCTGCAGAAGGGGAAATCCTTCCTACCAATTACCTTGAAGGTGGTAACAGATGCCAGCCTTTCAGGTTGGGGAGCAGTCCTGGAAAAGGCGACTGTCCAGGGGAAATGGTCCAGATCAGAAATGACCTTGCCCATCAATATTCTAGAGATTCAGGCAGTGTGCCTGGCCCTGAGGGCCTGGATGTTCAGGTTATGGAATTGTCCTGCCAGGATCCGATCCGACAATGCCAGAGCAGTGGCATATATCAATCGCAAAGTGGGTGCGAAAAGTCATGCGGCCCAGAGAAGAATCCTATCCTAACTTGGGCAGAAAACAATGTACCTTGCCTATCGGCAGTTTTCATTCCAGGAATAGAGAATTGTCAGGCCGACTACTTGAGTCATCAGCAGTTGGTCTCTTCACCCTAATATCTTCCTGACAATATGTCAAAGATGGGGATTCCGGACATAGATCTATTTGCGTCCAGGTTCAACAAGAAGATTGACAACTTTGTGTCAAGAACAAAAGATCCGCTGGCTTGCAGAACAGATGCCTTGGTATTCCCGTGGAATCAGTTTTCACTGCTTTATGCATTCCCTCCTGTTCTGCTGCTCCCGCGTCTTCTTCACAGGATCAAGCAGGAAGGGAAGTCAGTGATTCTTGTGGCCCAGGAGATCGTGGTTTGCAGTGATCATGAAGATGGTGGTAGGGGACCCATGGACCCTACCACCACTTCCACACCACCTCTCGCAAGGTCCAGTATTCCATCCTACCTTACAAACGCTAAATTTAACGGTTTGGCTATTGAGACCCACATTCTGTAGAAGCGTCGGCTGTCGGGTTCAGTGGTAACTACCTAGGTTAATACAAGGAAGCCGGCCTCCAGAATCATATATTAGAGTCTGGTAGGCATATGTCTCCTGGTGTGGATCCAGGGGTTGGTACCCCAGGAAGTATGTCATAGGTAGAATCCTTGACTTTATGAAAATGGGGTTAGACATTAAGCTGGCCTTAAGTACTATCAAAGGCCAAGTCTCGGCTTTATCAGTGCTAATTCAGTGACTACTTGCTTCACATTCTTTGGTTCATATCCCTGGGACTTGAATTTAATTCTGTCAGCATTACAGAAACAGCCTTTTGAGCTGATGTAACACATTTCCTTGGTTATTTTGTCAAGGAAGCTAGTTTTTCTAGTAGCCATATCTTCTGCAAGAATGGTATCAGAGTTGGCTCCTCTTTCTTGTAAAGTGCCATATTTAATTATTCATAAGCAAGGGGTAGTATTCCGTTCTCATCCTAACTTTCTACCGAGGGTAGTGTGAAGTTTTGATTTAAACCAGGATATTGTTCTACCTTCATTCTTTCCAGAACCCATTCTACAGAAGAAAAGTCACTACATTCTCTTGATGTGGTGAGAGCAGTCAGTCTACTTGAAGGGGACTGCTCAGATTCGAAAAACTGATATTTTGGTTTGTATTGCCTGAAGATCCTAAAAGAGGAAAGGCAGCATCGAAATCTACTATTTCTAAATGGATTCAACAAGTAAATGTTCAAGCTTATGGTTTAAAGAGGAAGATTCCACCTTTTCAAATCACAGCGCACTCCACAAGGGCTGTTAGTGCTTCATGGGCAGTGCATCACCAAGCCTCCATGGCTCAAACATGCAAGGCCGTAACTTGGTCTTCAGTCCATACATTTACCAGATTCTACCAGTCAAATGTATCATGAGGATATTGTCTTTAGGTGCAGTGTCCTCTCATCTCATGGTGCCCTAATTTTGTTGTTTCCCTCCCTTCAGTTGACATTACTCTGGGACATCCCACATAGTAATTACTATGGCTCTGTGTCCCATGATGTATGATTAAGCAAATAGGATTTTTATAACGGCTTACCTGTAAAATCCTTTTCTTTGAAGTATGTCACGGGACACAGAGATTCCTCCCTTCTTTCTAGTATACATGTGTATTGCTTTGCTACAAAACTGAGGTACTACCATTAGTGGGAGGGGTTATATAGGGAGGCAACTTCCTGTCTTATGGTGTGCCATTATCCATCACCTGAAGGTGGCCTATAACCCACTTGGTTACATCAGGGGACACAGAGTCATAATAATTACTATGTGGGTTATATCGGACCGACAGGTGCTGGACACTGGCATGCCCCTAAGGCGTGTACTTCCCCCTTATAACCCCTCCCATTACTGGGAGTCCTCAGTTTTTGGTGTTGGGCACGAGTAAAGATGTGCTATGCTGAGCTCCATGGGCAGTAATCCTTGATGAGAGCCAGCCATGCTGCTGGATTTGTTCTGATGTCTTTCATGGGCTAAATGAATGGTGCCCGGGCCTCGTAATCCGAAGAAACAAGGTTTTTGCTTGCAAACGCTTCTCTTTGAGAGCTGGACCCTGGGATCCAGTACTTTTTGGTAGTGAGGCCATAAAGTTTTTACTGGCAGGGTGCTGTTGCAGGTCCAGGATTGTGGGATAACCTGAGAGTTCCCCTGGTTCCTGAAGGTTTCCTTTAAGGTCTCGGAGCCTACCGTGAAGGGTGAAGATTGGGTTTTTATCTCTGATAAAACCCTGCTCTGAGGATAAAGGTAAGGGAGATTTTCTCAGGAATTTCTACTTCTATGTATTATGTTTTCATGTTTGTGTCACCACTGAGGGCTGCATTGAGCACTCACCATCCTGACGCTGGAAACAGCAGAAGACTTCACTCTTCTCTCCTTCAGCTGTCACAGACCCTCTGGTTTTTTCTTACATCCGGGGGGACACAGAGCCATAGTATTAACTATATGGGTTATATCATGTACTGGACACTGGCACGCCCCTTAAGGCATGTACTTCCCCCATATAACCCCTCCGATTGCTGGGAGACCTCCATTTTTTTTGCCAGTGTCTAAGGTGTTGGGGACGAGTAAGGATGTATTGTGCTGAGCTCCACAGGCAGTAATCCTTTGAGAGCCAGCCATGCTGCCCGGATCCGTTCTGATGTCTTTTTCATGGGCTAAATGAATGGTACCTGGGCTTCGTAATCCGAAGAAACAAGGTTTTGCTTGCGAATGCTTCTCATTGAGTGCTGGGCCCTGGGATCCAGTACTTTTTGGTAGTGAGGCCAATAAAAGTTTACTGGCAGGGTCCTGTCGCAGTTCCAGGATTGTGGGTTAACCTGAGAGTTCCCTGGTTCCTGAAGGTTTCCTTTAAGGTCTCGGAGCCTACCGTGAAGGGCGAAGATTTTTTTTTTTTATCTCTGATAAAACCCTGCTGCGGGGATAAGGTAGGGGAGATTTTCTCAGTAATTTCTCCTTCTATATATTGTGTTGCCATGTCTATGTGTCACCACTGGGGGCTGTATTGAGCACTCATCATTCTGACGCTGGAAACAGCAGAAGCCTTCACTCTCCTTTCCTTCAGCGGCTCAGACCCTCTGGTAAGAAAAAGGGGGTCTGATCTCTTCCTGGGCCCTCAGATTGGCGTTTTTTCTTATTTGTATGCCATGCCTCGTTTTTATAGAAAAGAAAATGTAAACATTTTTTTGAGCAGACCGCGGCCACTCTGAAGAGCGCAGGATTTACCCCCCCCGCCATGCTGCAGGAGGCTCGCTCTGGAAAATCATCTCCTTTTTGAAAAGGAAGGGGGGGCTGTTTTCCATGCAGGAAGTGAGAGAAACGGCTGCCTGGCAGTGGAGGGACAGAGCAGGGAGTTTGGCTGGTCAGGTTTGGTGACACAGGCATTTCCCTTTTGACAACATTGTACTGTATTAGCTAGGATTAATAGCAGTTATTGTACTGTTCTATAGCCTAGCAAGTTTTTAATTTCTTTTGCTGGTAGTGCCTCTGCTTTGTGCTGTAATCTAAGTGGCAAAGGGACCAGGAACGCTTATCTTTCCTCTTTGGAGGATCCTAACAGGGAGGGAGTAGCCTCACAGGTCAGGTGTTTGTCTACTCCCTTACTTAACCCTTTTGTTGCCTGCAGCACAGGCTCTTGAGGTATCTACCTCTAATAAGGTTCATTTGAACCTCCCCCACCCGGGGAGGTTTTTTGCTATTCATGCATAGCTTATGTATTCTGAATGGGAATATTTCTATGATGAAATGGGGAGTTCCAGCAATTGATGCTGCAATCACCTCAGTGAGCAGAGTCTCACATGTCCAATGGATAATGCACTGATGTCTTTTGCAGTTCTTGCTGCAATTGGTGTATCTCAGTCCATTAACCCTTTAACATCTGCTCCACTATTTTGGTGAAGCACATTTCGAGTCACGCTAATTCACTGAAAAATTTGGACTTCTAAGGGTTAAGGAACAGGTGTGAGATACCTGAAATTCTGCCTGATCAGCAGGCCCGGCAATGGGCTGGTGTATCTCATGCACTGTGTCTCACAGATGCTATGAAGGACTCTTGTTTAAAGCCTTATGGCTTATACTTGGACTAGTGCATTCTCAGAGTTCTGTGGTTGAAATATTGATCAGCAGAAGCACCATGTGAAAACTCTTAGCCAGTTTGTCCCTTCCTGGGGTATGGCTATTTAGAGTGGATATGTACATCCAAAAGGGGTAATGCTCTATATACCAGTAAAAGAAGGTTCAAACATTTCTCCTTTAATCGTACTACCTTTCCTATGCCTGGGGCATCTCCCTTTAGACAGTCTCGACGATCTCAATCGTCAGGTTCAGGGGAAAGTCCCCAAGGGCAGCACCAGGATCTTGGGGGCAAAAAGCCCATAAGGCAGAATGCTAAAGCCTTCTCATGAAGGAGTGCCCCCCACTCGTTTGGGTGAGGGGAAAGGTACTGTGATTCTGAAAGTCTGGCAGGTACAAGGTTCAGGAGCAGACGGATTTCTGCCATTTTTTCTTTGTTATGACTAGAGTTTCAGGGGACCGGATGGCTCAGTCAGCTTTGATCTGAGGGTCCGGGGTTCAGGTCCCTGTTTGGGTGCTGCCTGTGGGTTCCTTGGGCTGCTGATGTAGCAGTCTTTATGCAAGATTTTCCGTCTCCTCAGAGAATGTTCCTAAGGATCCAGAAAAAAAAGTTTCTCTTTCTGGCCTCTGGATTAGTTATTATCCCAGTCGGGGATATCAGAGATTCCCTTAGTGGAACAGGGGGTTTTGGCTAAAACCTTTTAGGGTTTCAGAACCAAACCGAGAGGTAAGACCCATTCTAGAAACTCGAAGATCTGAACCGGCACTCAAACATCCGATCCTTTCAATAAATCGATTGGCTGTGTCCATCCTGCAAGGAGGGGAGTTGCAGATCTCCATGTGCCAAAGTTTCCTGCTTACCAGAAATTGAAAGGGGTTGCCGTCATACCATACTCAGACGACCTTTTATTCTTCGCCCCCTCAAAGCTCCAACTGCTGGGAGATCAGAGGGTAGCCATCTCTTGTCTAAAAAGGCTGGGATGGTTAATAAACAAAGAAAAGTCGCACTTGACACCGACACAGGCCATACAGTATCTAGGTTTCCTGGTAGATTCAGTGTCACAGAAAGTCTTCCTCACAGAGGAAAAAGTAGAAAAGGTGAAGGCGATGGTAACCTTTTTGCAGACCAATCGGGCAATTTCCCTCCGCTCAGCTATGGCAGGGTTGGGCCTATTAGTGGCAACAATCCCTGCGGTTCCTTGGGCAAGGGATCATTTCAGGTGCCTTCAGGCCAATATTCTGAGCAGCTGGGACGGGGCACAAGAATCCCTGGACGGGATTATCCATCTATACTCAAAGACCAGAAGGTCTCTATGGTGGTGGAGGAGAGAGGAGAACCTAGTATGGGGTCTATGGTGGTCTCCTCCAGTGTCTGTCCGCATCACTACGGATGCCAGTGCTTGGGGCTGGGGGGCCCATTTGGGGTCGAAAGTAGCCCAAGGGTGCTGGGGGAAGACACAGTCCCAGAGGTCGGCCAATTGGAGAGAGTTGCAGGCAGTCTGGGAAGCCTTAAGGGCGTTTGCCAGGGATATGAGGAACCACCATGTACAGGTCCTCTCGGACAGCGAGGTGGCGGTTTCCTACCTAAACAGGGAGGAACGAGATGCCCGTCCTTGATCAAACTAAGTACGATCCTGCACTGGGCCGAGGAAAACCTAGAGTCTGTTTCAGTGGTCCATCTAAAGGGGGTGTACGAATCAGAATGGTCCCTGAACATGGAGAGTTTCCAGCTGATAGTGCGGAAATGGGCTCTCCCGGAGGTGGACTTGTTCGCCATGAAAGCGAACACCCATTATACTAATCCCTAGAAAGGGAGGCAGGGGCAAAAGGGATAGACGCTTTGGCACAAATCTGGGCGTTTTGCACTTGCTACGCCTTCCCCCCCATTCAAGCTAATTCCTTTAGTCTTGAGGAAATTTCTGCAGGAACGGACCACATTAATACTGGTGGTTCCGTATTGGCCGAAGAGACCATGGTTCTCAATGCTGCTGGGCCTGACAGACAAGCCTCCCCTCATGCTGCCCGAGAGGGAGGATCTGCTGTTTCAGGGTCCAGTCCTGTTGCCAGAAATACAGACCCTGAAGTTATCGGTCTGGCGTCTGAAGAGAGCCTCTTGAAGTCTAAGGGGCTCTCGGATATGGTGATTAGAACACTCCTTTCTAGTAGAAAGAAGGTAACCCAAGCAATTTATGTTAAGTATTGGAAGGTTTTTTGTTCATGGTTAGACACTAAAAAGGTGTCTAAGTATCCCGACAGTCTTGGAGTTTTTACAAGACGGTGCAGATAAGGGACTGGCCGTTAGTACCTTAAAAGTACAAGTTGCGGCCCTGTCTGTTTTTTTTTGGAGCAACCTCTGGCGGCAGACCCACTAGTTAGCAGGTTCTTTAAGGGGTTGACCAGGATTAAACCTGTTCCTTTACAAATTTAACCCAAATGGGACCTGTTAATTGTTTAGCAGGGATGGGTAAAAAGGTCACAGGAAGAAGAGCTTTCCTTGAAATGGATCACGCTCAAAACAGTGTTCCTAGTGGCTATTTCCACAGCTAGACGCATTAGCGAGCTTCAGGCACTTTCAGTGAGAGCCGTTTTTGCTAATTGTTGAAGACAGGCTGATGTTGCGCATGGACCCTTGGTTTTTACCCAAAGTAGTGACAAAATTCCACAGAAAACAGCAAATTGTTTTACCTTCGTTCTGTGGGTCCCCCACTAATCCTAAGGAGTTTCACCAACTGGATGCGAGAGCCTGTGTCTCACAGTATCTGGAGATGTCGAAAAGCATTGGGAAATCAAATGCATTATTTGTTTTACATGAGGGTAAAAAGTTGGGGTCACAAGCTTCAAAGAATACAATTGCAAGATGGATCAAACAAGCTATTGTAGAAGCTTACAAAGTGATGAAAATGGAATCTCCTTTTTCCCCCATGGCTCACTCTACACGGGCACTATCGACCTCTTGGGTAGAGCGAGCTGGAGCGACACCAGAACAAATTTGTTGAGCAGCAGCTTGGTCAAGCTACCCAACGTTTATGAAGCATTACAGATTGGACCTTATCTCAGCGCAAGACCAGGCGTTTGGGAGAAAGGTCCTTCAAGCGGTAGTCCCCCCCCCCTAATCTGAAATCGCTAGGTTGGAGTCCCAGCCTAGGAAGATTCTCCTTTAAAACCATCAAAGAGATTACAGTAATTGGGGGGTTGGTTATAGATACCTTGCTCAAGGTCTGGTATTTCATCCTACCTTACAGACAAAGAGTTTAACAGGTTTGACTATTGAATCCCACTCTCTAAAAGATCGTGGGTGATCTCCTTCGGTAGTGTAGACTTTGACTAATACCAGGAAGCCGGCTTCCAGAGTCACTTACTTTAGACTCTGGAAGGCATAGGTTTCTTGGTGTGGATCCGGGGGTTGGCAACCCAGGAAGTATATCAATAGGCAGGTTTCCTGATTCCTGCATATGGGATTTGAAATGAAGCTGGCCTTGACTTCTATCAAGAGCCAGATCCAGGCCTTGTCATTGTTTTTTCCTATGGCCTCTTGCTCCCCACTCTTGGTGAGTAGCTTATGTAGGGGGTAACACGGTTTATTCCCCCTATCAAGGCACCTCTAAATCCTTGGGATTTAAAATTGGTCTTATCAGCTTTGCTGAATCAGCCGTTTGAACCTTATGAGAAATTCCCTTCGTTCTTTTGACAAGAAAGATGATCTTTTCTGCTTGCCATTTCTTCTGCTAGAAGAGTATCGGAACTAACTGCTCTGTCTTGTAAGAGCCATATTTCTTAAGGCATAAGGATAAGGTGGTTTTAGGTCCTCATCCTGAATTCCTACCAAAAGTGATATCAGGTTTTCATTTAAACCAAGATATTATCATCCAGGGCGACTAGTGTCTCTTGGATGGTGCATCATCAGGCCTCTATGGATCAGATCTGTAAGGCCACAACTTGGTCTTCGGTTCATACGTTATCAGATTTTATCAAATCGGTATTAAAGGTCATGAGGATATTGCCTTTGGGCACAGCATATACTGCAGGCTGCAGTATGAGTCCTCTGGCCTCCTGTTTTTTTTGGGTTTTTTTTTATGTCTCCCCCCTCCCCCTTCAGTTGCCATTGCTATGAGAAATCCCACATAGTAATTCCTATGGATGTGTCCCCTGATGTAAGAAAAGAAAATAGGATTTTTAAAACGGCTTACCTGTAAAATCCTTTTCTTTGATGTACATCAGGGGACACAGTGGTCCCTCCCTTCTTCTTATACAAAACTGAGGACTCCCAATAATGGGAGGGGTCATATGGGGGAAGTACACGCCTTAGGGGTGTGCCAGTGTCCAGCACCTGTCGGTCCGATATAACCCACATAGTAATTACTATGGCTCTGTGTCCCCTGATGTACATCAAAGAAAAGGATTTTACAGGTAAGCTGTTTTAAAAATCCTATTTTTATTCTCATCAGACCAGAGCACCTTCCTCCATACATTTTGGGAGTCTCCCACATGCCTTTTCGCAAACTCAAAGCATGCCATTTTGTTTTTTGCTGAAAGTAATGGCTTCCTTCTGGCTATTCTGCCATAAAGCCCAACTCTATGGAGCATACAACTTATTGTCGTCCTATGTACAGATACTCCAGTCTCTGCTGTGGAAAGCTGCAGCTCCTCCAGGGTTACCTTAGGTCTCTGTGCTGCCGCTCTGATTAATGCCCTCCTTGCCCAGTCCGTGAGTTTTGGTGTGCCACTATCGCTTGGCAGGTTTGCTGTTGTGCCATGTTTTTTCCATTTGGTTATGGTAGATTTGATAGTGCTCCTAGGGATAATCAAAGATTTGGGTATTTTTTTTTTATAACCTAACCTTGACTTGTACTTCTCAACAACATTGTCCCTTACTTGTTTGGAGAGTTCCTTGGTCTTCATGGCAGTGTTTGGTTAGTGGTTCCTCTTGCTTAGGTGTTGCAGCCTCTGGGGCCGTTCAAAAAGGTGTGTATATGTATTGACAGATCATGTGACACTTAGATTGCATACAGGTGGACATTATTTCACAAATTCTATGACTTCTGAAGGTAATTGGTGGCACCAGAGCTTTTTTTATTCGCTTCATAACAAAAAAAGGGGGTGAATACATACGCACATGCTAATTATCTGTTTTTTATTTCTGAAAAACAGTTTTATGTATATATTTTTCTAATTTTACTTCACCAACTTAGACTATTGTGTTCCGACCCATCACATATAATTCAGAATAAAAAAACACTGAACTAAAGGCTGAAATGTAATAAAATAGGTAAAAAGCCGGGGGGGGGGGGGGGGGGGATACTTCTGCAATGGACTGTATATGTTTTTTTTTTAACTGCAGTGGTGAAATCACCTTCCACAGCGCTGAAGTTACTGATTTACAAATTGTGAGAGCAAACCCTGTTGCAGGCATACCTGCAAAGCCAACAATGGTTAACAATAAGACTTGGTAACAAAACATTACAGTATAGTATAAAATACAGTAAAACAGTAAGAACAATAATCAACAACTATTTTTGGCTTTTTTATTTATTTTTTACACTTTTCAGATTTTCTGCTGATTTTTGTCTTCAGATTGCATACACATTGAAAAGCCTAAGGTTTGACCTCATTATATGGTTTTGGTAAATCTGAAGGAAGAAAATCTGATAGTGTGTATGGGGCTTAAATATACAGACACTTTTTTTGTACCAGTGTCTGGTCTTATGGGCAGTTAAGTATGGCCCAATCATCTGGTCATTGAAGTCCACCCCTCCTATGTTAAGGTTGTAGTGGTGGACACAGAGGGGCTTCTCGACAATAGCAGTCGCCATTGCAGTTTGGACTGCCGTGTCTGCGTGAATGGAAGACAGCGCAAAAATGTTCAGTTTTATCCTTCCACCTCACTGCAAGCAATTCATTGCACCTCAAGCAGTCTCTCTCCTCTGGTCTAAGTTGGGCATAAGTCGTTTGGGGGGGGGAGCCCCGGTGATTAGATTGTATGGTGCCACGTGCGCCAATTCCAAATTGGTAAATGTGTCTAAAAAGTGTCATGCTTTTTTAAAAATTGTTCACGTATAAATGGTACCCCTTTCCAAAAAAAAAAGGGTGACACCAAGTCCCAAATAACCTTGCCGCTGCTCCATAGGTAGTCTAGCCAGTTGGGGGGCTCCACGTTGACTATTTTTTTCCCCTCGTAAAATCCGGAAAGTACATGTATAGCCTGTTGCCCTAGAGCTTATATATTTTGACCCCATATCTGGCATGCTTGCTCAGGAGAAACTGTTTGAAACAAGGCGGCCAGAAAACGTAATCGGGGACTTATCTACGCAGACATCTTGTTCAGGGATATACAAGGCTGCAAATTTTTGGTTCAAGTGATTTACGAGGGGCCAAACTTTGTGGAGCCGATCATATCCGGGGTCACCCTTGGGACGACAGAGTTCATTGTCATTTGAAGTGCATGAACCTCAAGATTTGCTGGTATCTTGTCCTGGCCATGGCAGCAGATAACACGGGTATATGGTGAATTGGGTCAGTGGACCAATATGACCGCAACTCACTCTTTTTAGTAGCGCCCATGAGGAGGGATAGGCCTAGAAAGGTCTTAAATTCAGAAACCGTGATACGTTTCCATTACCCGGCAAGGGTCAAATTTGGGTTTGTGGGTTTAAATTAATCAGCATATAAACTGCTTTCGTCCACAATAGATCGTTACAGATCTTTCATGAAAAACGGCTTATAAAAACCAAGGGGAGTTAGATTTGCTGTTACCACCTGAATTCCGGGTTGGCCAGTGAATGGGGGAGTTACAGGTGCTGCAGAAGTGGTGGGCTGCCAATGAGGATTTGCAAGCGCATCAGAAAGGACAATAAGGGTTCTACAGGCATTTGTTTGAATTGTTGGTGGCTGCGGGACACTACTTGTGCTAGCCACCACACCATTTTAAACTGCACTTATGGTACCCGCCATGTGACCAGGACAAACTAGGCTGCTGGTGCTCACCAGTTCACCAGAAGGTAGAGAGGCACTAGTACCGGCACTCTGCTGCATACAAGAACCATGTGATTGTTGCACCTTAGCATCAGAGGAATGGGGTCAGGTATGCCTGACCTTAGCTCTGACGAATGAGTAGAGGTCCCTGCTATCTGTCAGGGTGCTGCTTCTCTCTACAGGTTTGTATATCGCTCTCATCTGTCATACTCAGTATCCTGTAGGCTTCTTCACTAGTTTACATTTCGTTTGACATTTTGGCCACTAAATTTATAGGTACCTAGTGTGACTCGCAGGTAAAAAACAAAAGCCCCTGGTTGTCGAGGACTCCATTCCCAGACGTAGCCTGTTAAGGGGAAACATGTTGGAAGCAGACAGGAGCTATGACATGATGAGCATCTCTATTTGTTGGTGATCTCCATGCTGGATCATTCTCTCTCTACTGCCTAAAGTTATCTCTGTTGTAAGTGCATATTTTAGCTTAAACCC
The DNA here is from genome assembly GCF_037356315.1 of Lithobates pipiens. Classification (NCBI taxonomy): domain Eukaryota; kingdom Metazoa; phylum Chordata; class Amphibia; order Anura; family Ranidae; genus Lithobates; species Lithobates pipiens. The sequence goes on along the minus strand of NW_027507785.1, from coordinate 152,309,160 downwards.
CCTGATTTTACATATTATGCTATGAGTTTATTTCTGTGTTCCCCTATCCTGCACACAAACCTGAGTGAAGCACAGTGATCATCCTGAGTAAGGCAAGCTGTGCGGGGAAGCTGTGGAATATACTTTCAGTGTGGAGTCAGAGTCCAGAGTGAGAGGTGTTGGGATGCTGAGCCTGCAGCTGTCAAATCAATCCATCTTGGAGGTTGCACGACACAGAGTATGTGGCCAAGCATTTTCTTACCTCGTGCATTAGATGATCTCTTATAATCTAAAATTATATTGGCCTCTTACCAACTTCCTATCATCTCTATTTTGGATTGTTATACTTTATCACTGGGAACGGTGGGTAGCACATCCAGTTGGTGGAATACCAATGGAATAATTTTTGATACACGTGGACACTTTTTTTTTATTGAACTCTTTATTTACCACTAGTTGATACTGTGTTTGCTATATTTTTCAATAAGTTTTATTTCTAAGAGACAGAGCAACCTTTTACATTTTCAAATTTTTTCCATAATCTCCTTGTATCCAAGGAGTGATAAAAGTACAGCAGTCTCATATAATTGGCGCAAGATTTTCACACACATTTTTTTTTAAATATGTGGTGGGATTCTGACGCTCTCAGGCATTGACGCTAACTGACGGCGCTAATCAGCTTTACCTGTGACATTAATAAAGTGATCAGAAAAAAGATCTGTACACTGTACTAATGACACTGTAACCGGACAGTGAAAGGGTTAACTGGGGTTGATCGGGGGTTAAAATTGTATTAGGTTCAGGGTACCCACCATATATTCCCTGACAAGTGACACCAATACAGTGATCAGTAAATAATCTATACACTGTACTTGATGACACTGTGACAGGGAGTGAAAGTGTTAAATGGGGGCAAACAGAGGGTTAAAATGTGCCTAACTTTGTGTCCTGGTGTCAGTGTAGTGCTTTAGTCACTGTCTGATGCTATCTCCTCTTAAGATGGAACTGAAAAGGGCGAGAGGAGATTGCATGATTTCCTGTGCCTTTGTGTACATATCACAGGCACAGAACGTTCTGTGATTCGTCAGAACCGATCAGCACATCCAGGCCATAAAGCATTGGCCTGACCCTTTAGATTGTTCTGGAATGAATCCGATCATCGCGGGGAAGTCACCCCCCAATCGCTGGTGACGTACAGGTTCGTTGGTGTTTTGCTTGCGTCTATCTAGCAAGGTTACTTTGCGGTATAAGCAAGGAAGCTGAGACCTCTGCAGTGTAGAAATGTGCTTTTACTATACAAAAATGCTCTACATACAAAACTATTAGGCCTCATGCCTGTCCATGTTAGTCTATGGCTTCATGCCCACCTAGGCGTTTTTGAGCTGCAAATGGCATAGGCATTTTTAAGCTGTAAAAAAAACCCAGGACCAGTGCGTTCCGTGGCGCGGAGCTAGAGCTGTAAAAACGCGAATCTCGGGAAAACGTGCATAAACGCGCAACCTATTTTCTTTGTTTTCTGAGTGCTATAGCCAAGAGATGTGTTTCTTTAAAAACGCTACTTAACGCTAACGCTAAAAAACGCCAATGCAAAACGCGGTAAAAATCGCGTTTTTAACGCCGATTTTTCCAGGCGTCGGAGCTAGCTTTTCAGACAGTTTTTTTAAAATGTCCGTGTGCATGAGCACTTACAATATTAGGAATACAAATCATGACTGACATATATCTGTAAGAAGCAAAATGCCTAGCAAATAAACAGCCTATGGTCGATAACAGTAGAAATACACTAAAGTTACTTCACTCCAGTTACTGTATGTTCATGATCTCCATTGGCAACACTCTTCTGGAGATCAGGCACCTTCTTGCATGATGAATTGATTCTGGTGTTAATCCATGTTGAATGGCTCCTGGTCTTACAGACAGTCCTTGGTTCTGATGCATGATAAAGTGGCCTCCTATCTGTCTCTACTGCTTCTTTTTATTTTGGCTTTTGTTTACCTGTTTGTTGACAATGGTTACAAACACATTTACCTTAAGGCTTCATGTACATGGGACGTTTTTACAACCTCTCCTGAACGATTTAACTTGACAGATCGTAACCCACGTTTAAAACGTCAGTTTTGCCATGTTTACATGTCGCGTTTGCTTTTAGAAGCATTTAAAAAAAAAAAAATTCTCTTATATTCACAGACCAACACAGCTCCTCTCTGTAACTAAATGGGTTTGTTAGCCTGCCATTAGGAGAACTAGGCAAAAATTGTAACACAATACACAGAACTTTAGTCCCACCCCGGGGGGCGGACCCTGTGCTAACAACCCTCCCTGCTCCCAGGCAGAACTCAGTTTTATTTTGCCTAGCGAAGGAGAATGACCTAGGAACCCTGCGGGCCCTTTGGTCCATTTTTGTGATGCAGGTTTGATGTTTTTTGCGCAAGATGAAAGATCCTGAGATCTTCTATCAGCTGCCGGCTGGTTGACAGGCTGGTTAAGTTATCCTTGTAGTCTCCCCAGTCCAGCCATCGAGCGCGTGCAGGTCGCAGCTAAGGCTCGGCAGGCCACGACATGCCTCAGCTCCAGAGGTGGTCAGTGAGCTTCAGTGCTCCGGGGTATACATCTCCCTGCTTTGGTGGGGTGAGCAGCTGGGCATTCCCTGGGAGGACGATTTGGGGGCCTCCTCACCTCCTTATCTTCTCTCCCATGTCCCTATCTCCCCTCCGGGGGAGGTGGCTGCACGTGCTGTGGGCGGTGTGTGTGTAGGATTCGCTGGATCTCTCACCTGTAGGGGGCTCTGTGCGGCTAGTGTTGGTCCTGGTCCCGGTCTGGGGGGTTCCAAAAGGTGTCTGTGAAGGTGTTCTGACTGTTGGCAGGCAGCACTGTTCTGTGACTTTCCTGTCACCGCATGGCGCTGTCTGGCGGCCATCTTTGCTGTGGGCTAAGCAGGTTCCCCTTGTGAGCCTTAGCAGCCATCTTCTATAGGATTTTCCTATTAGTTGCATTGGCGGCCATTTTCTTGAAGCCTGAGTGCTCTTTTCACCGCAGTTCTCTTGTGACAGCCTCACATGTGCTCTCACATGCTGTTTCCTGTGTCCACAGTGTATACAGGACGCTGGATGGCTCTTCCCTGAATGCTGGTGCAAGCTCTACAGAACATTTCATCGCTATCCTATACAGCTGCTGCTGACACAGTTTCTTCACTCTGCAACTGGGGACTACAGGTATGGCTAGTAACATTCACAGAACGCCCCAGGGTGGTGAGTCTGGCACTAGGTACCCCTGCCCCCCCTACGCGGCGGCAGCAGGAGGGTGGGACCTTCACTGTCCTAAGATCCCTTGCAGGGGGCAGACAGGGTAGGGTCAGCATGGCTTCAGACACTGGTGTTTCTTCCCCTGAAATCCAGGCTATTGCAACCGGGTCTCCTGCGGATAGCTCTGTGCCCATGGACACCCTGACGACGATCCTTAACTCTTTTGTCGCGAAAACAGAGGCGGTGCGTGGAAGGAAAGGTGCACGCAAACGACCCCTATCCCCCGTCCTCTGGGGAGAGCTCTGATGCAGACTCAGGCCCTGCTGCGGCTGGTGACCCCTGCTCTGACCTATCAGACGAGGCTGACCAGGACCATTCGGACAGTGAGGATGATTCCCCGTCCAGGCGCGACAAAGCGCTTGTTGGAGCACTTATTACAGCTGTGCGCGATACCCTGAAGATACAGGAACCAGCTGATCCCTCTGCTGTGGTAGTGGTCCTTTTTGGGTCCCGCAAACCAACACGTTCACCTAAGGTACTCCCGTATTTAGCTTATTTTGACAAGTTCATCTACAGGGAATGGGGTCGGCCGCAAAGGACCTTTTCGGTTCCCAAAAACATGGCGGTGCGTTACCCCTTTGAGGAAAGACTTTTCAAAAAATGGTCAGCTTCTCTGGTCGTGGACCCCCCATTATCCAGGTTAAATAAAGTAACCACGATCCCGGTAGAGGGGACTCCTGCATTCAAGGATCCCACGGACAGGAAGGCCGAGGCAGTGGCTCGTAACTTGTTTACGGTTGTGGGGTCAGCCGTGCGACCAGTACTGGCATCTGCACTGATGTCGCAGACACTGACTGAGTGGGCAAAACGTTTGCACCGCGATTTGGGAGGGCAAAACGTTTGCACCGCGATTTGGGATAGCAAAACGCTTCCCCTGTCTGCGTGGAACTAGCAGACCAACTAGTGCAAGGCCTTAAGTACGTTTGTGACGTGGCCCTGGATACTCTCCCTCTGTTATCCAGGGCTTCAGTGTCAGCTGTGGTGCTGAGGCGCCTTATTTGGCTTAAATGCCGGTCTGCTGACCAGGCATCCAAAAAAGCCCTGACAGATCTTCCCTTCCTTGGCGACCGGCTCTTTGGAGCTTCGTTGGACAACATTATTAAAAATGCCATGGGTGGTAAGAGTACACTACTCCCACAGGCCAGGAAGGTTAAGGAGCCACGCCACAGGCAAGGGCCCTCTTTTTCCACTTACAAGCTGCTTTTTCGTCCGCCCGGTGCTTCGACAAAATGTTCCCAGCCCGACAGGACGTCCACGGACGGTCAGAAGCGTCCCTGGAACCACAAGCCTGCGAACAAAAGTGCTACTGCATGAAGGTTTGCCCCCACCCACATTTCGGTGGGGGGTCGCCTTCGGGAGTTTGCAGCCCGGTGGACCTCCCGGTTATCTGACCAATGGGTCTGCGACCTGATTTCCACAGGCTACAAAATAGTTTCTCTCTTGGCCGCCAAGCAGATTCTTCCCCTCCAACATACCCGCGTCCCCGGTTCGCCGGGAGGCCCTGCTAGGGGCCGTAAGGGACTTGCTGAATCGGGGAGTGATTGTACCAGTTCCGGAATCAGAACGCTTCCAGGGGTTCTACTGAAATCTGTTTGTGGTTCCCAAAAAGGAAGGGGTACGTCCAATCTTGGACTTAAAAGCCCTCAATCACTTCAAAAGTGCAGAGGTTCAGAATGGAATCAGTTCGCTCAGTAGTCGCTGCACTCCATCAAGGGGACTCCCTGGCGTCTTTGGACATCCAGGATGCCTACCTGAACATACCAATATGCCTTCGGCATCAAAAATTTCTGCGTTTGGCAGTCGGGGAAGCCCATTACCAGTTTGTGGCTCTTCCTTTTGGCATCAGCCCCCCGAGTCTTTACCAAAGTACTGGCTCCAGTATTGGCGTTGCTGCGACAATGCGGGATCGTGATCGTGGGTTATCTGGACGATCTCCTCCTGAGAGCATCTTCCGCCTCCGAATTAGAGGAGGATGTGGCGATCACCATGCAGACTCTGCGAGAATTTGAGTGGCTGTTGAACCTAAAGTAGTCGTAGGTTATACCGACCCAGCGTCTGGAGTACCTGGGTTTACTAGTGGACTCCAGGGAAGCGAGGGTCTTTCTCCTCTCAGATCTGCGGTCAAACTACTGATGAACCGCAAGTGGTCGTCACTCCGCTTTTGCATGCAAGCACTGGGGTTCATGGTAGCCTCCTTCGAGGCAGTACCTTATGCCAAGTTCCACACCAGAGTCCTGCAGAAGGAGATTTTGACAAAATGGGACAAATCTCCGTTGTCCCTGGATCGACAGGTCCAGGTGAGCCAGCCAGTCAGGGACGCTCTTTTCTGGTGGTTGAGGTCCCCGGTGATTCAGTCCGGGAAATCGTTCCTTCCTCTGAAATGGACAGTGATCACTACGGACGTCAGTCTCTCAGGCTGGGGTGGAGTAATGGGGATTCAGTCGGCTCAGGGCCTCTGGTCGACGCACGATTCCAGGTTGCCGATCAATCTGCTTGAATTGAGAGCGATCAAGCTGTGCCTCCACACGTGGCCGACGTGTCTTCAAGGACATCCGACCAGGATACAGTCCGACAACTCCACGGCTGTGGCGTACATAAATCACCAAGGGGGAACAAGAAGCTCAGCCGCTGCTCGGGAGGTCGCTCACATAATTCGGTGGGCAGAGCGACATGTTCCGGCTCTGTCAGCCATTTACATCCCGGGGGTGGAAAATTGGCAGGCGGACTATCTGAGTCATCAGATGCTGGACCCAGGAGAATGGGCGTTGTATCCGGAGATATTCAGGCTGTTGTGCCTGAAATGTGGCACACCAGATGTGGATCTATTGGCCTCCTGTCTCAATCGGAAGGTGCCGAGATTCGTGTCCAGGACAAGATATCCGTGGGCAGATGCGTCAGTCGCGCTGGTGGCTCCGTGGGATCAGTACCAGCTGATCTACGCCTTTCCTCCACTAAAACTGTTGCCACGTCTGCTTCGCAGAGTGGAAGCCGAGGGGATTCCAGTAATCCTGGTTGCCCCAGATTGGCCTCAGCGGCCCTGGTACGCAGACCTGGTGCGTCTGGTGGCAGACGCTTCCTGGCGACTGCCGCTGCGAGAGGACCTCCTTTTTCAAGGTCCAATCTTTCACCCTGCTTTACCATCGCTGGCTTTAACGGCATGGCTATTGAGAGCCAGGTGCTGAGGAACCGGGGTCTGTCGGACTCTGTGATTCCTAATATGTTGAGGGCGCGTATATCTTCTTCACAGAAGATATACCATCGTACCTGGAAGGCCTATATCTCCATGTGTGAGGAGAAAGGATGGCATCCGCGCTGCTTTTCTATAGCCAGGATCCTGCTGTTTCTTCAGCACGGAGTAGACCAGAAGTTGGCGTTAAGCACCAGTAAGGGGCAAATTTCAGCCTTGGCTGTCTTTTTTTCAGTGACCGCTGGCCTCTCACTCATTAGTGAGTACCTTCGTTCAGGGGGTGCGACATGTAGTCCCTCCGGTGCGTCCGCCATTACCCCCATGTTATTTGAACCTGGTGTTGGAGCTATAAAAGCCGCCATTTGAAAACATCAGGGAGATTCCCCTGTTGACCCTTTCACAGAAGGTGGTCTTGCTAGTGGCCATCACATTGGCCAGGAGGGTTTCAGAATTGGCGGCCTTGTCATGCAAGTCGCCTTATCTGGTCATCCATAGGGATAAGGTGGTGTTGCGTCTGCAACCGTCCTTTCTACCGAAGGTGGTTTCGGCTTTTCATATCAATGAGGAAATTGTATTACCATCATTGTGTCCTAAGCTGAAGCACCCCAAAGAGGTGGCCCTTCATGCTCTCGATGTGGTTAGGGCTCTGAAGGTGTACTTGTCTGGCACGGCTCCCTTTCGGAAGTCAGACTCACTGTTTGTTTTGGTGGCTGGTCCAAAGAAGGGTATGGCGGTCTCGTCGACCACCATTTCCAGGTGAATCAGACAGATTGTAGTCCAAGCCTACGCCTCTAAGGGGAAGGTGCCCCCCTTTCCAGTCACGGCCCACTCTACAAGAGCTATCGGAACGTCTTGGGCCTTCCGACACCCAGCGTCTGTCGCTCAGGTGCGTAAAGCGGCGACCTGATCGTCTGGCCACGCGTTTACCAAGTTCTACAAGGTAGGCGTCAGTGCATCGGCTGATGCCTGTTTTAGCCGCAAAGTTTTGCAGGGGGCAGTGTAGTTGCAATTGAGATTTTTTGCAGTGTTTGGGATCTCTACTGTTGAGAATGCCCGGTTATGGCGGTGTGTTTTTCCATAAACACTGCTGTTTTTTTGTAGGTTTAGTTTCACTAGTTCCCACTTGCCATGGTGGATGAAGTTTTAATGCTGTTTTTTCCCACCCCTCGTTTGGCACTGCTTGGGGACGTCCCATTTAGTTAGAGAGGAGCTGTGTCGGTCGGGGAATATAAAAGAAAACATGATTTTTGTACTCATCGTAAAATCCTTTTCTCTGTAATTCACCGACCGACACAGCACATTCCCCTCCTTTTCTCTACGTTATACTGCTTGTTGATGTACTGAGTTCTGCCTGGGAGCAAAGAGGGATGTTAGCACAGGGTCCGCCCCCCGGAGCGGGACTACATTTCTGTGTATTGTGCTACAATTTTTGCCTAGTTCTCCTAATGGCAGGCTAACAAACCCATTTAGTTACAGAGAGGAGCTGTGTCGGTCGGTGAATTACAGAGAAAAGGATTTTACGGTGAGTACAAAATTCCTATTTCTTGATCATACATCACGGGACACAGGAGCTTCATTACATAGTGGTTATATAGGCACCTCTGGTGATTGGACACTGGTTGACCCCAATTAAGGAGAATTCCTCCCCTATATAACCCCTCCCATATGGGAGGCACCTCCGTTTTTTCGCCATTGTCTATGGTGGTTGGTCACATAAAACTTTAGCTCTGTGCAGGTCCCTGCGGGGGCCTAAGGGCTACAACAAACTGGATCCATACCTCGGGCCAATATTTGACTCCCAAGATGGTATGGTACCCAGGCCTCGTCAGCCGAAGAAACAAGGTTTGGCCTGTAAGTCCTCTCCTATTGGAAGACTGGGCTGTGGGAAAACCAGACTTGGTGTACTGTTTATACAGAGCGCACAAAAGTTTCTGGCAGTCTTTTACATGGTCCAGGTAGGAGGCTCTTCCGAGAAAGAGCCCCAGATAAACCTGAAGGTTGGCTAACACTGCCCGCCGTGATGGGTGAAGGCTGGAATTTGTCTGTTTCAGCAATTCCTGCGGCGAGGACAGGTAAGGGAAGTTAATCCTATATATATATAATTATATGGTGGATTTCTTCATTTTGAGTAGTTGTATGTCTTACCTGGTTTCCACCACTAGAGGGAGTAAGAGAAGCCTGATGCATACTTACATGCCTTTCAGTACACACGCTCAGTGAAGCCTGGTTCTCCAGCTGTCTCACATCTCCACTGCAGTCCCTGCCACAACAAGGCAACACAGGGGTCCCACGTAGTCTGGGGGTCCCACGCAGCTCTGGTGGAGTTCTCCTTTCCCCCCCTGGATCCCGCGGTCCTCGTGCACGTGCGCCGGGCGTGTTCCCGGCCTAATGGAGGAGGGGGGAAGTGTGGTTGTGAGCCGTGCATGTCAGTGTGCACGGCGCTGTACTGCGCAGGCGGCAGATTTAAAAAAGCCCAGAGCGTCAGGGGGCTGTAAGTGGAGACACAGGAGCTGTGTGGGCAGTAAGCATCCGTGGGGATTGGATCCAGGCAAATCTAAGACACCTACTCAGCATCAGGTTGTGCAGTTTAAGCATATATATTTATTGTGAGACTTTAAGCACAACAGTGATTGCACTTGTACTAGTACCTCTGCTTTGTAGCTTAGGACTATGTCTCCTCGTAAGAGGGTCTCAGGGGGAGGTAGCAAAGGCACTGGTAAATCACCGCCTAGGTCCAGGGGTTCTAAAAGTGCCTGTAAGTTACCATCCCCCCCTACAAGACTGGAGCCAGCCTCTCAAGACGAGTCAGTGCCCCTGTCAGGTTTTGCAGCCTCTCCTAGTGTCCCAGCCCCGGTTTATGTCACTGAGGACTCCCTTAGGGCTACATTGGAGTGTTTTGAAGGGAGAATAATGAATTTTATTTCTGCTTCCCTGAAAGATAGCAGGAAAAGGGGTAGATCCCCTCCCTCTGCTGAATATCCTCTCTCAGATGATTCTTTTGAAAATGAGGAGAGATCCCTGTCTTGGGACAGGGATTATGAGCAGTCGGATGAATCGGAGGAAGAGGAGAGAGTCCCCTCCTCCCAGGCACTCAGAAAACAGGTGCAGTATTATACTGAATTGGTGCGTACCACATTCAGAATGCCTGCTGCTGAAGTCGCTACGTCCTCTGTTTCTTCCCTGGGAGTCAGGAAAGCCCCACAGACTGCCTATTCCTTCCCAATTCATCCCTTAATGGAAGAATTGCTGTATGAGGATTGGGGACATCCCGATAAACTGTTTGCTCCTCCTAAAAGGTTTTCTATGCATTATCCTCTGGAGGAAAGTTTCACCAAGAAGTGGGGGGCCCCACAGGTTAAGCAGATGCTTGGGCTCCTTCCCAGTGAGGAAGTAGAAAATTATGCAGAATTATGCAGAATTGCCTCATATTCTGTGTTTCATGATTGATGCGATTTTGGATTCTGTCCAACAAGCATCACGTTTGTCTCTCATATTGGTACACATGCGAAAGGCCCTATGGCTAAAGAATTGGGCAGCTGAGCTGTCATGCAAGAAGCATTTGATTGGGTTCCTGTTTAAAGGGGAACGTTTGTTTGGAGAAGAATTAGACAAATTCGTCCAAAAGATCTCAGGAGGTAAATCTACTCTCCTTCCAGTCATAAGGAGCAAGCGTACTTCATTTAGGCGTGCTCTCTCTCCCGGAGCATCAAGCTCTAAGCAGTGGCGACGGCCTTCTCAGCCCTCCTCTACAGGAAAGGCTCAGGGCCGAGCCCAGGGGCAGAAAAAGACTTGGGGGCTAAAGCCTGCCAAGCAGAGCCCAAAAACTTCCTTGTGAAGGGGTGCCCCCGCTCGGCCGAGTGTGGAGAAGGCTCCTGCAGTATGCAGGAAACTGGCGGGAAGAGATCCGGGACAGGTGGGTGATCTCTTCGGTATCTCTGGGCTACAGGCTAGAGTTTCAGGAGATTCCACCTTCTCGTTTCCTAAGGTCAAGGATCCCTAGGGATCCAGTAAAGCAAAAACCGCTATTTCTGGCCTTAGATCACTTACTATCCCAAGGGGTGATAGTAGAAGTGGACCCAAAAGAACAGGGTTCAGGATTTTACTCGAATCTCTTCACCTTTTCAAAGCCAAATGGAAGTGTCAGACCTATCCTAGATCTGAAGGATGTGAACCGGTGTTTACCCGTCCGGTCCTTCCGGATGCAGTCAATCTGCACTGTAGTCTCCTCCCTGCAAGGGGGAGAGTTTATGGCATCAATAGATATCAAAGATGCATATCTTCATGTGCCAATTTTTCCCGCACACCAAAAATTTCTAAGGTTCGCGGTAGAGCGGCGCCATCTTCAATTTGTGGCCTTGCCGTTCGGGCTTGCTACGGCCCCTTGAGTCTTCACAGAGATTCTGGACCCTCTCTTGGCAAACCTAAGAGCTCAGGGTATAGCCGTCATGGCTTATCTAGACGATTTATTTCTCATGGAGAAAACAGTAGCGTTCCTGAACTGCAGCGTTACCAGAACGCTAGAACACCTGGAACGCCTAGGTTGGATTATAAACGTAGAAAAGTCGTCCCTACAGCCTGCCACCATGTTGGAATACCTGAGTATGGTCATCGTCACCGCTCAGGGCAAGGTGTTTCTTCCAAGGCCAAAGGCCTTGGCCATTGGGGATCTGGTGCGCCTAATTCTGGGCAGAAGGTCATCCCCCATTCCATTATGCATGAGACTGTTAGGGAAAATGGTCGCCTCCTTCGAGGCCATCCCATTTGCCCAGTTCCACTCAAGGCATGTGCAAAGATGCATCCTTGCGGCTTGGAACAGGAAGCCCCAATCCTTGGATCTTCCTATGCGTCTATCCCCAGGGACACGCAAGAGTCTCGTATGGTGGTTACAAACCAAGAATTTGCTGAAGGGCAAAACTTTTCTTCCTCTTCCATGGAAGATTATCACGACAGATGCCAGCCTGATGGGCTGGGGAGCAATGTTGGAGGAGACGTGCTTGCAGGGGAAATGGTCTGCGATCGAGTTTCGGAATATATGTCACAGGTGGGGTACTCCAGACGTAGATCTGTTTGCATCCAGGTTCAACAGGAAACTGGACAATTTTGTGTTAAGGACAAGAGATACACTTGCTCAGGGGTCAGATGCTCTGACAGTTCCCTGGGATCAGTACAATCTGATCTATGCCTTCCCCCCCGAGCCCGCTTCTGTCGCGGTTCCTGGGAAGAGTCGAGAGGGAGAAAAAATCGGTCCTTTTGGTGGCCCCGGCTTGGCCCAGGCAACCGTGGTACGCAGAGATCATGAAGTTGGCAGTAGGCAGGCCATGGATCCTCCCTCTCCGGCCAGATCTGCTCTCACAGGGTCCAATTTACCATCCTGCTTTACACAGTCTGAATTTGACGGTTTGGCTGCTGAGACCCAAATTCTGAGGGGCCGTGGCCTTTCGGGGCCAGTCCTTTCTACTCTGGTCAATGCCAGAAAGCCGGCCTCCAGGCTTATTTATTACAAAATCTGGAGGGCATGTGTTTCCTGGTGTGAACTCAGGAAATGGCATCCCAGAAAGTATGTCATTAGCAGGATCTTGGCCTTTCTCCAGTCAGGCCTAGAAATTAATTTGGCCATAAGCACTATCAAGGTACAGATTTCGGCCCTGTCAGTGTTTTTTCAGAAGCCACTTGCATCACATTCCCTGGTGTGGGCTTTCATCCAGGGGGCCATGCGGTTAAGACCGCCAGTCAAACCTCCGGTATGCCCATGGGATCTGAATTTGGTTCTCTCCGTTTTTCAGGGGAAACCATTTGAACCTTTGCATCTGGCTTCATTAGTTCTCCTGACTAAAAAATTGGTCTTCTTGGTAGCCATATCCACGGCTAGAAGAGTATCAGAGCTAGCAGCTCTCTCCAGCAAGGAGCTGTATCTAATTATTCATAAGGACCGGGTGGTCATGCGTCCCAACAGGTCCTTTCTACCTAAGGTGGTTTCGGGATTCCATTTGAATCAAGACGTAAACCTACCATCCTTTTTTCCGGACCCACAGTCCGCAGAAGAAGAATCTTTGCACACTTTGGATGTGGTTAGAGCAATCAGTATATATCTTCAAGCAACTGCTCAGATAAGGAAAACTGATTGCTTGTTTATTTTGCCAGAAGGTGGATTAGACAGGTTATTTCTCAGGCCTATAGTGTAAAGGGGAAGATTCCTCCTTTTCAAGTGAAAGCGTGAAAACGAGGGCTGTAAGTGCTTCTTGGGCGGTGCATCACCAGGCCTCCCTGGCTCAGATCTGTAAGGCTGCAACTTGATCATCAGTCCACACATTCACCAGATTCTATCAGGTGGATGTCAGAGGGCAAGAGGATATTGCCTTCGGGCGCAGTGTACTGCAGGCTGCAGTTTAGGTCCTCCGGTCCCTGGCGGTCTATAATTCTGATCTGTGTCTCCCTCCCCTCAATCTGAGCATTGCTTTGGGACATCCCACTATGTAATGAAGCTCCTGTGTCCCGTGATGTATGATCAAGAAAATTGGATTTTTGTATACAGCTTACCTGTAAAATCCTTTTCTTGAGAGTACATCACGGGACACAGTGCTCCTGCCCCTCTTGGGTTTTACGTGGTTTCTTATTGCTTTGCTACAAAACTGAGTTGCCTCCCATATGGGAGGGGTTATATAGGGGAGGAATTCTCCTTAATTGGGGTCAACCAGTGTCCAATCACCAGAGGTGCCTATATAACCACTATGTAATGAAGCTCCTGTGTCCCGTGATGTACTCTCAAGAAAAGGATTTTTACAGGTAAGCTGTATACAAAAATCCCTTTTTTTTTTAAATGGCCCAAAACAAAAAAACACCTGTAAACGAAATGCAGGTTTCCGCATTTAGCCACTTTTAGATGCGTTTGGTGTCTGAAACATCAGAAACTTCAGCGTCTGAACCCATTTTTGTGCTTTCGAAGAAACTCTGTTAAACGCACCTGCCTAAAGACAGCGATAAAGGAGACTGTGTACATGGTCACATAGGATAACATTGAATGAGTTCAAGGACAGTTGAAAAAGCATCAGACTGCCTCTGAACATATGTTGAGCAGCGTCCCGTGTACATGGGGCATAACAACCAAACTGACAACTGTCAACAATTCCCATTGTTACCAAGGCATTCCTTTGAGAAACATTCTCAGACAGACCTGATCTCTGCAATCAAACTAGTCTGTCTGCTATTCTATCACAGTCTTATTTTATATCAAATGCAACACATTTTGCTCTTGATTTTTCTCTGACTACACACAGAAAATCTCTTCATTACTAACAACTCATTCTAAACATTAATTTTCCATGAATGCAACCCCTCCGATATTTCTGTCACTGAGAATGTGTTTCAGTCTTTGGCTAAAAATTCATTAGAACGTCCATTCTAAAGTTCTTTAGAAACAAGTCCAGGCTTGTCATATATCGAAGGCCTTGCTCTCCACAGCTCTTGCAGTCTTCTGTCCATCATGTAACCACTTTTCTCTGGTCTTCCTATGGAACAAATCAGAGACCGCCTGTGTGGTGGTAAACAGAGGATTATCTGTTCCTTCTAATAATACATGAACAGTAGACCCCAGCCCTTCAGCTACAATCTCTCCACTAACTAGTTTTTTACCTGGATCTCTGACCAACTCTTTGCCACCTGCCTGTATCCAGGTCTGACCCTCCCAAAGAACATCAGTAGGGAGGAGAGGAAATATACTGATATTTCCCAGAAGATCACTGCTGTTTATTGTGGAAGGTTTGATGTTATGTAGCCTCATTTTCCACTCTTGCTGAGCATCCACTAACCAGTCAGTCCCAGCCACTGTCTTGAAGCTCATTTGACAATGCAAATATAACTTCAAACCTTCCTGCCAGATTCCCTCTCATTCCTATATATGCTTCAGCTTCAGATACTTCACTCTCGGTTTCTATGTCATGGGAAGCAGTAACATGGTATCTGTTAAGCCCTGTTCTTTCAGGAACCTTACATAAATACTGAACTCTTCACTCCAGCTGTGAAGTCTGTGCCCCAGCCCCTACCATCCTCTCATATGGTGTGCTTTTGGCCTAGAATTTACCAACATGACTGCCTGTGTGAGGACCCAATCCCAACCCGATTGTTTATGTGTAGTTGAAAGTTTGCATATCTGGTCCTTCAATAGCCCGTTGTATCTTTAAATCAAACCAGCTGCCTGTGTATGGTATGGGATGTGGTACACTCCAGAATCCTTGGCCCACTGTTGTACTGTTGATCTGGTGAAGTCTGAGCCGTTATCACTTTGGACTTGTTTGGGACAACCATAAGCAACTACAAGTTTCTAGAGCAGTTGAAGCATTGCAGCTTGATCTGCATGTTTTCGAGGATGAACAAGTAAAAGTTTTGAATAGGTGTCAACTGCAGTGTAACAATACTTCAGTCCATTGTTTGTCTGGGGAAGGGGACTGATGAAATCAATCGGCCAGATCTCTGCATGCCCCCTGCCCCTCTTAATCGACCTAGTGGCGTCCTTTTGCAATGCCCATTTTTCACTTCTCCACACACTGTACAGTTCCCTATTACAGTCTTTATCATGTCCATGGATATAGGCCATACTCTCTGCTGTGCCCATGCATATGTTGCTTTCTCCCCTAAATGTCAAGATTTCTTGTGGGCCCAGTTGGCCAAGTTCATCAAGACAAACTGTTATAGTTCTCAAAGTCTGGGTCTAGGGGCGCACATGCATCAACATGCCCCACTTTTATGGTGCCAGGAGTGAGCTTCCTTCCAGATGTAGTCCCAAACTTTCTTGCCTCCCCACACCACCTTTCCATGAATCATCCATTCATTGGACTTCCATGTGGGCATCCAAGCTGTCAGTGTAGATAGTGACATGGGGAGAAGGATCCTCCTGAAGAGTCATCACTACAGCTTTCACCTCTGTATACTGACTGGACCCTCCGATTCCGGCCTCCTGCAGGACTGTCCCTGTACTCGGGTTGTGTAGGCTGTTGCTGTCCATTTACGCCCAGATGAGGCGACTATGGCTGAACCATCAGTGAACCATGCTGACTCCTTCATGTCTTCTGACAGACTCAAATGGTGGAACCACTTGAATGGGGGATAACTACAGCACAGGAATTTCTTCCTTTGGCTGGGTGCTGGTAAAAGTAACAAGCCCTGCCAACTGTTTTGAAATTTCGCTAACATCCCCAGCTGCAATACCCCCTCTTTCTTTAAAGTACCACTTCCATTCCATCAGTGTCTTGTTCTGTGCTACACCTGCCGTAGTGGTCAGTCCATTATCTATCACCCATCCTGCTATTGGCAGTGCAGTATGGATGGTGACTGTGTTCTTTTCTGTAATGGTCTCTACATGTTGAAGTGCTGTGTAGGTCCCAAATAGGTACTTCTCTAGGGGCGTAAAAAAGTAGTGATGCGCAGTACTATAACAGGGAATTTAGCCTAGGAGGCTAATAAATTCTATAGGCACTAAAATTGTTAGGTGATATATATACTACCGCATAAAGTAAAAGAAGGTATATGAAAAAAGTTGTACGTGTTATATGAGGGGGTGGTTAGGGACCCTCACCACTATAACATGCTAATATTCAGGATAAGAGACAAATGTAATAAACAAGCATAACGAAATAAAAAATCACAATACTTAAAACTAGTGATTCCTAATGTGATTTGTTAAAACTGACAGAATCGCATAAAGTGCTAGACGATAAATAAATCCATGAGGCTATCTACTACACCATAAAGTAAATAAAACAATATAAATAAAGCAGTCACAAAGGATCGTGATTCGCAATGCGATTTGTTCAAGCTGACAAAATCGCATAAAGTGCCAGTGCTAAACTGTGAATGGGTACATGAGATGTTCTGCTACACCATAAGGTAAATTAAACAATATACATAAAGCAGTCACCAACTCAAATTGTGTAGAGAGTGGTTGGTTGTAGCTGAAAAGAATCGCATAAAGTGCTAGTGCCAAAAAAGTTGTAGAACAAAATCCGTGCAGGTGTCCTCTACCATAAGATAATCAAAACAATATTTATGCGACAGTAAGCAGCTCAATAATTCAATTGTGCAAAAAGTGACAGAAAATCAAATTAAACGCATAAGCAATGTTGGTTTTAAGGGAGTAAAGAAAATCCCTCGAAATGATCAAAAAGCTGTGTACAATACCTAAAAGAAATTATATATAAAAATTGAACAATAACATTTATCGGAATGTGTCCATTCTGCTTGTGCGATAACCAGTGGCGAATATGTCAAAAGTCGCATATATCAACAAATCGCATACAGTGCTGGTGTCTGAATATATGTGCACTATAGCAGAGCAATATAATCGGTGATGGTGGTGATAGAGGTGAATATATCCCACGTAGTCCTGTGTGGTCGGAATATGGGTGTCCCCTTACCTTACAGCTGTAAGGTAACAGCATGTGATATATATATCCTCAGGATTCCTGGTGCTCTTTATCCCTCGAGGTCTTGTCCCGGTATCCCCAGATCCTGGCGTCTCCTGCCTATTACGCTGTGTTGGTCCCCTTAAGTATTTGCTCAGCAGCACTCAGCGTGGGGGGGTTACCTCGGCAATTGGTGTGTATGTAAGGGGTTAAAGAAATGAGGAGGAAGGGAGCCCCATAGTGTAGTAATTTTTTAACAAATATAATGATTTATTACAGCAAAAAATTTTGTACTCACAAACAGACAAATTTCTTATGCAGTGTATAAACGAGCCTCGAGCTCGATTGCGTCACTTCCGGTAGCGTCCCGATGCGTGTTCGTCACGGTCACGTGACTTCATCAGATCCCCTGATGAAGTCACGTGACCGTGACGAACACGCGTCGGGACGCTACCGGAAGTGACGCAATCGAGCTCGAGGCTCGTTTATACACTGCATAAGAAATTTGTCTGCGAGTACAAAATTTTTTGCTGTAATAAATCATTATATTTGTTAAAAAAATTACTACACTAGCTGCGGGGGGGCCTGTCTCCCCTCCATAAGTGTCTCCCCCTGGAATGCACTGGATATCCACCAAGCAGCCTGACGTATTTTGGCTGGGGTGGGGGGTGGGCGGTGGTAGTCGATGGTGGCCTTTCCTGTCCAGTCTCCTGCAGGCTACCTGCCTCGGGTGGGGCCGCATGTCCAGGTCGCTTATATCAGTCTTTTTTTCTTTTCTTTTTGTTTTTACCCCCACTTGGATGAACTAGCTAGGGGGAGACGAGGTGAGTCACAGGGTATCCGGATTTCCGCACCGAAGGATGGACGAGTTGCGAGTGGAGTGCGAGCTCCAGGCACGTGATCACTATGTCCATGTAACTTTTGACTTCTGGTTTACACTTGAACCTCTTTTTGTGGTTCTAGGGCTTATACTTTTTGTCTAATGGTCCTTTTTGACCCATCAAGGCTATGCCTTCCGGGACTATTTTTGGACACAGTTTGGGGATAAGCTGCGTGCACGTGTTTTTTTCTGTTGTTGCACAGCAGCAGGGTGTTTTTGGGTTCTACAGGGTAATGGGTGGGATAGGTGCAGCCCTCCAGGGTAAATTGTTTATCTATATGCTTAATGTTGTATCTGATCTCCGTCTACAATTGTATGTATCACCGATGTCGTTAGTACATTACTATCAGTTTAACGAGTCACGTGGGGAATGATGGCGGGATCGGGATTTAATGTAGTATCATGGAATGTTAGAGGTCTTAATGATAAATTCCGTAGAGCTTTAATGTTTCAATATTTAAAAACGTTTAATCCTGCTGTGGTGTTTTTGCAAGAGACGCATCTGGATGGGAGCAGGGTGCTGGCCTTACGCAGAGCCTGGGTACAGAGAGCGCTGCATGCTACATATTCTACCTACTCCAGGGGAGTGTCAATTTTAATTAGCAAGGCGGTACCGTTCACCATCCACCATGTGCTCTCTGACCCGGGTGGTAGGTTTCTGATGGTTGTGGCACAGTGGCAGATATTGGTGCGTATAAAATGGTTTTGGTGAATGTCTATATCCCACCCCCATTCCAGATTCAGATTCTGTATGACCTTTTGGGTAAATTGGCGCCCTACACGCATCTCCCTCTCCTTATAGCCGGGGACTTTAATGCTATCCTTTCTACTGCGTTGGACTCGTCTAATGCATCTAGAGTGGCGTCGGCCGACCTGTCTGCCTGGGCTGCGGCTGCTTCCCTGACAGAGGTTTGGCGTTGGAAAAACCCTGTCACCAGAGGTTACTCGCACTTATCGAAAACTCATAAATCCTCTTCGAGAATAGATCTAGCATTTGCAAATTCGGCTATGCTTCAATTGGTAGGGGGGGCAAAATATTTAGCGGGTGGATTTTCTGACCACTCGCCCTTGTCAATTTACATTGGATCCGCCATAGGTCCTGCGGGGAGAGGGTGGAAATTGAACCCGGGGTGGTTGGAGGTGGAAGAGGTGTCCTCTCAAGTAGCGCCACACTTTGCACATTATTGGGAGGATAATGAGGGGTCTGCCGACGCCACCATTGTTTGGGATGCCTTTAAGGCCTGCATGCGGGGGCACTATATTTCGGCCATAAAACAGGCCCGCAGGTCCCATAATCAGAAGGACCAAGAACTGCAGGACAGGGAGAGGGTGTGCGCCATGGAGCACGCGAACAACCAGTCGGATGCCACTTATGGCGCTCTGCTGGAGGCAAGGCGTGCTTTGGCACTCCATTACTCTGATCTAACACACACCTCTAGGACGAAACTGGCTGAATCTATCTTTGAACAAGGGGACAAGAATGGTAAACTGTTGGCCATGCTGGTGGCCGAGCAAAGGGTGCAAACTAATATTCCCTGTATCAGAAACACTCAGGGTGACCTATTGACTACCCGACGGACATACTAGACACGTTTGTGGAATATTTCAAGACCCTGTATGCACCCATACCGACCTACGACATAGTGGAGCTGGATGGGTTGTTAGCATCATTGCAGGTCCCGAGACTGTCTGAGGCGGACAGGGACTTTTTGGAGGCTGACATCACGACTGAAGAAATTGAAAAAGCTATTAGGTCTTTCCCTCCCCGTAAATCCCCAGGGCCTGACGGCTTCTGCAGCGAGTGGTATAGGCAGCACATGGAAGAATTGGTTCCTCGACTTAAAAAACTGTATGATTACTGCTTGGAGCACAGGTGTCTCCCGGCTTCTTTGCTGGAGGCACAGGTGATCCTACTGCCGAA
Source organism: Lithobates pipiens (assembly GCF_037356315.1). Taxonomy (NCBI): domain Eukaryota; kingdom Metazoa; phylum Chordata; class Amphibia; order Anura; family Ranidae; genus Lithobates; species Lithobates pipiens. The sequence goes on along the minus strand of NW_027507785.1, from coordinate 152,289,497 downwards.
GCCGGGAAAGGACCCCCTGTCATGTTCTTCTTATAGGCCGATCGCACTGCTGAACCAGGACTTAAAAATTCTAACGAAGGTACTGGCTACCAGACTCTCTCAGGTTATCACGACTCTGGTTGACATAGATCAGACGGGGTTTATTCCGCAGAAATCTACTGACACGAATTTGCGCAGATTGTTCACCCACCTACAGATTGAACACACTGACAAGGGATCTAGAGTGGTAGTTTCCTTGGATATGGCCAAGGCCTTTGATTCCGTAGACTGGCGGTACATGTTGACAGTTCTCAGGAGAATGGGCTTTGGGGAGACCTATGTGACCTGGATTTCTTTGCTTTACAGTGCCCCACGGGCCGGTATCAAGATAGCCAATTCAGTCTCCCACCAATTTAGCGTCGGCAGGGGTGCCCTCTTTCCCCGTTCCTATTTGCATTAGCCATAGAACCACTGGCTATAGCCCTGAGGCTATCGCCTGGGGTTGGCGCACTGGAGGTGGGGGGTATTAGGGAGTGTATAGCGCTCTACGCTGATGACATGCTCCTTTTCCTGAGGGACGCAGGACCATCTTTGGAGGCGGTGTTTGGGGTGCTCGACAAATTTGCTGAGTTCTCCGGGCTCAGGGTTAATTGGGAGAAATCGAACGTGATGGCTATTGATGGGGAGGTGCGAGCGGTGGCGACCACTAGGGTCCCCATCGCCTGGGTGCAAGAAATTAAATACTTGGGAGTGAGAGTTTCACCACGAGTGGGCGACTTTATGTCTCTGAATCTCCTCCCCCTGCTGGCCAGGGTTAAGGTGCAGCTGGAAGCTTGGAAGCATCTGCCGCTGTCCCTCATTGGTAGGGTTAACCTGCTCAAAATGAAGGTTCTGCCTGTATTCCTTTACCTTTTACGTAATTCTCCCATTTGGATTCCCTGCTCGTTTTTTCGGAGGGTTAATAGTCTTTTTGGATCCTTTTTATGGGCTGCTACGCACCCCCGAATAGGTCTCAGGGTTTTGCAGGAGCCGTGGGGTCAAGGTGGCTTGGCATTGCCGGATCTTTTCAAATATTATCTGGCTGGGCAAATGGTAGTCGCTAGACGGTGGCTGACACGGGAGGACGGGGATTCGGCAAATGTGCTGGAGGCGGCCCTTTTGGGCTCATATGAGAGTCTGTCTCATTTGGTGTATAGAGGTCCAGGGGCTTCACCAGTTCTGACGGCCTCTATGCGGGCAACGATCCGGGCCTGGGGGAAAGCGCAGATCTTGATGAAACAGCCAGAAGGGAGTTGGTCTCCCGACACTCCTCAATGGTTCAATCCTAATTTGTCTCATTTTGGGGGTATACCAGATCCGGTGATATGGGCCAGGGTAGGTGTTAAACAGCTAAAGCATGTGGTAGGAGGGGGGCAGCTTTTGACGTTTGATCGGCTTAAGGTACAACATGACCTTCCCAATTGGTATTTTTTTCGGTACTTACAGTTGCGACACGCTTTTCTTTCTCAGTTCGGTCCGGGGGCTCTGCAGTTGGGGGTGTCACCTCTTGAAATTGTGCTGCGGACAGAGGACCTAAAAAAGCCTCTCTCCGTTGTGTACAAAATGTTGTTCTCGGACAGGCCGAAACCTGTCCAACAATGTAGAGAAGTTTGGAGTGCCTTGGTACCTGACTTTGGAGGGGAGGATTGGGACGATATGTGGGGATACCCGTTCCAGACCCTAGTATCCGCTAGAGACAGACTTATACAGTTTAAAATTTTACATAGAGTATACTACACCCCTGCCAGACTGGCTAGAATTTACGGTACCGGGACGGGGGGATGCTGGCGTTGCACAGCTGACCGGGCTGATTTTGACCATGTGTTTTGGCAGTGTCCGCGGATTGAGGAGTTCTGGAGGGGGGTAACACAGGTTATACAATCTGTCCTTTCGGTGCCGATTCCAGTCACAGTTGCGGTATGTTTGCTCGGATTGGTGGAGGAGTTGGCACCTCGAAGGGCACAGAGGACTCTGATCTCTCTGGCGCTGTTTTATGCACGCAAATCTATCCTGCTATGTTGGAAGAAACCCGAACCTCCTACGGTTTCTTATTGGAAAGGTTTAATTAATAAAGCTTTACCATTATACAAGGCCACTTATCTCAGCAGAGGGTGTTCTAACAAATTTGAGAGGGTGTGGAGGTGTTGGCTTGATGCCGCAGACACTGTGAATTGATTGCTTGGCTGGTGGTGTACTCCTTGTATGTCGGGTGAGGGGCGGGGTGGGAGGGTGCTACCTCTTGAATTGGATGACATCCCCATCTCGGGTAGCTGAATACTCAGTAACGGTACAAATAATGTGTTTTTTATCTGTGTGATACTGTCGATGATCACAGACTGAGCTCCAGAAGGAGAAGGAGGGCTGCACGGGTGGGAGTTTTGTCGGGTGGGGGGAGGGTGGGGCTGGGATGGGTGGGGGGGGAGGTTATGTTTGTATGTTGTTCATGTGTTGAAAAACTTTCAATAAAAAATAAATTTATAAAAAAAAAAAAAATTACTACACTATGGGGCTCCCTTCCTCCTCATTTCTTTAACCCTTTACATACACACCAATTGCCGAGGTAACCCCCCCACGCTGAGTGCTGCAAGTACTTAAAGGGACCAACACAGCATAATAGGCAGGAGACGCCAGGATCTGGGGATACCGGGATAAGACCTCGAGGGATAAAGAGCACCAGGAATCCTGAGGATATATATATCACATGCTGTTACCTTACAGCTGTAAGGTAAGGGGACACCCATATTCCGACCACACAGGACCACGTGGGATATATTCACCTCTATCACCACCATCACCAATTATATTGCTCTGTTATAGTGCACATATATTCAGACACCAGCACTGTATGCGATTTGTTGATATATGCGACTTTTGACATAATCGCCACTGGTTATCGCACAAGCAGAATGGACACATTCCGATAAATGTTATTGTTCAATTTTTATATATAATTTCTTTTAGGTATTGTACACAGCTTTTTGATCATTTCGAGGGATTTTCTTTACTCCCTTAAAACCAACATTGCTTATGCGTTTAATTTGATTTTCTGTCACTTTTTGCACAATTGAATTATTGAGCTGCTTACTGTCGCATAAATATTGTTTTAATTATCTTATGGTAGAGGACACCTGCACGGATTTTGTTCTACAACTTTTTTGGCACTAGCACTTTATGCGATTCTTGTCAGCTACAACCAACCACTCTCTACACAATTTGAGTTGGTGACTGCTTTATGTATATTGTTTAATTTACCTTATGGTGTAGCAGAACATCTCATGTACCCATTCACAGTTTAGCACTGGCACTTTATGCGATTTTGTCAGCTTGAACAAATCGCATTGCGAATCACGATCCTTTGTGACTGCTTTATTTATATTGTTTTATTTACTTTATGGTGTAGTAGATACCCTCATGGATTTATTTATCGTCTAGCACTGGCACTTTATGCGATTCTGTCAGTTTTAACAAATCGCATTAGGAATCACTAGTTTTAAGTATTGTGATTTTTTTATTTCGTTATGCTTGTTTATTACATTTGTCTCTTATCCTGAATATTAGCATGTTATAGTGGTGAGGGTCCCTAACCACCCCCTCATATAACACGCACAACTTTTTTCATATACCTTCTTTTACTTTATGCGGTAGTATATATATCGCCTAACAATTTTAGTGCCTATAGAATTTATTAGCCTCCTAGGCTAAATTCCCTGTTATAGTACTGCGCATCACTACTTTTTTATCTTTTTACTCTGTTACTGGGACTCAAGCACCCCACCTCAGTGTGTGCAGCAGTACGAATACTAGATTCTTTCCTGATTAGGCGCAGGAATAACTTTTTTCTTATTCTCTAGGGGCGTGTATCTCTTCTGTGCCCCTGTCAGTAGTTTGAACCAAAATCCAATGGGTATTGTTCTGTCCTTTCTTTTCGTTTGGCTGCCACGGACGCCAAGATATGGTACCATCCTTCTCCATTACATCCAGCTGAAATAGTACTCCTTGTCTTGTGTGTCCCTGGTGCTGCAAAATGGCTTCTTTAGCAGCAAGGAATGCGGTCCGCTGCTCTGAACCCCATGAGAACTCAATCTTTTTCTGGTAACATCATATATGCCTTAGAATCAGTCCAAGATGTGGGATGAATCCCACAACTCCAATGAACTTCTTTGCCTCCTTTTTTTGGTAGTAGGGGTGACAGCATCTGGATAGTTTGCACAACTGTCTCTGGAATTTTCTTCTGTGGCCAAGTGCAAATCATTCCTAGAAATTTCACCTCTGTGGCAGGTCCTTGGACTTTGTCTCTGTTGAGACTTTGTTCTCCAAGTGCTGTATCAGCAGGTGCAGGGCTTTAGTTACATCATCTTTTGTCTCCGAGATCACGATGTCATCAATGTAATGAAACACAGCGACATTCAAATTCAGGGTACTTAAATCTCGGGCAATCAGTTCATGACAAATTGTTGGAGAATGAAGATAGCCTTGCAGAAGGACAGTGAAAGTGTACTGGCGGCCATCCCACACCATAGAAAACTGGTCTTGACACTCTGGGTCTATCAAAATTGGAAAGAAAGAATTAGCCAGGTCTATCGCAGCGTGATATTCTCCTGCATCTTTAGCAATTTTCTCAACAATTGAGATTTTATACAGCTGATTTCAGTAGCGGTGCCACTTTGTTTAGACCTCTGTAATCCACAGTAATTCTATATGTCCCATCGGGTTTCTTTACTGGGAACATTGGAGATGAGAAAGGACTTACAGCATGTCTAAGGATCCCTACTCTCAACAGTTCTTGAATAGTCTCCCCAATTTCTTTGTGGCCTCCAGGAAGTCTGTAGTGCTTGAGACAGACTGGCTTCTCTGGTGGAGGAATGTAGACAGGGGTCCATTTTGCATGACCTCTGACAACAGCCTTTCAGGTAAGGTAACTTGGATACCAAAATATTTGTCTAAAATCCTGGTCCCTTGCCAGAAGCCAATTTCACCCATGTCTTAACTGCTGATGTGGTCCCCCTCCCCCCTCCCCCAAACCTTCTACATCATTTCTCCTTTGTGATGGGAAGGATTTCCTTGCAAAAGTGTAACTTCAGCTCCAGTATCAAAGCCATCACATGTGTAGGAGATGACTTCCCCCCACCAGTGACAGGTCTATATGGACGTCGGTCTCCTGCTGTAACTGCTATAACAGAATACCCACCTTCCGCTCATAAAGGATAAGGAACGACCAATCCCCTTTTATGATTCTCTCTAACTCCTCCCTAGGATAAAGGGATTTGGATTTGGGTTCATGTGCAGTTTTGGGAATTGGTTTGGGGCTAACAGGAGACGTCTGTTCTTTTTTTTTTTTTTCTTAAAAATCTAGGCTGATGTCATCTTCCCTAGGAGTAGTGTTTTTAACCCTGACAGTTTTTTTTCCCCACAATGTTTTCACCTCTTCAGCATTTTTGCAGTAGAAATCCCATCTATCTCATATTTAGGTACTCCTGCTTTTTTAATAGGTCCACCCACATTTCTCTCCTAGAAATAACTAGCCTGGATTTCTTTTCATTTCCTGTCGTTTCTCCCACATTCCCTTTCTTCTCTGTAAAAGTTATTTTCTGCTTGTATTCTTCCTGTCTGGCCTTGACCTTATCTACTGCCCTGACAGATTTTGTTTGTCTCCTCTAGCTCCCTTAACTGGCTTAAAAGGGTAGTGGCTTCATGAATTTTGCTGTTCAATCCCAGGCCTCCCAGCAAGGACAATAAAGGTGCCCCGAGATTAAATAGTGCAGACTTCATTAGCTTAGCGTGCAGAGCAGATGTAAAGGGTTCCATATCTGGACCCATCCATTCTGAAAACATATTTAATCCAGTTATACAACCCATCTCATGTAACCTTGAAGATACCCTCTCCTATTTATCTCCATGAGTAGGTATTTTCCAGGTCAGTAGGACTAGCATATACTCGGACTGCTCCATCTCTCACAAAGTCTAACAGTGGAAAATTCACACTAAACTCTCGGGCTTTTCGCATTGCCTGACACAATTGTGTATCATGGATTAATCCCAAAGCCACAGTTTTTTTACCTGACAAAACAACACTATTCGCCCGTCATCCCACAAACATAGGAGCCAACTCAATAGGGGTTCCCCAGACCTTTGTTTGTATTGTTTTGCCAGCTCATGGAGTTCAGTTTGCGTGAACTCCTGTTCTTCTTCAAATTCAACTCTGGGGTTGCTATAATGCACCTTACCATCTGCCATATCCTCTCTATCATGTTGTCGTTTCCTATGCTTAGTAATGAGAGGTCTGGCATACTTTTTCTTTCCCACTAGTAAATCATCATCTGAAATATCAAACTTTTATCTGCTCATCCTCACTATCATTTGAGGAGAGCACATCCCCACAATCTCAGTTTTGGGATGGGTCAATGGCACGTACCCTGGCTTTACTAACAGGTTTACGCCGCTTCCTTTTCCTTAAGGCATTAATTGATTGAGTAATTGGTCGTGAGGGCTGCACACCACTCTTCAGCCCGACTAGCAGTTAAACGTATACACTGAAGCAACTGCTAGCTGATACCTTAACTTCTGCCTTTTCCTTCTTCCCTTCTATGTGATTCAGTATAAATAGCACGAAGGAAGTACCAACTCACTGCAGACACTGTCCTTTTTTTTTTTTTTTTTTTTTTTTTACTTAAATCCAACCCCTTAAGGCTAAAATCTACAAAATGATCTAAGATTTTATCACTCCAAGTCATATTCAAGGGCGAAGCATACTTTACAAATTCTTTAGTAAGATGCTCATATTCATTGTTTCTGGCCCAGATAGGTAAGCTGCACACTTTCTTCTAGCCACCAGAACCCTCTGCAGCCTTGATTTCCTAAACAGCTTACGCAGCATTTTTACCTAGCGCAAGCTACACAACACACCACAATAAAAACAGGTCTGCTTCAGTTGAATTATAGCACAGATCATGGGACGAGCCCCCAAATGTTTGCTTGCATATATCTAGCGAGGTTACTTTGTGGTATATGCAAGGAAGCTGAGACCTCTGCAGTGTGTTTTTACTATACAAAAAGGCTCCACATACAAAACTATTACAATATTAGGAATACAAATCAAGACTGACTGACCGATATCTATAGCAAGCAAAATGTCTAGCAAATAGCCTATGGTCGATAACAGTAGAAATACACTTAAAAGTTAATTAACTCCAGTTAACTCCGGTTACTGTATGTTCATGATCTCCATTGACAACAATTCTTCTGGAGATCAGGTACCTTCTTGCATGATGAGTGGCTTCTGGTGTTAATCCATGTTGCGTGGCTCTTGGTCTTACACACAGTCCTTGGTTCTAATGCATGATGAAGTGGCCTCCTATCAGTCTTATTTGTGCTTTTGTTTACCCGTTTGTTGACAATGGTTACTCACTCATTTACGTTAACAACCCAACTGCCAACAGTTCCCATTGTTACCAAGGCATTCGTTAGAATAACAATCAGACTAGTTTGTTTCTCAATCACAGTTTTATAGAAAATCGTATATTTTATATCAAACGCAACACATTTGGTTCACGCAGCTGTGTTGCCTTGCCATAGAAGACAGCCCAGAACTGATTAAGGGCAAAATAATGTTTCTCTCATGAGCTTGTTTCATTTAATAAAAAAAAAAACATCTTGCTTGCATTTGAAGCTACTGATCTAGTCTCTACAGATCTAAATTTTGTTTGATCTGTATGGACACCCAGTTTTACACATGTATGGTTTTAACTCTCAATTGCATAATCAAAACCTTTTAGATGTGTAGGGTAATCATACAGTGTTTTATATGGAGTCATGATTGTGTTATACACTCTTTTTTTTCATGATGGGCCTGATAATATATGTGAAAATATCTCAAAGCTAAATAGAAGACAATTGCATGTTTTAAAAAAAAAAACAGATTGCAGCTTGTGCGACAAACATTATCATAGAAAGGAATATGTGAATAAAGGAGCTTGTCAAAGCCAGACAAACTACAGTTCTTAGGAGTGCTCTGATAAACCAGATTTAAAATGGGTAAAAAACTAAAAGTACCAGATAAAAAATAAGGGATGAAAATTGTGGAAAAAAATTGGTAAAAGACAATACTGATGATGTATGCCAACAGTGTTATTGCATAAATGTGACTTGGGAGCCAGGAAAGTCCAAGGGGCAGCTGTAGAACCAGAAGCCTTGGCCCCACCGGTTGGGGGTGACGCTGAAGATAGAGGAAGCCACTGTTACTGCAACTGCAGTCGATGTTCAACCCAGGACTATACCCCCGACATCACTGTAGACACATGCGTTGTAGACAGGGGACGCGCTTCAAAGCCAGTTGGCTTCTTCATCAGCCTCCATAGCCAGCATAGAAGCAATCTGCTCTTAAAATAGTATACCAGTTGTAAAAAAAAGAGTGATGGCTTTTCCTGTGTGTTTTTGTAAATGGCACTTGTGTGTATTGTGTAGTAACAGCTTACATTTTCTTTTTTTATTTAGATTTACTGAAAGGGTTACAGACAACTGCTACGCACACAGCAACTATTTCTCACTCCAGCTTGTCAGCTCGTTTACAACAAGCATTCACAGGTAATATTTCTCTTGTATTCCTCCTACATATACATTTTAGAAACTTTTCTTCAACAAAACTGATTGTATATAATATTTAAGCTCACATTTTTAATAATATAAAGTCAAATACAAAGAGTGTACAAGTACACAGTACATATGGTGCTCCTAGGACAAGTGCAGAGTCACTTGGTCAATTGGAACTTTTATCTGTAGACCATCATCAGGGTAGAGGAAGAGATTAGGCAACCGGATGGATGAAAGGGTAATCAATGGATGTCTGAGCATGAGAAGTGGCTGAGACTGGAACCTCTGCAGCTCCCACAGATAGTGTAGGATCACCTCAATGTAGAAGAAAATTAACAGCAGGGTGCTGAAGGTCAGTATCAAATAAAAATCACTTTATTAAAATAAGCAGCACACTTACATTGACGTATGATATCCATACCTTGAGCTGGCTGGCTCCCTGTCATCCTTGGTCTCTGTCTGCTTAGTGGTGCCTATAGCCTAACGCTGATGACAGCTGCTTGGTCTCAGGTGTTGCCTATTTATTCTGTTCCACGCTGTTGCTGATTTTAATATTAAATTATTTTTATTTGATGCTGACCTCAGCACCCTGCTCTTCATTTTTCTTCTACAATAATATAAAGTCACCTTTTTCAGTTTCAATAAATATTAAGTAAATAAGTACAATTACAAACATTCACATTGCATTATTTTGTGAACAGAAGAGGTACACAGGTTTAACAATCCAGCATAAGAGATGGATTTCAAATTGATATAAGATTCATTCAAAATCATCTCTAAACGAATAGCAAAATAAAGATGTATTCATATCTCATACATCTTACATAAAAAAAAAACAATGAGGATATAAAAGTCAAATATATATCCAATCAAGATAAAATGAAATTATATTGGAAACAAAATAATGAGAAATTGAGAAATGTGAAGAGAGAAGAGGGGTGCCAGAGAATGAGCTCCATTCGGTAACAACTTTGTTATGTGGAGGAAACTTTATGTGAAGTTACACAATTAGCAGAGATATATCAAAATTATTGATAGATCTCTGAAATCAGCAAAGCCATTTCCCCCTGTGAATTAGAGAAGTGGTACTGTTATTCACTTTGATGAGAAGCACAGGGAGAGGCAAGCGTGCAGGGGATGAGTGTGGAGAGTTTGAGGATGAGCAATATGCGCCAGAGTGGTGCAGAGGATATGAAAAAAGGCAGTAATTGAGAGAGAATTTTGTAAGGTATGACAGCAAGCAGTATGTGCAGGAGAGGAGAGTTAAGGGTATGATGGTGGGCATCATGTGCAGGATAGGCTAATGCTGTTTTTATACAATGCAGGATATAAATATTTCTCTGTGCTGAAAGGACCAATTTACTGGTGGCTTGAGAGTTGTGTGTTCTGGGGCAGCATATAGAGAAAGTATTCATGGTTTTGTTGGGATAGTCTGTCAACTGGAGACCACATTTAAAAATTATATTCAACTTTAATACTACGTAGGGCATGATGATGTAGAAAGATGTCCTATCTCAGCATACTGGTAATTTTTCAGACCTTTTTCTTATTTTCATCTCTTGATTCTGCCAGCAACACACTTCCTGTCCTAGATTGAACATGCACACTCTCTGTAAGCTATGCACCTTAAGTTCATGCACACTGGACTTAAAAAACAAAAAAAACAAAACAAAAAAAAAAACATTATACAGGAGTTTGACTTTTTTTCACCTGCCTTTAGAAGCATTTATATTGTGTTCTATGTGTCTTTGTACATTATGACTACTACAGGTGTTTCCTGTCAGAAACGTTCAGAGGCAGGAAAAAAAAACTTCTCTATCGCATTTTCTGGAGAAGTTTAGGAGCTGTAAAAATGTCAGTCTCTCCTAAACTCCTCTTATCTCTTCTGAACGTCAAGTTTCAACGGTTTTTAGTAAAAAAAAAAAAAAAAAAATAGGTTTGTTGCCACTGTACATCATTTTCTGGCTTTTGCAGAGGGGCATGTAGTGCAAAAAATGCCTATAAACGAAATGCTGTTAAACTCTCATAGACTTGCCTAAACTTTGTACATTACCGGTATGTTTTCAATTTGCATCTTTTATGCCACGTTTTTAAGTTAAAAACTTTGAAATTTTTTCTGCTCCTAGTGTGCATGGACCCTAAAGGAGCAGGGTGGTCACCATAATACAGGAAGTGTTTCACACATTCCCCTCTCCATCTCCATGCCATTGTGGGAGGTGTTTTGTAAATTGCAAAGCCTGTTAAGCATACGTTTAACCCCTTGATCGCCTTTGGTATTAAACCCTTTACAGTTAGTGTCAGTACAGTGGCATTGTATTATCACTGATCACTGTATTAGTGTCACTGGTGATATCAGTGGCAGTCAATCCCCCCCCAATCAGTTAGTGTCAGATTGTTAGTCACATTATAAGTCGCTGATCACCTCCATTAGTGGTATGAAATAAAAATTCACAAACCCAGTGATGATTAAATACTACCAAAAGAAAGCGCTATTTGTGTGGAAAAAAAATGACACCCTTTTTTGCGTACAGCATTGCATGACCGGGTAATTACCAGTTAAAATAGCGCAGTGCTAAGTGACAAAAAAATGGCATGGTCATGAAGGGGCTAAAACTTTCCAGAGCTTAAGTGGTTAATGTTGTATTTGCCTACCTTTTTGTAGAATTGATCTGCTGCAATATTGACAGTAGTTGGTGGGCTTTACGATGGTATTGGATGAAACCATGAAAAAAAGCATTGTGACAGCCGGGAACACAGGAAAAAGAGGGACACCAATGCAGTGAGGCGACGGCTGGGAGATGAGCAAAAATAGGTGTATTTTAAATGTTGGGGCTCACAGCCGGGACAAGTACGTTCTTACTGCGCGGGGGTTGTGGTGGGGGGAGACACAAGCGCTTAATGGTCAGCGCAGCCACATGATCATGCTGACCAATGAGAAGTATACATCTGAGGCGGTTTCTTCTGTTGAAGTGTACCAGAAGAAAACCTTTTTTCCATTCGTCAGTATGAGTATTAAGAAGGATATTCTCTTTGCGGCCATGTATTATGGTGTATGGACCACTACACCATCATCATGGCCACTATGTGCAGCTAGACTCCCCAGCAATGTAAAAGTGATAAGGCAGCTATAAAGCCGCCAAGGTCATGTTTACAGAAAAAGATGATTACCAGCCTCAAGAATTGGTACCAGGATTCAGCAGCAGCCAGGTCCTGATATAACCACTTGTTGCCCAGGACATTTATATTGGTATGCTGGACAGAAAGTGGTTAACCACTTTCAGACCGGACCATTTTGCTGGCTTAAGACCAGACCACTTTTTGCGATTCGGCACTGCTTCGCTTTAACTGACTATTGCGCGGTCTTTCGACGTGGCTCCCAAACAAAATTGAGGTCCTTTTTTTCCCACAAATAGAGCTTTCTTTTGGTGGTATTTGATCACCCCTGCAGTTTTTATTTTTTTTGCGCTATAAACAAAAATATAGCGACAATTTTGAAAAAGCGCATTATTTTTAACTTTTTGTTATAATTAATATCCCCCAAAAATATATAAAAAAAAATGTTTCCCTCAGTTTAGGCCGATACGTATTCTACATATTTTTGGTAAAAAAATCGCAATAAGCGATTGATTGGTTTGCGCAAAAGTTATTGCGCTTACAAAATAGGGGATAGTTTTATGGCATTTTTATTAATAATTTTTTTTAACTAATAATGGCGGCGATCAGCGATTTTTATTGTGACTGCGACATGGCGGACACATTGGACATTTTTGACACGTTTTTGGGACCATTGTCATTTATACAGCAATCACTGCTATACAAATGCAGTGATTCCTGTGTAAATGACACTGGCAGTGAAGGGGTTAACCAGGGGTGGCAGTGTAGGCGTTAAGTGTTCCTAGGGGTGTGTTAATAACTGTGGGGGGCTGGGCTTTGTTTTAGTGAACACTGATCTCTGCTCCAATCACATGGAGCAGAGATCAGCGTCACTTGTTGCTAGGCAGAACGGGGAGATGCTGTTTACAACGGCATCTCCCAGTTCAGTTGCCCCGTCAGACGATCGTGGGTATCCCCGCGGCGACCGAGTCCACGGGACCCCTGACCGGACTCACGGGGGTCCCGACCGGCACGCATGCGATGGCAGGGCGGCGTTTAAAAATGGATATACCTGTATGCCAATATGCCTGCCCCTGCCATTCTGCCAACGTACATCGGCGTGCGCCGGTCGGGAACTAGTTAATTACCTTTTTCCAAGTCTCACACATGTAAGCATTTTGTGTGCTTGCCTATGCATGTCATCACAAATTTCCCAACTTTTGTTTTGGAGCTAGTGGACATATTCAGTAGAGATTTGTTTATATTTGAAGTGTAACGTTACTCAGTCGATGCACTAGGCATCATTGCACTACGCACAACCCTCCTAAAGATGTTGGACCTAGATAGGAATGATGTCTCCTGGGATATGCATGTTGTATACCATACAGCAGACAGAGGAGGCATTTCATCAGAAAAGGGAAGCCAGCTCCTAATTTCAGCAGGAAGATGGCAGCATGGGACCCAGAGTTTGGAATAGCTTGGCAATGCTGGATTCGCTAGGCGGTTGAGTATGGGAATTGTACATAGCACCAGGGGAAAAGGTAAAAGGAAAATTTAAACAAAAAACTGCGAAGGGGGGAGTTACTCTTTTAAGCAGTAGTAAACCACCACTGAAATAAGGTAAATTGGGTGCCCTTGCAGGGTTAAATTATAATGTACTAGTATGCGCCAGATACTAGCACATTATGACAGACTTGCCTATAAAGCGGATCCCTCTGACGCTGCGTTGTCACGGATCCCCGGCACTGCCATCTTCACCAGGTCTTCCTTCAGGGTTCACATACTTCAGCTGTATGAATGGCCGAAGCCACAGTAAAGTCATGCCCACGCATGCGCACGGAAGCCTTTTGCTTCGGCACAAAGCATTGAAAGTAATGCATGAGTATGCTGTCCCTTCAGAACGCATGTGCCAGTGACATCACCTGCAGCATCGCTTGTGAATTTCTCCTAAATAGTGCAAGTTTAGGGGGTCTTCACTAAAGATGAGCCTTATTATAACCTTACCTGTAGGTACAAGTTCAAAAGTAGAGTTTACCTCCACTTTAAGACGAGTAACTTCAAACAGCCAATCAAAATTTACTATGCTGAAGTAAAACCAGTACAAGAATAAGCTTGATTGGATTTTTATAGTTTACTCCACAAAGTGGTTGTAAACCCTCACATATACTCAGTAAAGTGAACAGCCTCAGATGATACACTGAGATGAAAAAAATCCTCTTACACAGGGTTTACTTGTTTATCTGCAGTCTTCTCTTGTCTATAACCCTCCATAAGGGCAGAAAAGTGTTAAAATCTTTCTTCATCTGTCAGTAGTAGGAATGGGCTTGGTTGTGTTTGAAATCCCACCTGCCTGATTGCGGCAGGAAGCGAACACTGCACACCGCTAGATCCACAGCTGAAGATCAGGAAATGTCTCACTGCCTGTGATTAGACGTGTGCAGTATCAGCTTCCTGGCGGAGCCGGGCCGGTGGGTTGGGACTAAGGTCACCAACACGCCCAAGCCCATCTCTAGTCAAGAGTACAGAGATATGGGCATGGAGGTTTCAGGTACAGTGTTTGAGAGCTGATTAGAGGAAAAGGCACACACCCCCCTCCACACAGTGAAAGAACTGTGTTCTGAATAGACAAGCTGTCTGCTGAGCTCTCCTCCCTCCCGACACAAATTTATCTCCTGTGTTAGGAAAAGTTCTCAGAAGAGTAATGAAACACAGGAAAAATTACACTTAGAGCTTTGGAGAGAGATAAGTAAACAACAGGGATGAGTCGAACACCCCCCAGTACGGTTCTCATCCAGAACATGCAAACAGGCAAAAAGTTTGTTTGAATACGTGAACACCATTAAAGTCTATGGGGCACAAACATGAATAATCAAAGGTGCTAATTTTAAAGGCTTATATGCAAGTTATTGTCATAAAAAGTCTTTGAGGACCCGGCTCCTGCCCCAGGGGACATGTATCAATGCAAAAAATTTTTTTAAAACGGCCGTTTTTTCGGGAGCAGTGATTTTAATAATGCTTAAAGTGTAATAATAAAAGTGTAATATTCCTTTAAATTTCATACCTGGGGGTGTCTATAGTATGCCTGTAAAGTGGCGCATGTTTCCTGTGTTTAGGACAGTCTGAGAGCAAAATGTCATTTCTAAAGGAAAAGTCCTTTAAAACTACTCGCGGCTATAATGAAATAAGCCAAAATTTTAAAAAAATGGCGTGGGTCCCCCCAAAAATCCATACCAGACCCTTATCCGAGCATGCAACCTGGCAGGCCGCAGGAAAAGAGAGAGAGAGGGGGGGAGAGGGAGCTCCCCCCTCCTGAACCGTACCAGGCCACATGCCCTCAACATGGGGAGGGTGCTGTGGGGTAGCCCCCCCAAAGCACCTTGCCCCAATGTTGATGGGGTGAAGGGCCTCATCCCCACAACCCTTGCCCGGTGGTTGTGGGGGTCTGCGGATGGGGGGCTTATCGGAATCTGGAATCCCCCTTTAACAAGGGGACCCCCAGATCCCTCCCCCCATGTGAATTGGTAATGGGGTACAAAAAAGTGTCAAAAATGTTAAACAAAAAGACAATGGCCATTTTTTGACAATTCCTTTTTTAATGTCTTCCTCTTTCCCCGCATCTTCTTCTGTTCTTCCTTCGGTTTTCTTCTCTATCTTGTTGTTTTTCCCCCGCTTCTTCCTCTGCTTCTTCCATCCGGCATCTTCCTCCAGCTTCTTCTTCCCCGCTTCGTCCTCCTGATGATCCAACTGAATGGCAGTCCCCCACTGTGTGACATTTCTGTTTAGGTGCCAGCTCTTATATAATGGAGGACGGGTCGACCCTACGCCATTTTCTTTTTCATTTTGGCGTGGGGTTCCCCTTAATAGCCATACCAGACCTGAATTCTTTATAGCTGCGAGTAGTTTTAAATTTCTTTTCTTTTCTTACATCAGGGGACACAGAACCGTAGTAATTAATATGTGGGTTATATTGCTGTATCAGGTGCTGGACACTGGAACGCCCCTTAAGGCGTGAACTTCCCCCATAAAACCCCTCCCACCACTGGGAGACCTCAGTTTTTTCGCCAGTGTCTAAGGAGTTGGGCACGCGTAAGGATGTGTTGTACTGAGCTCCATGGGCAGTAATCCTTGATGAGAGCCAGCCATCCATACCGGATCCATTCTGATGTCTCCGTAATGGACTAAATGAATGGTACCCGGGCCTTGTAATCTGAAGACACAAGGTTTTGCTTTGCGAATGCTTTAAGAGCTGGGCCCTGGGATCCAGTACTTTTTGGTAGTAAGGCCAATAAAAGTTTACTGGCAGGGTGCTGTCGCAGGTCCAGGATTGTGGGTCAACCTCAACCCTAGTGTTCCCCGGTTCCTGAAGGTTTCCTTTAAGGTCTCAGAGGCCATCGTGAAGACCGAATATTGTTTTTTTTTATCTCTGATAAAACGCTGCTGCGAGGATAAAGTAGGGGAGATTTTCTCAGGAATCTCTCCTTCCATGTATTGTGTTGTGATGTCATGTCTATGTGTCACCACTGGGGGCTGTATTGAGCACTCACCATTCTGACGCTGGAAACAGCAGAAGCTCCACTCTCCTCTCCTCCTAAGCCAGCTCAGACCCTCAGGTAAGAGAAAGGGGGGTCTGATCACTTCCTGGGCCCCCAGATTGGCGGTTTTTGTCTTATTTGATGCCAGCCAGCTGCCTTATTCTTTTGGTAAAAAAAAAAATGTTTCTCTTATATTCACCGACCGACACAGCTCCTCTCTGTAACTAAATGGGTTTGTTAGCCTGCCATTAAGAGAACTAGGCAAAAATTGTAACACAATACACAGAACTTTAGTCCCACCCCGGGGGCGGACCCTGTGCTAACAGGCAGAACTCGGTTTTATTTTGCTTAGTGAAGGAGAATGTCCTAGGAACCCTGCAGGCCCTTTGGTCCATTTTTTTGCTGCAGGTTTGATGTTTTTTGCGCAAGATGAAAGATCCTGGGATCTTCTATCAACTGCCGGCTGGTTGACAGGCTGGTTAAGTTATCCTTGTAGTCTCCCCAGTCCGGCCATTGAGCGTGTGCAGGTCGCAGCTAAGGCTCAGCAGGCCACGACATACCTCAGCTCCAGAGGTGGTCGGTGAGCTTCAATGCTCCGGGGTATACATATGACCGGGCTACTGATGTCTGGATCACAGTATACCAGGCCAGCAGCTACCCTGTAACTGCGCAGGAGTAAGTCTGTGATGGAATGTCTCCCAGCTCTTCAGGACTGGTATGGTACGGCTCTCCCTGCTTCGGTGGGGTGAGCAGCTGGGCATTCCCTGGGAGGTAATTTCGGGGGCCCCCCTCACCCCCTTCTCTTCTCTCCCATGTCCTATCTTCCCTCCTCCCCCCCCCCGGGGGGGGCAGCTGCATGTGCTGCGGGCGGTGGGTGTGTGTGGGGTTCGCTAGGTCTCTCACCTGTAAGGGGCTCTGTGCGGATAGCGTTGGTCCTGGTTCCGGTCTGGGGGGTCCCAAAAGGTTTCTGTGGAGGCGTTCTTGCTGAATGTAGGCAGCCCTGCTCTGTGTTTTTTCCTGTCACCGCATGGCGCTGTCCGGTGGCCATTTTGACTGTGGGAAAAGCAGCTTCTCCTTGTGAGCCTCAGCAGCCATTTTCTATAGGATTTTCCTATTAGTTGCATTGGCAGCCATATTTTTGAAGCCCAAGCACTCTTTTCACTGCAGTTCTCTTGTGACAGCTTTACATGTGCTCTCACATGCTGTTTCCTGTGTCCACTGTGTATACAGGACGCTGGATGGCTCTTCCCTGAACGCTGGTGCAAGTCTGCAGATCGTTTCACCGCTATTCTATACAGCTGCTGCCGACACAGTTTCTTCACTCTGCAACTGGGTAACCTCCTAGGGACTACAGGTACGGCTAGTGACATTCACAGAATGCCCCACGGTGGTGAGTCTGGCGCTAGTTACCCCTCCCCCCCATGCGGCAGCAGGAGGGTGGGACCTTCACTGTCCTAAGTCCCCTTGCAGATGGCAGACAGGGGTAGGGTCATCATGGCTTCAGAAACTGGTGTTTCTTCCCCCGAAATCCAGGCTATTGCAACCGGGTCTCCTGCGGATGGCGCTGTGCCCATGGACACCCTGACTGCAGTCCTTAACTCTTTTGTTGCTAAAATAGAGGTGGTGCGTGGAAGGAAATGTGCGCGTAAAAGGCCCCTACCCACCCCGTCGTCTGGGGAGAGCTCTAAGGTGTTCCCGTATTTGACTTATTTTGACAAGTTCATCTACAGGGAATGGGGTCGGCTGCAAAGGACCTTTTCGGTCCCCAAAAACATAGCGGTGCGTTACCCCTTTAAGGAAAGCCTTCTCAAGAAATGGTTGGCTCCTCCGGTCGTGGACTCCCCAGTATCCAGGTTAAATAAAGTAACCACGATCCCGGTAGAGGGGACTCCTGCATTCAAGGATCCCACGGACAGGAAGGCCGAGGCAGTGGCTCGTTCCTTGTTTACAGTTGTGGGGTCAGCCGTGCGACCAGTACTGGCATCCGCACTGGTGTCACAGACACTGACTGAGTGGGCAAAACGTTTGCACCGCGGAAGCAAAAAGCTTCCCCTGTCTGCATGGAACTAGCAGACCAACTAGTGCAAGGCCTTAAGTACATTTGTGACGTGGCCCTGGATACTCTTCCTCCAGGGCTTCAGTGTCAGCTGTGGTGCTGAGGCACCTTATTTGGCTTAAATGCCGGTCTGCTGACCAGGCATCCAAAAAAGCCCTGACGGATCTTCCCTTCCTTGGCGACCGGCTCTTTGGAGCTTCATTGGACGACATTATTAAAAATGCCATGGGTGGTAAGAGTACACTACTCCCACAGGCAAGGAAGGTTAAGGAGCCACGCCACAGGCAAGGGCCCTCTTTTTCCACTCACAAGTGGCTTTTTTGTCCGCCTGGTGCTTTGACAAAACGTTCCCAGCCCGACAGGACGTCCACAGATGGTCAAAAGCGTCCCTGGAACCGCAAGCCTAACAAGCCTGCGTACAAAAGTGCTACTGCATGAAGGTTTGCGATCGCCTTCAGGAGTTTGCAGCCCGGTGGACCTCCCGGTTATCTGACCAATGGGTCTGCGACCTGATTTCCACAGGCTACAAGATAGAGTTTCTCTCTTGGCCGCCAAACAAAATCTTCCCCTCCAGCATACCCGCGTCCCCGGTTCGCCGGGAGGCCCTGCTAGGGGCATTGAGGGACTTGCTGAATCAGGGGGTGATTGTACCAGTTCCGTTATTGGAACGCTTCCAGGGGTTCTGCTCAAATCTGTTTGTGGTTCCCAAGAAGGAAGGGGTACGTCCAATCTTGTACGTAAAAGCCCTCAATCACTTTGTGAAAGTGCAGAGGTTCAGAATGGAATCAGTTCGCTCAGTATTCGCTGCACTCCATCAAGGGGACTCCCTGGCATCTTTGGACATCCAGGATGCGTACCTGCACATACCCATATGCCTTCGGCATCAAAAATTTCTGCGTTTGGCAGTCGGGGAAGCCTATTACCAGTTTGTGGCTCTTCCCTTTGGCCTGGCATCAGCCCCCTGAGTCTTTACCAAAGTACTGGCTCCAGTATTGGCATTGCTGCGACAACACGGGATCGCGATCGTGGGTTACCTAGACGATCTCCTCCTGAGAGCATCTTCCGCCTCAGAATTAGAGGAGGATGTGGCGATCACCATGCAGACTCTGCGAGAATTTGGGTGGCTGTTGAACCTAAAGAAGTCGGTGGTTGTGCTGACCCAGCGTCTGGAGTACCTGAGTTTACTATTGGACTACAGGGAAGCGAGGGTCTTTCTCCCCTCAGACAAATTGCAGACTCTCAGATCTGCGGTCAAACTACTGATGAACCGCAAGTGGTCATCGCTCCGCGTTTGCATGAGAGTACTGGGGCTCATGGTAGCCTCCTTCGAGGCAGTACCTTGTGCCTAGTTCCACACCAGAGTCCTGCAGAGGGAGATTTTGATAAAATGGGACAAATCTCCATCATGGTCGATGGAAGAATCCAAGTTGCCGATCAATCTGCTCGAATTGAGAGCGATTAGGCTGTTCCTCCACACGTGGTCGACGTGTCTTCAAGGACGTCTGACCAGGATACAGTCAGACAACGCCACGGCTGTAGCGTACATAAATCACCAAGGGGGAACAAGAAGCTCAGCCACGGCTCGGGAGGTTGCTCACATACTTCGGTGGGCAGAGCGACACGTTCAGGCCCTGTCAGCCATTTACATCCCGGGGGTGGAAAATTGGCAGGCGGACTATCTGAGTCGTCAGATGCTGGACCCAGGAGAGTGGGCGTTGCATCCGGAGATATTCAGGCTGCTGTGCCTGAAATGGGGCACACCAGATGTGGATCTATTGGCCTCCCGTCTCAATCGGAAGGTGCCAAGATTCGTGTCCAGGACAAGAGATCCGTGGGCAGACGCGCTGGTGGCTCCGTGGCTAAGCCTTTCCTCCACTAAAACTGTTACCACGTCTGCTTCACAGAGTGGAAGCCGAGGGGATCCCAGTAATACTGGTTGCTCCAGATTGGCCCCAGCGTCACTGGTACACAGACCTAGTGTGCCTGGTGGCAGACGCTCCCTGGCCACTGCCATTGCGAGAGCACCTTCTGTCTCAAGGTCTGATTCTCCATCCTGCTTTACCATCGCTGGTTTTAACGGCATGGCTATTGAAAGCCAGGTGTTGAGGAACCAGGGTCTGTCAGACTCGGTGATCCCAACTATGTTGAGAGCACGGAAATCTTCCTCTCGTTAGATATATCTTTGTACCTGGAAGGCCTACATCTCCATGTGTGAGGAGAAAGGATGGCATCCACGCTCCTTTTCTATATCCAGGATCCTGCTGTTTCTTTAGCAAGGGGTGGACCAGAAACTGGCCTTAAGCACCATTAAAGAACAAATATCAGCTTTGGCTGTCCTTTTTCAGTGACCTCTGGCGTCTCACTCTCTAGTGAGTACTTTTGCTCAAGGGGTGCGACATGTAGTCCCTCCGTTGCATCCACCGTTACCCCCATGGGATCTGAACCTGGTATTATCGGCGCTTCAAAAACCAAAATTTGAAAATATCAGAGAGTTTCCCCTGTTGACTCTTTCCCAGAAAGTGGTCTTTCTGAAGGCCATCACATCGGCTAGGAGGGTTTCGGAACTGGCGGCCTTGCCCTGTAAGTCGCCCTATCTGGTTATTCACAAGGATAAGGTGGTGTTGCGTCCGCAACTGTCTTTTCTGCCGAAGGTAGTCTCTGCGTTTCACATCAATGAGGACATTGTGTTACCATCTCTGTGTCCACAGCCAACACATCCTAAGGAGGTGGCCCTTCATGCTTTGGATGTGGTTCGGGCTCTGAAGGTGTATTTGTCTGCCACGGCTCCCTTCTGGAAGTCAGACTCACTGTTTGTTTCGGTGGCTGATCCAAAGAAAGGCATGGTAATACAAGCCAACGCCTTGAAAGGGCAGGTGCCCCTCTTTCTGGTCACGGCTCACTTCACGAGGGCCTTCTGACATCAAGTGTCTGTCGCTCAAGTGTGTAAAGCAGCGACCTGGTCGTCTGTCCTCATGTTTACTAAGTTCTACAAGGTAGATGTCAGTGCATTGGGTGATGCCAGTTTTGGCCGCAAAGTTTTGCAGGCGACTGTATAGATGCAATGACATATGCAATTTTTTCCTTTTTTTGCTGTTTTTTTTTGGGGGGGGGGTAAAAACACAGTACCTTTAAGTTAAAGCGGGATTCCACTATAAAGTGGAACCTCCGCTGATCGGATCCCTCCACCCCTCTGGTGTCACAATTGACACCTTTCAGGGGGGAGGGGGGTGGAGATACCTGTCAAAGACAGGTATTTACACCCACTTCCGGGCATAGACTCCCGTGGGAGTCTATGCCATTTCCTGCCCTGCCACGCTGTCTGCTGGGACACACACGGGTCCCAGTGACAGCGCGGAGATTTCCTATTGCACGGCGCAACTTGTGCATGCGCAGTAGGGAAACGGGAAGTGAAGCCGATTCGCTTCAATTCCTGATTCCCTCACCTAGAATGGTGGTGGCAGCAGCCGATGGCCGAGCGATCGATCGGCCTCGGCTGCCGGCATCGCTGGAACCCGGGACAGGTGAGTGTCCATTTATTAAAAGTCAGCAGCTGTAGTATTTATAGCTGCTGGCTTTTAATATTTTTTTTTTTTTGGTGGAATCCCTCTTTAATGCACTGTTGCAATCGTTACCGCAGTTTTTGGTGCGGTTTGAGGGTAGTGCTCCGTTGAGGAGCACCATGTTTTTTTGTGGTGGTTTTTCCACACACTAGTTTTTTGTGGGTTAAGTTTTGTACTAGCTCCCACATGCCATGGCGGATGAAGGTTTTATGCTGTTTTCCCACCCCTCGTTTTGGTACTGCTTGTGGACGTCCCAATGGTCTAAAGAAGAGAAGCTGTGTCAGTCGATGAATATAAGAGAAAATAGGATTTTTTGTACTCGCCCTAAAATCCTTTTCTCTGAAATTCACCGACTGACACAGCACCTGCCCCTCATATTTTTCTTTACGTTATACTGCTTGTTGACGTACTCAGGCTGCATTAGCATGCTGAGGGGTTGTTGCCTAAGGGACCGCCCCTTGGGCGGAACTAGAAAGTTCTAGTTTTATTATAACATGTTAACATATAATGCCTAGTCCTCTCCTGAAGGTGGCATAACCCAATGGTCTAATGAAGAGAAGCTGTGTCAGTCATTGAATTACAGAGAAAAGGATTTTACGGTGAGTACAAAAAAATCCTATTTTTCCTTTTAAAGACAGGATGTCTTTTGCAGTTCTTGCTACAATTGGAGTATCTCAGTCCATTAACCCTTTAATGTCTGCTCCACTATTTTGGTGGAGCACATTGAGTAACGCCAATGCATTGGAAAATGTGGACTCCAAGGGGTTACGGAACAGGTGTGAGATACCTGAAAATTCTGCCTGATCAGCAGGCCCGGCAAGGGGCTGGTGTATTTGACGCACTGTGTCTCACAGTTGCTATGAAGGACTCGATCGTTTAAGCCTTATGGCTTATACTTGGACTAATGCATTCTTGCAGAGGTCTGTAGCTGAAATATTGATCAGCCGAAGCACCATGTGAAACCCTTAGCCAGTGTTTGTCCCTTCCTAGGGTACGGCTATTTAGAGTGGATAAGTACATCCAAAAGGGGTCAAGCTCTCTTTACCAGTAAAAGGAGGTTAAACATGTCTCCTTTAATCGTGCAGCCTCTCCTATGCCTGGGGCATCTGCCTTTAGGCAGTCTCGACAGTCTCATTCGTCACATTCAGGAAAAAGTTCCCAAGGGCAGCACCAGGATCTTGGGGGCAGAGAGCCCTTGAAGCAGAATACTAAGGCCTTCTCATGAAGGAGCACCCCCACTCGTTTGGGTGAGGGGAAAGGTCATGCGATTCTCAAAGTTTGGCAGGAACAGTCTCAGCAGCAGAGGGATTTCTGCAATTTTTTCTCTAGGTTACAACTCGAGTTCCAAGAGCCCAGATGGCTGTCGGCTTTCGATCTGAGGGTCCAGGGTTCGGGTCTGGGTGCTGCCTGTGGGGTACTCGGGGCTGCTGATGCGGAAGTCTTTATGCAAGAGTGTCCGTCTCCTCAGAGAATGTTCCTAAGGTTCCAGAGAAAAAAAAAAGAGAGAAGTCTTTCTTTATGGCCTCTGGATCAGCTGTTATCCCAGTCAGTGATATCAGAGATTCCCTTAGTGGAACAGGGGGTTTTGGCTCAAACCTTTTAGGGTTCCAGAGCCAAACAGAGAGGTAAGACCCATTCTAGATCTCAGAGATCTGAATCGGCACTTAAACATCCAATCCTTTCATAATTCGAACGGCTGTGTCCATCCTGCAAGGAGGGGAGTTGCATATCTCCACGTGCCAAAGTTTCCCGCTTAGCAGAAATTTCTGCGGTTTGTAATATAAAATTATTTTTTCAGTTGTATCGCTAGCACTCGGCTTAGCCACAGCACCACGAGTGTTCTGAAAGATTCTGGCACCTCCTTTAGCCAGGTTAAGGGCTCAAGGCATAACGGTCCTAGCCTGTTAGAAGATCTACTTTTAATAGATCATTCAGGCTTAGGTCTAAAACCAGAGTCTGATCTCGGCTGTAGATATCTGAAATATCTAGGTTGGATTCTCAGCCTAGGAAGATTCTCCTTAAAACCATCAAGGAAGTTACTTGGGGGGCTGGTTATAGATACCATACAGAAGAAGGAATTTTTACCCCAGACAAGAATCCGTTCCATTGTAGGACTAATTCAACTTATCAGGATAAAGGAAAATTCCTTCATTCGGCTGCAGGAGATTTTTAGGGGAAATGGTGGTCTCCTTCAAGGCAGTCCCTTACGCTGAGTTTTACTCAAAGACTGCTTCAAGACACCATCTTGTCTTGTTTATTTCTAATATGCTTGACTCTCGACATAAGTCAGAGCCTAAATTGGTGGTTGTTATCCAGCAAGAGGGAAAATCTTTATCATGGAAGGTGTTAACAGGGCAGCACATTGGTGTAGTGGTTAGCACTCTCACCTAGCAGTAAAAAGGGTCGCTGGTTCGAATCCCAACCATGACACTATCTGCCTGGAGTTTGCATGTTCTCCCTGTGCCTGCGTGGGTTTCCTCCGGGTACTCCAGTTTCCTCCCACACTCCAAGGACATGCAGGTAGGCTAATTGGCTTCTCTCCAAAAATTGGCCCTAGTATATGAATGGGGACCTTGGATTTGTGGGCTCCTTGAGGGTAGGGACCAATGTGAGTGTGCAATGTACAGGGATAGGGGTAGACTCTCACTCAGGTTGAACTGGATGGACTAATGTCTTTATTCAACCTTACTAACTATGAAACTATGAAACAGATGCCAGCCTTCTAGGCTGGGGAGGAGCCCTAGAAAAAGATTCTGTCCAGGGGAGATGGTCCAGGTTAGAGGACCTTGCCTATAGACTTTTTTTTTTTTTTTTGGAACTTTTAGGCAGTACATCTGGCCCTAGAAACTTGGCGGTCAGACTACGGGACTGTCCTGACAGGATTCAGTCTGACAGGGCCACGGCAGTAGCTTACATCGATCACCAGGGGAGGCACGAGAAGTCGTGCAGCCCAAAGAGAGGTGAATAATGTTCTAGCTTTGGCAGAACACAACACTCCTTGCCTATCAGCAATTCTAATTTTTCAGACGTACTACTCGAGACGCCAACAATAATTCCCGGGAGAATGATCTCTTCACCCCAACATCTTCCTAGCAATATGTCAGATGGGGTATTCCAGACATGGACCTATTTGCATCCAGATTCATTAACAAGGTCGACAACTTTGTCGAACAAGGGGTCCGCTAGCAGGTGGAACAGGCGCATTAGTCTTCCCAGGGGATCAGTTTTTGCTGATCTATGCATTTCCTCCAGTTCTGCTACTTTGCGCCTTCTCCGCAGGATTAAGCAGGAACAAGAGGAGGTGATTCTGGTGGCCCCAGCGGGTCCCAGAAGATCTTAATTTATCGAGATCATAAAGATGGCAGTAGGAGTGCTTTGGACTCTGGCATTATAGCCAGACCTTCTTGCACAAGGCTCAGTATTTCATCCTACCTTACAGACAAAGAGTTTAACAGGTTTGACTGTTGAATCCCACTCTATAAAAGATTGTGGGTGATCTCCTTCGGTAGTGTCTACTTTGAATTATGCCAGGAAGCTGGCTTCCGGAATCACTTACTTTAGTGTCTGGAAGGCATAGGTTTCTTGGTGTGGATTCGGGGTTGGCACCCCAGGAAGTATGTCAATAGGCGGGATTCCTGATTCCTGCATATGGGATCTTATCTGAAGCTGGCCTTGACTTCTATCAAGAGCCAGATCAAGGCCTTGTTGGTGTCTTTTCCTATGGCCTCTTGCTTCCCACTCTTGGTACGTAGCTTATTCAGGGGGTAACATGGTTTATTCCCCCTATCAAGGCACCTCTAAATTGGTCTTATTGTCTTTGCTGAATCAGCTGTTTGAACCTTACGGGAAATTACCTTGGTTCTTTGACAAGAAAGATAATCTTTTCTGCTTGCCATTTCTTCTGCTAGAAGAGTATCGGAATTAACGGCCCTGTCTTGTAAGAGCCATATTTCATCATGCATAAGGATGAGGTGGTTTTATGTTCTCATCCTGATTTCTTACCAAAAGTGGTAACAGGTTTTCATTTAAACCAAGATATTATTCTTCCTACTTTTTCTCCAGAGCCTTAATCTATGGAAGAGAAAGCACTACATTCTCTTGATGTAGTAGGAGCGATCAGTCTATTCAAGGGTGACCGCTCAGGTTTGCAAAACAGAGGTTTTGTTTGTACTGCCAGAGGGTCCAAAATATGAATAGGCAGCGTCAAGATCCACTATTTTCCAAATTGGTTTGTCAAGTGATCAAGCTTCAGCTTAAAGAAGAAAATTCTTCCTTCTCATATTAAGAGCACACTCATCCAGGGCGATTAGTGCCTCTTGGCTCAGATCTGTAAGGCCGCGACTTGGTCTTCGGTTCATACGTTTATCCGATTTTATCAAATCGATATTAAGGGTCATGAGGATATTGCCTTTGGGCACAGCATACACTGCAGGCTGCAATATGAGTCTTCTGGCCTTCTTCTTTTTTTATTTATTTTTTGTTCCGTCCCCCCCCCCTTCAGTTGCCATTGCTATGGGACATCCCACATAGTAATTACTATGATTCTGTGTCCCCTGATGTAAGAAAAGAAAATATGATTTTTAAAACAGCTTACCTGTAAAATCCTTTTCTTTGATGATCAAGGGACACATAGGTCCCTCCCTTCTTCTTATATACTTATTGCTTGGCTACAAAACTGAGGACTCCCAGTAGTGGGAGGGGTTATATGGGGGAATGTCACGCCTTAAGGGGCGTGCCAGTGTCCAGCACCTGATATGCCGATATAACCCACATAGTAATTACTATGGTTCTGTGTCACCTGATGTACATCAAACAAAAGGATTTTACAGGTGAGCTGTTTTAAAAATCCTACTTTTTTCCCTTTTAGAAATGTAATTTTGCTCTCAGACTGTTCTAAACACGGGAAACATGCGCCACTTTACAGGCATACTATAGACCCCCCCCCCCCCCCGAATTTAAAGGAATATTACACTTTTATTGTTTCACTTTAAAGATTATTAAAATCACTGATCCCGATGATACATGTTTCCTGTGGCAGGACCCAGGTCCCCAAACACTTTTTATGACAATAACTTGCATATTAACCCTTAAAATTACTTTTGATTTCTCCCATTGATTTTTAAAGGGTGTTCCGCGGATTTCGAATTTGCCGTGAACACCCCAAATTGTTCGCTATTTGGCAAACAAGCGAACAGCCAGTGTTCGAGTCGAACATAAACCCCATCCCTATTCACTAAAGGTGTGCCTAGATGTGATGAGCTACAGAGTTATATTTCATGTGTCACTGGTCCCAGTCTGGGGATTTTCAGCAGTTTCCTGGTCTAACCCTGTCTCTATGTTGTGTGCAGCGCAGGCTGTTTCACGCGATCGCTTATGTAGTGCCTTGGAGTTGCTTGACCAGCATTTCTAATTTTTCAGATCACACTGTCATCTTTCTGGCATATTCTCCCTTCCTGGGCTGAAGTTGGTAATTCTTACTGGATACAGAAAGATATGTGTAGCACATGCAAGTGTCTTGCAACAGGGATTTTACACCATGGGGGTTGTTTACTAAAGGAAAATTTTGCACTGCAAGTGCACTTGGAAGTAAAGTCACTGTAGATCCGAGGGGGACATGCAAGGAAAATAAAAAATAGCATTTTAGCTTGCACATGTTCGGATGATGAAATCAGCTGAGCTTCCACTCATTTCAGATCTACCCCTTAGATTTAGAGTGACTGCACTTCCAAGTGCACTTGCAGTGCAAAGTGGATTTGCCTTTCTAAACCACTTCAGTCCCGGAGGATTTGGCTGGCCAAAGACCAGAGCATTTTTTGAGATTCGGTACTGCGTCAATTTAACTGACAATTGCGCGGTCGTGCGAGGTGGCTCCCAAACAAAATTGACATCCTTTTTTCACCACAAATAGAGCTTTCTTTTGGTGGTATTTGATCACCTCTGCGGTTTTTATTTTTTGCGCTATAAACAAAAAAATAGTGACAATTTTGAAACAAAACGTATTATTTTTTACTTGCTATAATAAATCTCCCCAAAAAATATATTAAAAAAAAAAACTTTTCTTCCCTCAGTTTAGGCCGATACGTGTTCTACATATTTTCGATTAAAAAAAATCACAATAAGTGTTTGTTTGGTTTGTGCTAAAGTTATAGTGTCTACAAAATAGTGGATAGATTTATGGCATTTTTATTATTATTTTTTTTCCGAGTAATATCGGCGGTCATCGATTTTTATTGTGACTGCGACATTATGGCGGACACTTTTGGCGCTATTTTGGGACCATTCACATTTATACAGCGATCAGTGCGATTAAAAATGCATTGATTACTGTGTAAATGTGACTGGCAGTGAAGAAGTTAACACTAGGTGGTGCTGTAGGGGTTAAGTGTGCCCTAGGCAGTGATTGTAACTGTGGGGGGGCTGGGCTGTGTGTGACACATCACTGATCAGTGCTCCCGATCACAGGGAGAGCTGATCAGTGACACTGTCACTAGGCAGAATGGGGAGATGCTTGTTCACATTAGCATCTCCCCATTCTTCCTCTCCATGAGGCGACAGCGGGTATCCCCGCAGACATCGGGACCCACTGTCAGACTCAAGGAGCTTGCGGTGGGCATGTGCATGCCTGCTAGTCAAGCCTCGTGAGATCACGTACAATAACAAGATTTCGTGGAGCCAGCCTGCCGCAGTAAATCTGTGGCGGCTGGTCCGCAAAAGGTTAAATAACCCCCCATATCTCTTTGTCTTTTTTTTTTTTTGCCAGTTTTTCCCCTTATCAATGTATGGCAGAAGTTTGAAAGGCAGTTCATTATGTGGATGCTAGCAAATATGTTGTGCAGTCATCCTCCTGCTGAGTATTCTGTCTGCAGATTTAATTGGCAGAATTCCTTCTGTGAATGGTCATTTGAAAGGAGCCTAACAGTATCTACAAAAATCGAATTATTTTTATTTGCAAGACCTAGAAATTCTAACAATGTTTTATTGCTGTTTGTCTTCCTGGGCCAGTGACCACCACTTCCCCCTACTTGCACCTGGATGTTCAGCTTGTAAAATGCAATATTGTACATTCTTTTTCAGTTTGAGAGAGTGGAGGGGTGTTGCCACATATGTATGTTTGCTTTATTTATTTCTTTTTATTTTTTTCCAGATGGAGGTCAAAGTAAAGGGGACTCAAAACCGCAGCGTAAAAACCCATGACGTGACTAAATGAATAAAAAGGACATTTAATTTTAGGTTTTATTTTTCTGAATGGCTATCAGAAAATACTTTTCTGGCAGAATGAGCTGCCATTTGCTATGTTTACATTACTCTGATCCCAAGCACTGTGGAAAGCAGAATGAATACTTGATTGAAGCAAGAAAAGGTGGCGTTAAGTTGGTGCTACAAAATAAAGGATTTGTTTTAGAGCAACTGATGAAGAGAAGGATGATTCTTTCTGTGACATGAAATCACTGGGCTAGATGACTTTTTATATTTATTTTTTTTTGCCTACACCACAAAGAACAGAAATATGAAATGGATACATTTGCATTCCATTCTATTTTACTGAGATTTCAGAACAAGGCTGTTGACCAATTATTAACCAATAAAATGCAGAAATTCACTCTCCCCTAATCCTGGCTGTAGATTATCTATTGAAATAAGTAATAACTTTAACGGACATTTCACATTATACATTGTTTTTACACTTGGATTCTTTTATATAAATTACCTAAGGTTGCTTTTTTAACTCGAGAACACTGTATTTTAAGTCTCTCACCATTGTTGGCATGCGGTCCTTAAGAGAAAATAGCTTAATATGAGGGGGGAAAAAAGACAGAATAATTTGATGTGCATTTAAGTGGGTATCTAGGCTGCATTAAGAAAAATGAGTATTTTTTATATGCTGGCTACTAACTTGGAACATTTCTGGATAAAGTACAGTATGCAATAGAAAAGTATTACATTATTTAATTTCCTTGTTCTATATCTCTGCCAATACTTCAGTACTTGAAGATATTTTCCATTTGTTACAATAAATGTTCCTGCAGTATTGTTTTCACTACCCTATCTCCTTAATGGAAAAAAATTGAACTTATTGAAAAAAAAATAACCTTGAAAGCAACATTTCAATGCAAAGAACTAATGATTATGTTTAAAGTGCAGTGTTTAGCTGTTACAACATTGCATGTTGCCTGTTTTGCTGTGAAGAATTAATTCTACAAAGTCTGTATTTGTTTTGTTCACTTTAAATGCCTCCCAACATTAAACACTTGTACACTGTTAGATTACACAGCAGTAAAAAAAAAAAAAAAAAAAAAATTACCGTATTTGCCGGCGTATAAGGCGACTGGGCGTATAAGACGACCCCCTATTTTTCATGTGAAAACATAGGTTTTGGGCAATACTCGTGGTATAAGACTACCCCCCTTCTGAGGCAACACCATTTAAAAAAACATTAGAACCATTAAAAAACACAAAGCAAGAATGCCAACTACTCATCCGCCATGCTGTGATATGTCATAAAGTAAATCAAACAATAATAACACAGAGATCTGTGGAATGCCACAACTCTGGAAAGTAAAATTTTTCACTAACCAAACCTATACCACTTTTGGGTTACATTCTATGGGAATTGTCCACCAAAATGCATTTAATAACCCCCCTGTCATATGTCCCAGATTTACCGGTCCCTCTTGGGTGCCTGGGACCTCAAAGGCAAACAGCAGGATGTATAGTAGTAGGAGATCAGTGAATGGATTTACCCAGGGAAGTATGGTGAGTGGTGTATTATTTTAATGAATACAACGCCTGCTTGGAATGGCAGAGGCTGTAGCATCATCAGCCCTTGCCCCTCTCTCTCTCTCTCTCTCAAAGCCAATCCAAGCAGGCTACTCTATGTTCATTAATAGAATACATCGCTCGCCGGTATTGGCTCAACGGCGTATACTGTTTGTAGCTGAAGCCACATACAGTATTAGCAGACATTTGGGGGCTGACATCCATCGGGCAGCATTGTATACCCAGCGTATAAGACGACCCACGATTTTTGGGCATTCTTTTTAAGTGTAAAAGGTAGTCTTATACGCCAGAAAATACAGTACTTTTAAAACTCATTAATCCTAACTAAACCTCAAAGTTTTATTTGTGGAGAGAGTAAGGTTTTGATTGTATGTTCTCTCGCTCCCTCTGGGCAAAGATTTTATATACGTTGGAGGCAGTAGGGGAGAAAAATTAAGAATTTGTCACATGAATGAATCCTTCTGTTTCCTGATGCCCTTTGTCGCCCCCCCCCCCCCCCACATACACACACACACACACACACACACACACACACACACACACACACACACACACACACACACACACACACACACACACACACCTGGAGAAGAACTGCTTCTGAGCACAGCTTAGCAAATGTAACCAGAGAGCAATAAGGAGCAGTTGTTTGGACCAGCTATGGATCACAGCCTGAGCCCTTAATTTGCATATGCTGAGGCTTTGTTTAGAATCAGTTTCTCTTAGGCTTTGTTTAGAATCAGTTTCTCTTAATACAGGCTCAATTACATGAGGTTGTGTGTAGGGAAATTACTCCAGATCACAGCCTCAGCAAGTGTAAACAAAGGGAGCTGATTCTATAATCAAGAGCTTAGTGATCAGTGTTGGTGCTTTTTAATTTACTTTTTTAATTTTTTTCAATTCTTAAAGTTGTATGCCATTTTTAGGGATATCAAGTGTTTACTTACACTGAGCCTGTGTTCAAGACCATCTATCCTGTAGTGACTTGGGAGGAGTAGCCTCTAACTGCAATAAATGAGTAAAATATCTGCCCAGTGGGGACAATAGGATGCACAAATTAACCACTTTATTAATCATTTAGAGAAACCATGTCAAAAGAAAGACTAAGAAGTGGGGGTTATACTACTACATACAGGTGAATTGGATACCAGCAACAAAACGTTGGTAGCTAGTGTAACCTCTCCCACTCCCAGCATGCTTCAGTTTTTTTGTTTTTTTTGCTAGTTTCTAGAAGAGTTTCTATTTCTTGAAGCAAGTATCTGTATTCACTGCCAAGCTATTAGAGCTCCTTTTGCAAATGTCTGGATTGGCAGATCCTTGGTGCTGCTATAATAGGGCCAGCCTATATTACCCTAGGGCACTGGGTTCTGCTTGTAGTGACCTCAAGGCACCTAGTGACTATTGTTAGCTGTTTTACAGGTTTTACAGATCCAGGGCCTTGATAAAAGCCTGTCCCTAAACACTCATTTGGAGTATGCCCACCAAGTAAAAACTGGAATGTGGCTGTTAGCTGCAGGATGCTATTTGCGATTTTGGAATGCTGCTGTGTTAAGTGCAGTGCAGGAGTTTGCTCACTATTTTATTTTTATTTTACTATGGAGCCTAGCGTGTGTGCTCAGCCTCCTGCATTTATCCTTTTATAGTTTAATGCATGCAACACTTGTGCTATGACACTTCTTTACTGTGTGCTTGTTAGTCCCTGGCAAAATCTACTATGGGGCTGAAGCTCAAAGGTCAATGTATGTGTTGCAAGCCCATTGGGGCTGTGACACTTTTTGAAAATGTGTTATGTATGTCATGTTTGTTTTCCCATGACACACTGTGGTGTGTGTACAGTCATGGACGAAATTGTTGGCACCCCAGAAATGTTTCCACAAAATCAAGTATTTCTCACAGAAAAGTATTGCAGTAACACATGTTTTGCTATACACATGTTTATTCCCTTTGTGTGTATTGGAACAAAACAAAAAAAGTGATGAAAAAAAGCAAATTGGACTTAATATCACACACAATTCCAAAAATGGGCTGGTCGAAATTCTTGGCACCCTTTCAAAATTGTGGATAAATAAGATTGTTTCAAGCATGTGATGCTCCTTTAAACTCACCTGGGACAAGTAACAGGTATGGGCAATATAAAAATCACACCTGAAAGCAGATAAAAAGGAGAGAAGTTCACTTAGTCTTTGCATTGTGTGTCTGTGTGTGCCACACTAAGCATGGACAACAGAGGAGAAAACCGTCTGAGGACTTGAGAACCAAAATTGTGAAAAAATATCAACAAACTCAAGGTTACAAGTCCATCTCCAGAGATCGAGATTTGCCTTTGTCCACAGTGCGCAACTTATCAAGAAGTTTTCAACCCATGGCACTGTAGCTAATCTTTCTGGGCATGGACGGAAGAGAAAAATTTATGAAAGGTTGTTTAACGCAGAATAGTCCAGATGGTGGATAAGCAGCCCCAAACAAGTTCCAAAGAAATTCAAGCTGTCCTGCAGGCTCAGGGTGCATCAGTGTCAGGGCAAACCATCCGTTGACATTTAAATTAAATGAGACGCTATGGCAGGAGACCCAGGAGGACCCCACTGCTGACACAGAGACATAAAAAAAGCAAGACTACAGTTTGCCAAAATGTACTTGAGTAAGCCAAAATCCTTCTGAGAAAACATCTTGTGGACAGATGAGAACAAGATGGAGCTTTTTAGTAAGGCAGATCATTCTACTGTTTACCGAAAACGGAGTGAGGCCTACAAGTAAAAGAACACAGTACCTTCGGTGAAATATGGTGGGAGGTTCCATGATGTTTTTGGGGTGTTTTGCTGCCTCTGGCACTGGGTACCTTGAATGTGTGCAAGGCATCATGAAATCTGAGGATTACCAAAGGATTTTGGGTCACATTGTAGAGCCCAATATCAGAAAGCTGGGTTTGCGTCCGAGATCTTGGGTCTTCCAGCAGGACAATGACCCCAAACATACATCAAAAAGCACCCAGAAATGGATGGCAACAAAGCGCTGGAGAGTCCTAAAGTGGCCAGCAATGAGTCCAGATCTAAATCCCATTGAACACCTGTGGAGAGATCTGAAAATTGCCATTGGGAAAAGGCGCCCAATAAGATACCTGGAGCAGTTTGCAAAGGAAGAATTGTACAAAATTCCGGGTGAGCGGTGTAAGAAGCTCATTGATGGTTATAGGAAGCGACTGATTTCAGTTATTTTTTCCAAAGGATGTGCAACCAAATATTAAGTTAAGCATGCCAAGAATTTTGACCAGCCCATTTTTGGAGTTTTGCGTGACGACATGTCAAATTTGTTTTTTTCCTCACTTTTTTTTTTGTTTTGTTCCAATACACACAAAGGGAATAAACGTGTATAGCAAAACATGTGTTACTGCAATTATTTTCTGTGAGAAATACTTTTCTGGGGTGCTAACAATTTTGGCCATGACTGTACATGCTTTTTTTTCTACCTCTCCTGCCTGAGTAGAAGCTCCACTGGCTCCCTGTGAAATTAAAAGGGTCAGTGCTCTCACTACCTGTGGTGACTTGGTCACAGAAGGTTGCCTAAGCCCTCTTCTGCAAGGGCACAAGACCTGTGAGCCTTTCCAAATCTTGATCCACTAACAGCTCCAGGGCAGCTTGCAATGCTCTTCCAGCTGTTTCTGCACACACAGCTGAGGATCAAGAGGAGTATAATCTATCTCTAATGGATGATGCCTGAAGAGTTAGTCTACTGAAATAACTTCTAGGCTTAAGGATGTAATTTCATTATTTTGGATATGGTGTGTACATGTTTAGAACTGGAGCAACTTTTGTTTGACATCTATAGTTATTAGTCTGGGCTCCCTTAAAAGTCCCCAACCTGTCATTGCCCCAGTACATTTGCTACTACAACCAGTTTTTTTATGGTGTCTATTGCTCTTTTTACAAGTGACTTTCCCTTCTCAAATGTATTACTGAGCAATGCCCCAATAAGGGGACTATTTAAGAAAGTGTCCCATCCCATGGTTGACCTGGTCAAAGGTTTGCTTTAACAAAACCCTAACCATACTTGTTGAGGATGTTCCAGTGTTTTAAAGACCTGGTTGACAATCCTTTCTAAGTACCTCTTTTTCTTGGTAGGCTCCACTTTGCATTATTCCATTGCTGTCATGGCTGTTTTGCCATACCTGAAAGATCTAAATCAAGGATATGGCTAAGCTTTTTATTTTTTTATTTTTTTTACAAAATTTTAACGTATCCTTCAGTTTTACAATAGTTAGAACTCTTACCTGTTACCCTACACTACTGTGATGAACTTGTGGATATTGTATACTTGTATCCAAAAATTTTCTCTGCTCTATACATAAGGATTCTTTGACTTAAAGCAGGTGTTCCAGGTACCAGGTGTTCTGGTAGATCATTAACGGTATAATAGCATGCGATCCTGCTGTTGTGGCCATGTTCTGTGAGACCTTAACTCTCTGGTCCAGGGACATGTCTTGGAGTCCTGTTTCTTTCTTAATGGACCCTTCTGTCTGCAACAACTAAAGCTTTTGTCTATAACCATAAGTGTGCGCAGCCCATTGCATTAGTCTGTGCACCCCAAAGCTCAAACTGACATGCGCATGTGTGTGTATTTATACGGGCATTGCATAGTATCAGTAGAGCATTTAATGTTGTCAATTGAGCAGAGATTGATGTCAGTAGTTTATTTTTTTCCTGGGAGTCGGCAAGGAAGATTCTCGGTCTACCCGCCACCTTCCCATGATTGACTGGTAGATCGTGATTGACAGCCCCGGATTAGGGTGTTCCCGCCTATGTCTATGACCCTGATATTTTAGGTTAACAGCCTATAAGGTAATATTCATCTGTGCCCAGAATGGGTCTCCCTTCGGTGCATATGTGTGAGACATTCTGACTCAAATGAGGTCTGTGGATCTTCAATGCAAGAAAACACCTCTTCCCTATGACCTTTTGATGACGAATCCCCTGACAAATCCTATCACTTGGGAAAAGTAAAATTTTGCCCCCCCCCCCCCCAAAAAAAGTTTGAAAACTGCTGTCTAGTCTTTGTAGTGAAAGCTGTGGTGAATCTGTAGGAACAGTTCAACCTGACTTCTGCCTATACTCCTCTGAAGCTCCTTGCCTACACCACAGGATCGAGACAGAGGGCATTCCAGTGATTTGCATTGCACTGAAGGGTTCAGGAGAATGTGGCACTTGGATCTCGTCATGCTACTGGCAGACTCTCCATGGGCTTTCCTAAACAAACCATTTGAACCTATTTGTCGTTTCGTTATCTTCCTTGCCTTTCTCCTCTCTCTGAGGTGAGTCTCTGAGTTGGGGCCTTAATCTGTAAAGAAGCCTTTCTTGTACTTCGCAAGCACATGGTTATTTTGATGCTCTGGACTTTTTTCTTTTGTTCCTTCCACTTTAACCCGATACATTGTTCTACCATAGCTATGTCCTGGTCTTAGGTATCCTAAAGAGACTTCCCTCCATCGACCGGATGTGGTACAAGTCTGTCTCTGAGTTATAGTCCTCTGTTGTCATATCTGAAGATTACCAAGGGAGACAGTTTTTTTTGTTTGTTTCACTATCGTCAAGTGTATTCCACAGCTCATCTTTCCTTAGGCCTTAAAGGACAAGGTTCCCCTTTTCACTGTCAAAGCAATCTCTACCAGGTTGCTCTATACTGCTTGAGATTTTCAGCACCAGGCTTCTTTATCTCTGATTTGCAAGGCTACCATCATCTGGTCTTCTGTTAACGCTTCATTTACCAGGTAGACTTTCAGGCCTCGGCTTATGCCAGCTTCAGTCAAAAGGTTCATTAGACAGCTCTGTCAGGTTATTACCATCTGTGTCTCCAGTAGGAATATTCACCCTCTCCATTTGTCCTGTTTAATGTTCTAAGTAAATGAAAATCCCAAATTTGGGTTGTCCCCAGAACAGGAAGAGAGGGTAAATCTTCCAGTGGGGGTAGAGGTTCTGGTAACAAAGCAAAAAGACCAGAAGCAGGATCTAAGTGTAGCAAATCATTTAAAAACTTTTTATTCAAAAAGTAAGCAGCTCACATTTGAGAGCTTGTATATAGCAAATCAAAAATACATTCCATACTCAAGATGACGATCGTGCTATATTGAACATTGATCCTGTGATGAGCAAATTCAGCCAAGCTGGTGGATTCCAGTGCTCCTCGGCTAGCCAGATCTCCAGGTGGACTTTCCAATGACAGCACTAGCAGTGGGGGTGTGGCGTATGTTCAGAGCATGCATGCTCCTTCGTCAGATCATCTTACCTATGGAATTTGTCAATTCGCTATATACAAGCTGTCAATGTGAATTAAGACACAAAGGAGAGCAGCACCAATCTTAAGTGCGGCAATGTAAAAGCATTTTTTTCAATGTAGACAATTGGGAACTCGCAAGATTATAGCTTTGTCAGTGCATTGGAATATTAAGGAGGTTTATCGACTCGTATGGGAAGGCGGTCGGCTCGCAGGTGGAGAGGCAGCTGGTAGTCCGGCTGACGCTAGTGTTTCCCAATGCCTCCAGACTCAGAACGGCTCTGGGGCAGTGATACACGTCACTTCTAGTTGGAAGCGTGCTCCTTCGTCAGGCAATGTCAGTGGCCAAATTGGAAGTGGTATTTAACCACTTGCCGCTCACCCTATAACAAAAGCACGGCGGCAAAGTGGTTTCAAAATCCTTACCGGACGTCATATGATGTGATCAGGATTTTGAGCCGCTGCGCGCCCCCAGGGGCACGCATCGCCACGATCGTTATTGCGGGGTGTCAGTCTGACA
Source organism: Lithobates pipiens (assembly GCF_037356315.1). Lineage (NCBI taxonomy): Eukaryota > Metazoa > Chordata > Amphibia > Anura > Ranidae > Lithobates > Lithobates pipiens. The sequence goes on along the minus strand of NW_027507785.1, from coordinate 152,252,093 downwards.
CCCCTCAACTACGATCTTGGTAAAGAATCCGACACTGATTGGCATGCCTTATTGTTTGGCACTGATTGGCATCCATTAGTCAGTATAAAACAATACAATGCTGCCTATCCGTGCCCATCTGTGCCGCCTATCCGTGCCCATCTGTGCCGCCTATCCGTGCCCATCTGTGCCGCCTATCCATGCCCATCTGTGCCGCCTATCCATGCCCATCTGTGCCGCCTATCCATGCCCATCTGTGCCGCCTATCCATGCTCATCTGTACTGCCTATGCCCATCCGTACCGCCTATCCATGCCAATCTGTGCCAGCTATCAGTGCCAATTTGTGCTACCTATCAGTGCCGCCTATCAGTGCCACATATCAATGTCCATCAATGCCACCTCATCAGTGCCACCTCATCGGTGCCCATCAGTGAAGGAGAAAACTTACTTATTTACAAAGTTTTGAAACTGAAAGGAAACAAAAAACATATTTTTTCAAAATTTTAGGTATTTTTTTATTTAGCAAAAAAAAAAAACGTATAGGTGATCAAATACCACCAAAATAAAGCTTTATTTGTGGGAAAAAAATGATTAAAATTTCATTTGGGTACAGTGTAGCATGACCGCGCAATTGTCATTTAAAGTGCGACAGCGCTGAAAATTGGTCTGGGCAGGAAGGTGTTTAAGTGCCCGGGATTGAAGTGGTTAAGGTCTGGTTGGCCAGGAAGTGTGGATACAGTGCCATAGCAACCCCTCCCAGGTGATCATAATGCATATCCAGTGCGCTGGTGTGACGGGCTGTCTTGATTATCGCTACAGGGGGCAGGATGAACTTATATAAAACAAGAATGAACATGAATCTAAAAACATTAGAATGACAATAGCTTGCATAACAATAGATAATGAAACATATGTAGAATTATACAGTACACATATATTATACAATTTTAGCAATCGAATAATCAAAGGGTCTAATAGCAGCAGTAATGGAGAGATAGATGAACATGGAATATCAGGAAGACAAGAATGGAAATAAGAATTAAATGTAAACCAAAACTGACAAAAAAAAAAAAATTAAAATTAAAAAAAAAAAAATACAAATCATAAAAATAGAAATAATAATGATAATTTTACATTGCTGCACTTAGATTTGTGCTGCTCTCCTTTGTGTCTTGTTTCCTGCAGAGCCCCTTCTAGCTTGTTACGAGCTGGCAGCCGTCCTCAGTCAGCACACCTGAGACCACCATTACATTCTTGTGCTGCACATGAACTATCCTACATGGACTTCCTGTTTAACCACTTGGCGCCCAAGCTACGTCATATGACGTTGTGGGTTTGTGGTGTAATATCTGAATGATGCCTGAGTTTACAGACATTCAGATATCAGCATTTTCAGCTGACGATTCCCTGCACCATAAAAATGATCATAGCACCTGTCCTGCCGCTTGATCGTTCTTACAGGCAGCAGGAAGGGAGGCCCGCCACCCTCCGGTGCTTGTACCGACTCACCACTTCCATCGGTGAGTCGGTCACAGGATCCGCCGGCCCCCGGATGATACCATAGAGATTTCCGGCGGAGCAGACGGTCCCCGGAGTCTCTATGATCGTTCGGAGGCCGGGCGCGATGTTATGACGTCATGCCCGGCCTCTGCATTTAAATTAATGGTGCCGCTTTGGCTGGGAAGCCAGGATTTTTTTTGATTTTTTTTTTTGATTTTAGGCTTCCCAGCCAAGAGGTGAGATGTGGGGTCTTATTGACCCCATATCTCACTGTAAACATGTCCGATCATGCCATATTCCTATTACAAGGGATGTTTACATTCCTTGTAATAGGAATAAAAGTAATCAAATTTTTTATTTAAAAAAATAAAATTTACAATAAAAAAATAAATTTAACGTGCCCCTGTCCCCGTGAGCTCGTACGCAGAAGCGAATGCATACGTAAGTCCCGCCCACATATGAAAACGGTGTTCAAACCACACATGTGAGGTATCACCGCGAACGTTAGAGTGAGAGCAATAATTCTAGCCCTACACCTTTTCTGTAACCCTAAACATGTAACCAGTAAAAAAATTAAAGCGTCACCTATGGGGATTTTTAAATACCAACGTTTGGCGCCATTCCACGAGCGCGTGCAATTTTGAAGCATGACATGTTGGATATCTATTTACTCGGCATATCTTCCTGTTTCACAGTATGTAAAAAAATTGTGCAAATACCGTTTGAGATAAAAATTTGCAACGACTGCCACTGTATTCTCTAGGGTCTTTGCTAAAAAAAAACATATATAATGTTTGGGGGTTCTATGTAATTTTCAGAATTGGCCTGGATGCGAAGTGGTTAAAGAAAGTATTTAATTACCCACACTCTCTCTGACCAGCTGACAGAGCGCACATGAGTTTGCAATTTTTCCTGTGCATAAATGTGAGTTGCCTACTTTTTAAATAAATTGTTTTTAATGATTTGCTACACTTAGATGGTGCTGCTTGTCTTATTCCTTTGATCCATAGAGTTGCTTCTTATGCCACGTACACACGAGCGGACTTTTGAACATCCAAAGTCCGACGGAATGACATATAGGGGTTCTGAGGTGATTGGGGTATAACTAGGAATGCACCGATATATCAGCCCAAAATAGGGTTAGCGACGTTTTGCCCAAAGAACAAAAAAAAACGCCCGTAATGGCTAAAAAGATTCACTTACCAGTGCCATGCCGTAATATGCAGCCTCCATGGACACCGCTCTGTGTTCTTGCCCATTATTCTGTTTCAGTGCCCGCCTTTTGCCTGATGACACTTTGACCTCCATCCACCAGACCCTACCCCAATCAGTTAAAAGGACTGCTGAGGTGAGCGCTGGAGGTGCAGGTAATTTTATTGAGTAAATCTGAAAGAAGTTGTGTTTTTTTAAACTGCTCACCTTCTGCATTACATGAAACAGAGTAAAAGTCTCCTGCCATTCTGTTGGTTAGTTCTATTTATTACTGTTTTGCACAGTAACTTTTCAATTAAAGGGAAAATACATTTACTTGAAACAGATTGGAGGCCTTTTGTCATTCTGTTGGGTAGCTCTGTTTATTACTACTGTATTGCGCAATAATTAAGAAAAGTCTAAATACATCTACATAAACATTGTGCAGAATATTTTAGTATTTTATTTTCTGTCCAATTTTTGTGTTACTTTCATTAAGTTATATTACGTTACTGGATTGTATATTTAAAATTCATATTCATTTAAATTCATGAAATTCATTTAAAAGTCGAATATAAAATTATAGTCCTATATATATATATATATATATATATATATATATATATATATATATATATATATATATATATATATATATATATATATAAAAAATATATATGTATATATAAAAAAATATATATTTTTAAAATCTCTCCACTTTGGTTTTTGCATCCTGAATTTTCGGTTTTGGTCCACAATTTTCATTTTGGTGCACCACTGGTTATTAACCTAAATTATGCTATTCAAAATTATGAAAACAAATTTGCCTTTAGTTCTACTGTAAGGGATAGTTTCACCCTGCTATCTTAAGATGAAGCGTGATGGGAGAGCAAGGGAGCGTGTTGGCTGACTGACACATTTTTTTTGTATCCAATTAGCCTGTAGGTGGCGGTATAACTCCTATGTCTCAGAATTCCTTTTGATACTGTCACTTAATAAAAATGTGATGTTTAATTTGGTGACAGGGTCATGTTAATATATTCAGTGATACTACTTAACTTTGTAAATATTAGTTAACTCTATACCTTCTTTCCTCCTCCCATGTAAACACTGCTTTGTTTACATTTAGCTTGTATGCAGCCTACAATGAGTGTGCACAAGAAAGGTATCTGCTAAATATACTTTTCTGATTAAGAACTCATTATTTAGTCCAATGCGTAGCAGCGAGGGGATGTGCCTTTAGTTATTGAAATGCAAGACACTTTTTTTTTTTTTTTCCTTAATCCTTATTAAAATCACTGAAACACTGCATATGTTCTGTGCACCACAGCGGTATTGCAATGATGGTAGGTGTGAAAGGAAAAAATGCAGGATTTAAAGCCTTTTTTTTTTTCAATATGTTTATTAGTTTGTAAAGGTTAACAAAACATACTTAACAAAACGGGTAAGGCAGTATGATGCACGTATCTTGCGGTCATATAACGTCTAACATAATATTGAAGATTATTGGGCTACAAGCACACAGATATATAGCAATGTGTTAGTACAGCTTAATCAGTCTCAGGATGAACAATTGAACAGCAAGAGTATCCACCATAATATTTCAGTCACATGCAGGAAAATTGCAATTATTCAAAAATGAACCCTAAATCTCTACTAGTGCCTGTAGATCAACAGTAGGTATTTTAATCTAAAGGGATGGTAGGGTAATTCTTTAAGGGCTGCAAGCTGGTATATGTCAGAGGAAATTTGGTGAGAACAGGTATTCCACCTCCTCACCCCCACACCCCTGTGGGGATCTGACTGCGTGTGGGTGGGAGGTTTGTCTATCCGATATCGAGTGCTTCCTCTACCTGTCTCTGAATTATGTTCTATTTCATATGACATAGTTCATTAAAGCGGACCTCCACCCTGAAGTGGAAGTTGCGCTCATCTGATCCCTCCCCCCCTCCGGTGCCACAGTCGGCACCTTTCAGGGGGGAGGGGGGTGCAGTTACCTGGATAATCCAGGTATCTGCACCTACTTCTGGGACAGACCGCCGCAGAGGCACGTTTGTGTTCTGGGAAACACACAGTTCTCAGGACACAGCGGGGACCAGTAGAGACACGCAGCGCGACTCACGCATGCGCAGTAGGGAACCGGGCAGTGAAGCCGCAACGCTTCACTTCCCGATTCCCTGACAGAGGATGGTGGTGGGGGCAGCCGAGAGATGAGTGATTGCTCGTCATCTGCCGCTGACATCGCTGGACCGTGGGACAGGTGAGTGTCCATTTATTAAAAGTCAGCAGCTGCAGTATTTGTAGCTGCTGGCTTTTAATATTTTTTTTAAAGGTGCAGAACCACTTTAAGTATAAGTCCAGCTTAATATTGTCATGCGCTCTTTAATATAATGTTTAATGTAGAGCAGTATCGTCTGCGATACCAAAGTAAGGCTATCTGTGGGAAGGAATGGGGAGAGGAAGGGTATTAAAGGATCACTAAAGGCAATTTATTTTTTATTTTTTTTAAATAACAAACATGTTATACTTACCTCCACTGTGCAGCTCGTTTTGCACAGAGTGGCCCCGAACCTGCTCTTCTGGGGTCCTTTGGCGGCTGTCTCGGCTCCTCCCCGCAAGGACTCCACATCTTCATGCAAGTTCCCTCGCATGGTGTGGAGTGCTTGCAGGCGCGCTACCGTGATACAGTCGGTGGCCGTAGCCGCTCACTGTATCGACCATGTCATTGGATGTGATTGACAGCAGCGTGACCCGATGGCTGCACTGCTTTCAATCCATCCACTCTAGCCAATCAAAGGCCAGGGTGGGCGGCGAAGAGGATGTCGGGGGCGAGCGCGGGACTTTTGAGGAGTCAAATAAGTAAAACGGGGGGATAGGGGGGCGGCATTGTCGGATGTTTTTTCACCTTAATGCGTAGAATAGGATAGGTATGAGCGTTAACACTATTAAAGTTTTTTTTTTTTTTAAGGAGCTTTTGCATACCCTGTGCATATACTATGGAACAAACTAGGGCTCTACACTGCAGCTTCTAAACTTGAGTTCAGGAGCTTTTGGAGTTTTTTTGCCAAAGTTCCTTAACACAAATCCATTAAAGCCTATGTGTCCATGTACACATAGGCTTTTACAAGAGTTTAGAAGCTGCTGCAGTTAGGGGAGGTTCAACCTCCCTCTCCTGAACATGGAAGAATCACGTTGAGGATAGGAATGTTTTGGCTGCAAAATGTTTTTGCTGTGTTTCGTGTTTGTGCATAGTTGAGTCGCTTAATCTTGTTTCCACATAGGAGGCTCATTTTGGCCACAATTCTTCCATGAAAACCACTTATGACCAGACTTCTCTAGACAGTAGATGGGTGTAACTGGGTCCTACTGGTTTCCGCCATTTTTGTGCTGATGACACTGCTGGACATCTTCCAATGTCAAAATCAAGTAAGCCTTATGTGTCTTTCATCTGCTGCATTAAGTTTCTTTGGCCAATCACTCCATCTACGGCCCTTAAAGAGGAGCTCCAGTCTCCTGTGTAAAAATGTAAAGTCCACAACTATAAAAACTGTAGCTGTTGACTTTAAAATAAACAGCCACTCACCTGTCCCATGATCTAGCAATGAGCTCACCCCAGCCATTTTCACCTACTGTCTGTCCCCAGTGCAGGCATCTCAACTGCAGATGGGGGGGGGGGGGGGGGCTGCTGCTTCCAATCACCCACACAATGGGAGCTGGTACCTGTCAGAATCCAGTACCCAGTCCCCCTCCCTAAAAGTGCCATTTCGCAAATGGGAGGGAGAGGTGGCCCTATAGAGGAATTTGCCCTTTTGTGTGGAGCGCCATTTTAAAATGGCCCATTTTTTTTTTTTTTGTGCTGCTTCAAAAGAGCTTAACCACTTTCAGACCGGACCAATTTGCTGGTCAAAGACCAGACCACTTTTTGCGATTCGGCACTGCGTCGCTTTAACTGACAATTGCGCGGTCGTGCGACGTGGCTCCCAAACAAAATTGACGTCCTTTTTTTCACACAAATAGAGCTTTCTTTTGGTGGTATTTGATCACCCCTGCGGTTTTTATTTTTTGCGCTATAAACAAAAATAGAGCGACAATTTTGAAAAAAACGCATTATTTTTTACTTTTTGTTATAATAAATATCCCCCAAAAATATATAAAAAAACATTTTTTCCCTCAATTTAGGCCGATACGTATTCTTCTACATATTTTTGGTAAAAAAAATCGCAATAAGCGATTATTGATTGGTTTGCGCAAAAGTTATAGCGTTTACAAAATAGGGATAGTTTTATAGCATTTTTATTAATAATTTTTTATTATTTTTTTTTTTACTAGTAATGGCGGCGATCTGCGATTTTTATTGTGGCTGCGACATTGTCGGGGACCCATCGGACATTTTTGACACATTTTTGGGACCATTGTCATTTATACAGTAATCACTGCTATATAAATGCAGTGATTCCTGTGTAAATGACACTGGCAGTGAAAGGGTTAACCAGTGGGTGGCAGTGTATGGGTTAAGTGTTCCAAGGGGTGTGTTACTAACTGTGGGGGGGTTGGGCTTTCATTTAGTGTACACTGATCTCTGCTCCAATCACATGGAGCAGAGATCAGCGTCACTAGTTGCTAGGCAGAATGGGAAAATGTTGTTTATACAGCATTTCCTCCATTCGGCCACTCCGTGAGACGATCGCGGGGATGCCCGCGGCGATCGAGTCCGCGGGTCCCGCGACCGGACTCACGGGGGTCCCGACCAGCGCGGGTGCGCGCCGCCGGCGGCGCGTTCCCGATGGCACGGCGGCAACGAATATTGGACGTACATGTACGCCAATATGCCTGCCCGTGCCATTCTGACGACGTACATCGTCGTGCGCTGGTCGGGAAGTGGTTAAACAGTACATCTTAAAACCCCAGTCTGCGTTGAAATCTTTGCCTTGGAGAGACCTTGCTGATTCAGTATAAATGATCTTGTGTCTCGTTGCTGTGCTCAGTCTTGCCATGGTGTGTGACCTGTGACATAAAACTGTCTTCCACAACCTCCCCTTAATAGTGTTTGGCTGTTCCTCATCCAGTTGTAAGCCTCCTACCCAGCTGTTTCTGTTTGACAGTGTTTCAACTTACATACAGTATAAAATTGATGATCATTAACACCTGCTTGGTGTTAATCATGCAAAATCCTTTACTTTGTGCAAGTGTAAAAATTGATGCTGGTTTGAAGCCAAAGGGTAGTGAGTCTTCTGTCCGCTCACTTTGCATTTCGTAAATTGATAGAAATAATTAAAATATATATTTTTGAAAGTATTCTTACTTTACAACATTTCTTCACACCTGCCTAAAACCTTTGAACAGTATTGTACAAACAAGTGATATGCCTTTCTTTTTTTTTTTTTTTTAACTACTTCCCACTCGGCCAATGTACATAAACGGCCAGGTGGGCGCTCTCTCCTTCTGAGTGGACGTTCAGGAATGTCCCACAGAAGGAGGGGGATAGCGATTGCCCACGCAACGGCGAAATCCCGATGCACTCGTGTCATCTGGCTCTGTGATTGGCCCTCCTGATCGCATGACGGCTGTGTCCACTCACAGCCATCATGTGATGTAAACGCAGACGGTTGCTAGGCAATCGGTTCTCCTCTCCTCACACATTAGTTGTTGGTGAGGAGAGAAGAACGGATCGCTGCAGCCGGCTGGTGATCAGTGAGTATGAGCTGTTTTTTACAGCTTTTTACTCACTGATCATCAATCTAGTGTCACCATGTAAAATACACAATGTCCCCAAAACACATGGCCCAAAAAACATGTGTCCCCCACAATGTCATGCATCCCTAGATTCTTCATGGTCATTGTTTTTTTTGTTTTCTTTTTTGCGCATCTGGAGAAGTGAAGATGGGCTTTCTCAGACTAAACACACGCTCCTGCCTGCATACCTGAGCTTATGATAAATGGATTCCAGGAGGTAAATGGTACATGAATCATCTGTCCTTGCTAAAGATGACCTTCACTAGAAATGAGAGGGGGGTGTTTTTCAAATTGATTTCTTAACAAAATATAGCATGAAAACATGAATGGGTGAGGTTGCCTTAAATATTAAAAATAATTCATTTCAGTCTGTGGTGTTGAGATGCAGTTTAGTTCCCCCTTTAAGGACACACCTCACGAGGATTCAGCTATACTGCAACGATAAAAAGTGACAAATATGTATATTAATATAGATATATAATATATATATATATATATATATATATACATATGTCAGGTTTTCTATACCTGTCTATTTTTTCTTTCACAGGTTACTAGACATATGTAATATATATGTTTTATTTGGATATATCACGTTTGTTTTTTCTATTTAGCGCTGCAGTTTTTCATTTTTTAACTTTAATGTAAGCTTTTTAACAATTTGTAACTAACTCGTTGACAAATAATTTTAAACTATGCAGATTCATCTACCTTTGTATGTTGCGCTGTGTAATGAGATGAAAATATTCACTCACATTGAGAGTACCTCAGAAGAGAGACTAGAGGAATTTAATAAACAAGCTATTACTGACCTTTCTTTGTTAAAAATAAAAAGGGGGGGTCTTTTGGATCTGGCAGGTGGGTTTGTTGAGGTGAAGCACAGAGGGGTTTGGCACAAGTGGATTGATTTTGGCATTACAGATCGTGAATCACGTGTATGGAAATAAGGAATGCTATTCACTGGACATTCAGGATTACACAAAGTGTGTGTGTAAACTGGGACTGAGAGACTGTGTATTTTAAGTAGAACTATGGGCAAAACCTTGTTTTCATTTTGGATAGAGTGAGGGAGGGTTATAACCCCTATCAGTTTATTTTTTGCCATCTGTATCCCACCATTTTTTTTGCCATTGTTTCCCATCACTTCCTGTCCCACAGCAAAAAAGGAAGTGAGAGGGAATCTCTGAAAATTGAGGGAATTCTTTGGGGTCCCCCAGGTCACCAGAACTAGTGTCCCTTTTGGACGATTTGCCCTCTATTCCTGTTTTGTGGACATTTCAAAATTTTGTATTTTCTTTTACTTTCAATGATAATTGTAAACAGTAGGGCTTCAACTAACGATTATTTTCATAATCGATTAGTTGGTCGAATATTGTTTTGATTAATCAGTTAATAACCTTTAAAAAAAGTGTGGTGTATCATTTAGTTAGTATGTAGTAAGTTAAATAAAGGCAATTTATTCTTAAATATCTCTATATGTGGTGGTAAATATAAATAACCAACTATATGGTTAGGGAGTAAAATCTTTAATCCACTCTGAGAATAACGTACAGAAGACATATACTGTATATACTATTAGAGGTTGAATCTAGTAAATATCATCAGACTCAGAGATCAAATCTTTTTATTTAAAAGAACAAAAGTTAAACTGTGTTGCAGATTTTCAAACAGAACTTTTTGGTCAAAGTGGTTTTCGTTCAGAAATTACATTCATTTTAAAACTGAATGTTAAAAGCAAGTGAAAATTTTAAACAACATTCTTTCATTCAGCGAATGCACAAAGATTTTTTGTATGAATATTCTCATCTGAAAATTGAAGGCTCAGTACACACCTATGCAGTTTGCTTTTGATCTGTTTCTGCAGTGCTTTTTGCTGTGCGTTTTTGATTTTTTGCGTACATGATTTAGCGTTTTTGCATTTTTTTGTGCCTTTTTTTGGCCAATTTGTTGTTGGTTAGATTTTTTTAAAAAACACAAATTGCTGCAAAAACGCATTACACGCTTTTCAGCAGCTTCTCCATTGAAGTATATTGAACCAAAAAAAACACTGTTTTACGGTGAAAAAAAATCCTTGACCCTTTGAACTGTAGTGCGTTTCTGCAAAAAACATACTGTAGTTGTGAACCAGACCTAAGATGTTTAGTAACATAATGGGGTTTAAAAAAAAAATAGCCATTTATAGTACAAAAAATAGCAAATAATCACTACTGTAAGGGGTTCATATTTTTACTGTATATCAGTGAAAATAACATTTACAGTAGCAATTATTTGCTCTTTTTGTACTCTAAAGGGCTCATTTTAGTTTTTTTAACCCCATTATGTTACTGGCCGATCGATTGTGAAAATAGTAATCAATTAATTTTATAATCGATTAGTTGTTTCGGTCTAGTAAACAGGACAAATGAGAAGGGTCTCCCTCTCCATTCTGTTCAAAAATAATTATTAAAGTAAAATTAAACCCCCCCATCTCTTTCAGCCACGGAAGCTGCCATCTTTGCCTCTGTTTAATCTACAACAGCCATGGTGCTGCAAATGTGATCAGTTATGACACCAGCCATTGGATGGTTTGATAGTTTGGTTTAGAACACAACCAATGGGAGTGGTACATTTGCGGCATGTGCTGGAAATTAAACTTGTTGGACTTTTGTTGTTAATGAAGACATTTTTGGTAATTTATATACAAGTATTGTATTTTATACAGGTATGTAAATAGTTCGGGAAAAATATATAAATGTTTTCAATTGATTGGTTTTATGTGTTCTTAATTAGTGATGTGTATTAGGTATAGACAAGCACTGAACATAGTGGAGATTTAAGCTATACACATATAGCACATGATCAATAACAATGAAATTAATCACAACATAATATTTACAGCAATATATATATATATATATATATATATATATATATATATATATATATAGATGTATATGCTATATTTTATTGTATGTGATTAATTATATTGTTTTTGATCATATGCTAATTAAATTGCAGATATTTTCCTGATGAAGTGGCTCAGTCCGTGAAACTAGTTGATATGCTGTCCGTGATCAACTATCCCACTGTGATCTTCCCTGTCAGGGGAGTATTATCTTGGTGATACACATGGACTGTCACCTATTTTTTTTATGTACTATCAACATTTCTGTCATGTGTCAATAAACTTTTGTACTATTTTATACGATTGTTCATATATCTTAATTTATCTTCGTTGTATTGTACCAAGATAGTCCTTTTGCCCCCTAGCTTCCTTGGTGAGACCTGGCTAGGCACCAGGTTCCTAATCCCTTTTATTTCTAAAGATTTTGTGGATGGTACAGCCCTTGTTTGATCGTATTCATTCATTAATGTTGTTTGCAGAGGCCATCCATAATTTTCAATTATGTGCACCCTAGCAAAGGGGTGTACATGTTCCCTTCAGACAAGAAATTGGCTAGAGGCCAAAAAACCAGGACGCTAATCTGCTCGTTTTTTCTGGTTGTATTGAAGACTTGCCTGTTTCCTGTGCCTTTTGGTTGGCCAGTCAGTCATAGGCAGCCTTACTGGCCAATAGGAATATATGGAACAGGATAGATCCACTTTCAAAGCTACCTGGCGAAGCCAACAGTTTAGACCTTGGAGTTTGGTGGAGGAGTGGGGTAAAAAAAATTTCCCACTGCTGGAGCCAATTGGATCATGCTTTATTGTTTTTTTTTTGTTTTGTTTGTTTTTTCCATTTCTCTAATGAACTTTCATATATGATAGTGTAGATGAAGGTTTTTTTTTTATATTGGTTGAACAAGGACTTGTCCTTTTTTTTTTTTTTTTTCCAACCTGACTACTTATGGCTTGGAAACTCTGAGGCTTATACAAAGTTCTGAGGGTGCATGCCCAGTAAGAAATTAAATTAACACCTCTTCATTTTTTCTCATTTGCTATCTTTATTCTATTGAGGGGGGAGTTACCTGTTTAATGCCAACTGTAAGATTTTACATCTCGCAAAACTTGCTGTCTCCAGTGACTAATTACTAAGGCAAATGAAGAGTAGGCCTCCCAAGCAGAGAAAAAGCATCAATTGTGACAGGTTTCAATTATTACACGTGCTATCCAAAGCTAAAATAAGGTTTGGCTAGAGACACTTGCATATCTTACATCTTTTTCCTGTAAATTTCTACCCAAACAAGCTTAAACCTTTACCCGGACTCTGCAAACTAAAGCATTCACATATTGTAAACAAGCCTCCCACCCCTTTATATCAGATGTCAGGAGCCCACCCATCATCAGCAGTCGGGGCCACATGAAAATGGCCTAATGGATTCGGCACGTGAGCCTTGTGTTTGACATATGTGTTCTTAGCTGTTAGAAACCAGCTTAAAGATTTTTGAGCCTGTTGCAATCTTTGAGATAAACGTTCTGACCCAGTTCTGACACTTACACATACATGTTAAAATCAGCATTTTTTGCTCGAAAATTTCATAGAACCCCCCAAACATATTTATATGCATTCACCGGCCACTTTATTAGGGACACCTTGCTAGTACCGGTTTGGACCCCATTTTGCCTTCAGAACTGCCTTAATTCTTCGTGGCATAGATTTAAGGTGCTGGGAACATTCCTCCGAGATTTTGGTCCATTTGGACATGATAGCATCACACAGTTGCAGATTTGTCGGCTGCACATCCATGATGCAAATCTCCCCTTCTACCACATGGTGCTCTATTGGATTGAGATCTGGTGACTGTGGAGGCCGTTGGAATACAGTCATGGTCATGTTCAAGAAACCATTTTGCGATGATTTGAGCTTTGTGACATGGTGCATTATCCTGCTGGAAGTAGCCGACAGAAGGGAAAGGGATGAATATGGTCAGCGACAGTACTCAAGTAGGCTGTGGCATTTAAATAATGCTCAATTGGTACTAAGGGGCCCAAAGTGTGCCAAAAAAATATTCCCCACATCATTACACCACCAGCCTGAACCGTTGATACAAGGCAAGATGAATCCATGCTTTCATGTTGTTTACACCAAATTCTGACCCTGCCACCTGAATGCCGCAGCTGAAATCGAGACTCATCAGACGAGACAATGTTTTTCCAGTCTTCTATTGACCGATTTCGGTGAACCTTTTCTTACCTTGACAGGAATGGCACCTTCTCGTGTAGTCTTCTGCTGCTGTAGCCCATCTGCTTCAAAGTTTGATGTGTTGTATGTTCAGAGATGGTTTTCTGCATACATTGGTTGTAACAAGTGGTTATTTGAGTTACTCTTACCTTTCTATTATCTCAAACCAGTCTGCCTATTCTCATCAACAAAGCATTTTTGTTCACACAGCTGTAGCACACTGGATAGTTTCTCTTTTTTGGACCATTGTGCGTGAAAATCCCAGTAGTTTTTTTTTTTTTTTTTTTTAATACTCAGACCAGCTTGTCTGGCACCAACGATACCATGTTCAAAGTCTCTTAAATGCCCTTTCTTCCCCATTCTAATGCTCGGTTTGAACTCGAGCAAGTTGTCTTCACCACGTCTAGATGCCTAAATACATTGAGTTGCCAAGTGATGGGCTGGTCAGCAATTTGTGTTACACAGCAGTTGAACATAACTTTTAATAAAATGGCCAATGAGTGAGTGTGTGTGAGTGTGTGTGTGTGTGTATGTATATATATATATATATATATATATATATATATATATATATATATATATATATATATACACACACACACACACACACACACACACACTGATCAGCCATAACATTGTGACCACCCACATAATTTAGTATGGCCCTGTCTTGCTAAAACAGCCCGGACCCATTGAGGCATGGACACCAAAGTAAAATCCACACAAATAGCAGGACCCAAGGTTTTCCAGCAGGACATTGCCCAAAACATCACACTGCCTCTGCCAACTTACCTTCTTATACAGCATCCTGTTGCCATTTCTTCCCCGGGTAAGTGATGCACACGCACCTGGCCATCCACATGATGTAAAAGAAAATGTTATTCATCAGACCCGTTTATCTTCTTCTATTGCTCCATAGTCCAGTTTCGATGTTCATATGACCATTGTAGGAGCTTTTGGCTGTGGACTTTATAGTCCCATACACAAGCTGTGATGCCCATTTTCTTTTTCTGCTTCCACCACATCAACTTCATGGACAACTTGTTCACTTGCTGCCTAATACATCCCACCAATTTCAGATGCTATTGTAACAAGATATTCCCTTTACCCTTTACTTTTTTTTAAGCCGCGGTCCTAGAGATTAAAATGGTTTACATTTTTAACCTCACGCTGTTTTTGCAAACAAACTATAAAAGATTGTTACGCTGAGTAAATAGATGCCTAACATGTCGCAATTTAAAATTGTTTACATATGTGGAACGTCACCAATCACGGTACCTAAAAATCTCCAAAGGCAATTCTTTAAAAGCCTATACATGTTACCAGTTTAGAATTACATAAGCGTGCAGGACTTATGTATATGTAAATAAGAAGCATCCCTTCCGCTGCCCGTAGAAGTTATCGAGTGACTGTATAGACCAGGGATCTGCAATTAGCGGACCTCCAGCTGTTGCAGAACTACAAATCCCATGAGGCATAGCAAGACTCTGACAGCCACAAGCATTACACCTAAAGGCAGAGGCATGATGGGATTTGTAGTTTTGCAACAGCTGGAGGTCCGCTAATTGCAGATCCCTGGTATAGACCCATATAGCTGGCTGAATATTTTGATACCAGGATGATGCCTGTAGCTGCAGGAATCATCCCAGTATATGATGTCCACCCAGGAGGAGCACGGTTAAGAATGTGTAAATGCATTAATGACCAAAGTCTGGGTATAGGTGCAATTTATAAAGTAAATTGGCTGCACAGCACAATGGTAGTCTTTTTTTTCTCTTTTCTTCTGAGTTTAATGTGTAAAAGTTTGCAATTTGTTTTGGGGAGATCACACATATTAGCTCAATTTTTTCAGTTTTCTTTTAGGAAGCAATTCTGTTGTACAGTAATTCATAGTAATTTACCACTATGAGTATATGAACATAAATTTGTCTGCTTTTTTTTTTTTTTTTTTTAAATAGTATCCACATTATTGTGCTAAAGACCATAAATTGTACAACATATCCAGTTGGTTTTATTAGTGCAATGTTAATTTACAGTATTAAGTTTACAGATGTGGTGTCAGTAAAGTGTTAATCTTTAGCATTGAAAGTACCATAACTTTCAAATAATTGTATGCAGATACAAGCTGCAAATACAATAGCTATATTTTTCCCATAATTCAGTTTGCTGCTATTGGTTGTATTAGGATTGTAATCTAGTTTACATTTGTGCTTCTAACTTCCTATTTCTTATTATAATTCTGTGCAACTGATATTTATGTGCTTGAAAATGCAATGTGCCCATATTTACAAGGTGCAAACTGTTTTATAAATGTCATATCCTTTCAATGCAAAGGATTCAAATAGTTTTTTCTTTTAACAGAACAGTTAAGAGTATGCTGCTCACAGGTAGATTTAAATCTGTTTTGAGAATGAAAATGTTATTTCATTGAAATAATAACATTGGTCCTGTATTTCAGTTTAGCAATTGTTCTAGATTAAGGAAAACAAAATACTCTATAAAATCATTTTATCAGAATTAAAGAACACCAGTGCCTTTAATTACCTGTATTTGTATTCTTTTTTTTTTTTTCGCCAAGGTGACAAAATTCATCCAGTTTTTACACCATACAGTATGTATAAACTTAAGTTTAACTAAAACAAATTTTATTATGGACAAAAGTAAACAAATGTTTGTGTTTTTTCCAGTGTTTAACTCTAATCTGTGTGTGTTAATTTATGTGTGGCTTTTCTGGCAGTGGGTAGAATGTTTTTTAACTTGGATTGCATACATTTTTTTAACTCTGAAATGAATTGTTGGGCAGATTGTGATTTCAGAAACACGTTTGAAAATTCAATGAATTTCTAAGTAAATAGTTTTTGTTGTAGCAGAGTTACGCAGGGGTGCGTTTATGGCAAAAGCCGATGTTGAATTGGCCTTTAGATTGCTTCCGGTTCACCCAGAAAGCTTTCGATTATTGGGGTGTCACTGGAACAATGAGTTCTATGTGGATCAATGTCTCCCGCTGGGATGCTCTATGTCATGTGCGTTGTTTGAGCGGTTTAGTTCATTAGTTGAATGGGTGTTTAGGGATGTGTCGGGAGTGAATTCTATCATCCATTACCTGGATGATTTCCTCTGTGTGGGCCCAGCATTGTCTAAGGTCTGCGGGAATTGTGGGGCACTTCGTTCAGGGATCTGAAGGTGCGTTTGCATGGCGATAACCTAGGGGTGGTGCAAGTGATAGAGTATCTGCATCATCTACCCCGGTTGTAGGGCTGCTGCAACACTTGGTGTTGCGCTACCTGCAATTGTTTCTTTATGCAGTGCATCTTCGGGGAACTGAGAATGTCATAGCTGATGCGTTATCTCGCTTTCAATGGGACAGGTTCCGAGAGTTGGCGCTGGCAGCGGAGCAACAGGGGGTACCCTATCCCGACTGGTTGTGGAGGATTGCATTGGACAAGTCGCCGAATGGATCAAGAGGTCGGTGAGTGAGGCTACGTGGGCTGTGTATAAAAAGGTATGGAAGGAGTGGCTGGCTTTTGTTCACGGGGCTGGTGAAGATCCTGTTGGTCCGGAGGTGAGGTTCCTGGTTTTGTATTTTTTATCCCGCCACATGGAAGATGGGATGTCAGAGTCCGCGATGAGTAAGAAGATGGCAGGATTAGCATTTCTGTTTAAGTGCCAAGGGTTGCCAAATTTTGCTAAGGACTTCTGGATATGCTAGGGATATAGGCGGACAGTTGATCATCGGGATGCCAGGCGACCTTTGTTTGATATCCTTAGGGGGATAGTGCCGCGGTTACCAGGGGTGTGTTCTTCGGCCTATGAGGTTTTTTTGTTCAGGGTGGCTTTCTTGTTGGCGTTCTTTGGGGCTTTTAGGATTATTGAGTTGGTTAGCCCTTCTAAAAAAGTGCAAGGGGGTATTTGGTGTCAAGCTGTGATATGCAGGGAGGAGGGGGGTATCGTTGCTGTTGCGTAGATCTAAGACAGATCAAGGGGGGAGAGGCAAGATGGTACAGGTCTTCTCCTTGCTGGGCTCGGCACTGTGTCCAGTAAGGGTAGTGCAGGGTTTCTTAGAGGTGTGGCCGGCGGTTGCAGGGTCGTTTTTACTGCATGCAGATGGGTTCCCCATCGAAGTTTCAGGTTGTTACCATTTTTAGGAAATGCTTGTGGGTGTTAAGTTTAGAGGAAAAGGAATTTTCTTCTCACTTCTTCAGAATAGGGGCAGCAACTGAAGTGGCCGGGTGTGTAATGCATGATGAATTGGTGAAGCGCGTTGGAATTTGTGCAGGTTTAGGCTGTACCTTTGCCCTCAGCTACTGGTGGGGTAAGAGCAAAAAAAGGGCTGGGGTGGGATGTGAGTTATTCTGCTTAAGTTGGGTGTGTTGAGGTCAAGGTGGTTTGTTTGTTTTCTTCTATTTCAGGTACAGTGCAATGACTAGTCTGGATTCTAGGCCATTCCTATGTGTGCTGGGGGGGCAATAAGGGCAGACGTATGGCCAAATTGGTGGCAATTTGGGTTCTCCAGACAGGAAGCCTGCGTATGCTGTCTGGGATTTCCGGGAATGTTGTGGAGCAGAATGGTTTCAGAGCTACACCACTTTGTAAGTCTGGACAGGCCGTCCGACATACCAACAAGAAATTCAAGTTTATTTATCCGTGCCATTTTGAAGACAAGTGACACAAATGATATTGCTTAACCACTTAAGGACCAGGCCTCTTTTTCAGATTTGGCATTTACATGTTTAAAACAGTTTTTTTTTGCTAGAAAATTACTTGGAACCCCCAAACATTATATTTTGGGTTTTTTCTAACACCCTAGAGAATAAAATGGCGGTTATTGCAATACTTTTTTTCACACCGTATTTGCACAGCAGTCTTACAAGCACACCTTTTTTGGAAAAAAAATCACTTTTTTTAATAAAAAAAATAAGACAACAGTAAAATTAGCCCAATTTTTTAGATAATGTTATGCCGAGTAAATTGATACCCAACATGTCATGCTTCAAAATTGCGCCCGCTCGTGGAATGGCGTAAAACTTTTACCCTCAAAAATCTCCATAAGCGACATTTAAAAAATTCTGCAGGTTGCATGTTTTGCATTACAGAGGAGGTCTAGGGCTAGAATTATTGCTCTACCGATCGCGGTAATACCTCACATGTGTGGTTTGACCGCTGTTTTCATATGCAGGCGCTACTCACATATGCGTTCGCTTCTGTGTGCAAGCTCGCCGGAATGGGGGGTTTTAAATTTTTTTCTTATTTATTTTACTTGATTTTATTTATTTTTACACTTTAAAAAAAAAAAAATGGATCACTTTTATTCCTATTGCAAGGAATGCAAACATCCCTTGTAATAGAAAAAAGCATGACAGGTCCTCTTAAATATGAGATCTGGGGTCAAAAAGTCCTCAGATCTCATATTTGCACTAAAATGCAATAAAAAAAAAAAATTACATTGAAAAAAATATACCTTTAACCACTTCAGCCCCGGACCAATTTTCAGCCTAAGGACCAGAGGTCTTTTTACAATTTCGCACTGCACTGCTTTAACTGGTAATTGCGCGGTCATGCAATTTTGTACCCAAACGAAATTTGCGTCCTTTTCTTCCCACAAATAGAGCTTTCTTTTGATGGTATTTGATTGCCTCTGCGATTTTTATTTTTTGCGATATAAATGGAAAAAGACCGATAATTTTGAGAAAAAAATATATTTTCTACTTTTTGTTATAAGAAAAATCGAATAAACTCAATTTTAGTCATACATTTAGGGCAAAATGTATTCAGCCACATGTCTTTAGTAAAAAAAAAAATGTCAATAAGCATATATTTATTGGTTTGCGCAAAAGTTATAGCGTCTACAAACTAGAGTACATTTCCTGGAATTTACACAGCTTTTAATTTACGACTGCCTATCTCAATTCTTGAGGTGCTAAAATGGCAGGGCAGTACAAACCCCCCCCAAATGACCCCATTTTGGAAAGTAGACACCCCAAGGAAATTGCTGAGGGGCATGTTGAGCCCATTGAATATTTTTTTTTTTGTCCCAAGTGATTGACTAATGACACACAAAAAAAAAGTTTACAAAAAGTTGTCACTAAATGATATATTGCTCACACATGCCATAGTTATATGTGGAATTGCACCCCAAAATATATTCTGCTGCTTCTCCTGAGTACAGGGATACCACATATGTGGGTCTTTTTGGGAGTCTAGCCGCGTACGGCACCCCGAAAACAAATCGCTGCCTTCAGGATTTCTAAGGGTGCAAATTTTTGATTTCACTCCTCACTACCTATCACAGTTTCGAAGGCCATAAAATGCCAAAATAGCACAAACCCCCCCCCCCCAAATGACCCCATTTTGGAAAGTAGACACCCCAAGCTATTTACTGAGAGGCATGTTGAGTCCATGAAATATTTTATATTTTGCCACAAGTTGCAGGAATATTACAATTTTTTTTTTTTTGCACAAAGTTGTCACTAAATGATATATTGCCCACACATGCTATGGGCATAAGTCAAATTACACCCCAAAATAAATTCTGCTGCTTCTCCCGAGTACGGGGATACTACATGTGGGGGACTTTTTGGGAGCCTAGCCACATACGGGACCCCGAAAACCAAGCACTGCCTTCCGGATTTAAATATAAAACGCTACCAAAAAAACTGTTAGCAATCGCAGGGATCAGGCCTGACTCTGCGATCGCTGCAGTTATGTGTTTAGTGTTTTGTAAGTGACCATGATCGATCGATACTGCACTTGGGTGGGCTGGGCGGAGGGGCAAAACGCAGGTGCTAGCAGGTATCTGGGCTGATCCTGCTAACAATGCGTTTTTTGGAACCCTAAACTGCTGGGGACGCTAGTATAGATCTGATCAGATCAGATCAGATATTGATCTGTTCAGATTCTTTACCACTACGGGAGGTTTATGTTTTGCGCGTGGGTGTTAGCGGTACTGGCACTAACCTAGCACTGCCTGGGGCGACGCAGACCCTGACCCTAAAACCTAAATTGATTATGAATTTTTATTAGGTAGTATATGGGGGTCCCTGGCGCTATATAAAAACCTGACGGGGAACCTAAATAACTAACTGGCTAACCAGCGTCACCAGTGACACTTATACTGTGATGGCTGGTGAAAGGGTTAACTAGGGGCAATCAGGGGGTTAAAACCATTATTGGGTAGTATATCGGGGTACCTAGCTCTATAAAAACCTGGCGGTGAACCTAAAAAAATAACTAGCTACCTAGCGGCATCAGTGACACTAATGCAGCGATCAGAAAAACGATCGCTTAGTGATACTGGCAAAAGGGGGTGAAAGGGTTAACTAGGGGCAATCAGGGGGTTAAAACCGTTATTGGGTAGTATATGGGGGTACCTAGCGCTATAAAAACCTGGCGGTGAACCTAAAAAAATAACTAGCTACTTAGCGGCACCAGTGACACTAATGCAGCGATCAGAAAAACGATCGCTTAGTGACACTGGCAAAAGGGGGTGAAAGGGTTAACTAGGGGCAATCAGGGGGATAAAACCATTATTGGGTAGTATATTGGGGTACCTAGCGTTATAAAAACCTGGCGGTGAACCTAAAAAAATAACTAGCTACCTAGCGACACTAATGCAGCGATCAGAAAAATGATCGCTTAGTGACACTGGCAAAAGGGAGTAAAAGGGTTAACTAGGGGCAATCAGGGGGTTAAAACCATTATTGGGTAGTATATCGGGGTACCTAGCGCTATAAAAACCTGGCGGTGAACCTAAAAAAATAACTAGCTACCTAGCGACACTAATGCAGCGATCAGAAAAATGATCGCTTAGTGAAACTGGCAAAAGGGGGTGAAAGGGTTAACTCTAGGGGCAATCGGGGGTTAAACCTTTATTGGGGTGTGGTAGGGGGCTACCCTGGACCTAATACTAACTGCCCTGACAGTTTTTACTATCACAACTGACACTGAATGCAGTGATCAGTAAATAAATGATCACTGCAATCAGTGACACTGTGACTGGGGGGGCGGGGGGTGATCGGGGGGGTTTGTGTGCCTACGTGTTAGTGTAGTGTTGGTGCACACTTAGTTTCACTTCTCCTCGTAGTCCGGTCAAAAAGACCGCCCCGAGGAGAATGACATCACTTCCTCCCTGCCTGTGTTTACTATACACAGTGGGAGGAAGCTTCTCATTCGCCAGGAGCGATCGAGAGGGGATGGTCAGAAACCAACGGCCATCCCCTCATACCGGATCGCTCCTGAAGCGAAACGGACCGCCGCATCCAGCGGGAGGGGGTCCGATCGGACCCCCGCCCCCGGTGGAAGGCAAGCACGTACATATATGTGCTTGTGCCTGTACATGCCATTGTGATGACGTACATTGGCATGTGGCAGTCGTTAAGTGGTTAACCACTTCGCGCCCCGGCCAATTCTGACATTTCTCTCCTACATGTAAAATTCATATTTTTTTTGCTAGAAAGTTACGTAGAACCCCCAAACATTATATATGTTTTTTTTTAGCAAAGACCCTAGAGAATACAATGGTGGTTGTTGAAACTTTTTATCTCGCACGGTATTTTCATGCTTAAAAAAAAACAGTTAAGTTAGCCCAATTTTTTTGCATACTGTGAAAGATGAAGATACACCGAGTAAATAGATACCCAACATGTCATGCTTCAAAATTGCACGCGCTCGTGGAATGGCGCCAAACTTTGGTATTTAAAAATCCCCATAGGCGACGCTTTACATTTTTTTTACTGGTTACATGTTTTGCGTTACAGAGGAGGTCTAGGGCTAGAATTATTGCTCTCGCTCTAACATTCACGGCGATACCTCACATGTGTGGTTTGCACACCGTTTTCATAAGTGGGTGGGACTTATGTATGCGTTCGCTTCTGCGTACGAGCTCATGGGGACAGGGGCGCTTTAAATATTTTTTTTTTATTGTTAATTTTACTTTTATTTTTTTAGTTGACACTTTAAAAAAAAAAATTAGATTACTTTTATTCCTATTACAAGGAATGTAAACATCCCTTGTAATAGGAATATGGCATGATCGGACCTATTTACAGTGAGATAAGACCCCACATCTCACCTCTAGGTTGGGAAGCCTAAAATAAATGTAAAAAAAAAACGATCACAGCTTCCCAGCCAAGGCGGCGCCATTATTTGAATGCAGAGGCCCCTGCGTGAAGTCATAACATCGCACCCGGCCTCCGAAAGATCATAGAGACTCCGGCGTCCATCTGGTCCGCCGGAAATCTCAATGATCATTATCCGGGGGGCGGCGGATCCTGTGTTCGAATCACTGATGGAAGCGGTGAGTTGGTAGAAGCACTGGAGGGCAGCGGGAGGGCCCCGCCGCCCATAAGAATGATCAAGCGGCGGAACATGCCGATATCTGAATGATGTCTGTAACCTCAAGCATCATTCAGATATAACCAGAAAGTCAAGGCCATCCCAGGACGTCCACCCGGCTCAAAGGGGTTAAAAGGTATGGGCGGAAGTGACGTTTTGATGTTGCTTCTGCCCTCCTATGGTATGGAGACGAGACGGGGCCATCTTAACCTCACTCGTCTCTATACCCAGCAGAAGAAAGAACCCGATCGCCTCCGCTGCCAAGGACGGCTCCGGTAAGCGGCGGAGGGCACGGAATGGGGTGGCACCTCTCCCACCGCTGATTACGGTGATCTCACAGCAAACCCGCGTACAGGACTGCCTCCTGTAAAGAGGGATATCTCGGTTGTGGCAGCAACAGCTGCTGCCGTTACCAAGATATCCCTCTTCAAAAAAACAACGTATATATACATGAGGCGGTCCTTAAGTGGTTAAAATATATATTTATTAACTAAAAATACAGTGAAAATTTATCGGGTATATTTCGTGATAATACAAATAAATGGATATACTTCTGCATATCAGAGATAAATGATGGTTCAGATAATATTCACAGTTAAGCTCTTATTATAAAATATCACATTTCAGTACTTAAATGATACTTGTAAATTTAAGGCTTGGTAACTCTTAGTGAATAGTTTCCCGTGTCTTCACAGGCAAGTGTAAACAAATATTGTTTACTTTAATACTATGTGATCCTTCTCAAAACAAACAGATCTTCTGTCTTACACTTTTAAAAGTACAAACAAAAATTGTTATATTGTGCACAGTGTTCTGTCTCAAGGACATATAGTTAAACCTTCTTGTCCCAATAACTTCAGATACCATATTTCTTTGATTTCAGTTTTATTAGAACAAGCCATGTGAAACTACAAAATAACAGAAATAGACCTCAACAAATACAATATTGCATACAATACAGAATACATTGCAGAAACAACAATATAGGATCAGATAGTAAAAACTTACTTTTTAAGTTCTCTAAGGGGTGATGGCGATTTATTGAGAATTTTCTCAAAGAATGGTTGCTGTTGCACTTCCTGTAAAGATTCTACTTAGGATTCCCTGTTTATTAACAACTTCCATAGCTACACATAGTAACTCTAAATAAACAGAACAACTGCAGCAATACCAAAAAGGAACGCTAGATGGAGCCTGCACACCACTTATGATTGTCTTATGTAAATGACACACTTTACATGTAACTTAACACAGGTTCAAATAATCAGCATAACGTCTGATGGACAGAACACTCCCCCCCTGACATCAAGTGATGTCACTAACAGAGTCCTCCATAGAAAGCAACAGAATAAGTTTGGTCACTGATCTTAAGCACACTTTAGCTTCATTCTGTTGAAAGATCTTGACCTCGACCTTATGTACACGATTATCCTTGCTTGGCAGTCCTTTGGTGATCAGACCTAAAGGCCACATATTCCTTAGTGTCTGGCAATCTTTCATGAGCACATCACCAGGTTTAAGATTAGGCTTTTCCGTGTGCTACTTTCTCCTTACTTGTAGAGTAGATGTATATTGATTCCTGCACCGGCTCCAGAAGGTATTGGCAAGGGTTTGTACTTGTCTCTATTGACGTTTGTGAAGTTCCTTCTCACAAAACTCTCCAGCTGGAGCACTGGCAAGACTAGTCTTTTGCGTGAGTAACACTGCAGGTGTGAGGACAACTGGATTTTCACTTGAAATTGATGTCAAAGGTCTGGCGTTAATGATAGCTGTAACCTCTGCCATAAATGTCACTAAACATTCATGAGTAAGCCTCGCAGTTCCTACTTGTAGGAAAATAGAGTCAAGAATTATGCAGGCTATGTCTATCATCCTCTCCCAAAAATCTCCCATGTGAGATGGGTTGAAGATCCATGTGCAGTCTTGTTCATTCAAGTATCTTTCTACTCTGAGAACATCCAAGTTAGAAGGAATTTGAAGTTCTTTTACTACTCCTACAAAGTTAGACCCTCTGTAAGAGCGAATGAGTTTCACTGGCCCTCTGATTGCAATTAGTTCAGCTAGCTCTGTAGCCAATACTGTAGCACAAAGTTCCAGCCTGGGTATGGTGTTTTCAGGAAGTGGTGCAAGTTTTGCTTTCCCCATTACCCTATGTGGCATTGTCCTAGAGTGTATATGGTTTTCAGGTAAGCTACAGCGGCAATTGCTTTAACAGAAGCATCCGAAAAACACACAAAGTCTTTGCATCTGAACATCGGCAGATGACAGAGGAGCATTTGGTTGTGGAATGTTAAGGTTGGATAGAGCGGTTAGTGAGTCCTTCCACTCTAGCCTTAAGTTCTTCCTGTCAGTTGGAAGAGGGTAATCCCAATCTAGTGACTCACAGGTAAAGTCTCTAAGTAGTGCCTTACACTGGATGGTGACAGGTGCTGCAAACCCTAAGGGATCATACAGGCTGTTTATGGTAGACAAGACACCTCTATGGGAAAAGGGTTTTTCTTCTGTGTTTACTTGGAAAGTAAACGTGTCAGATCTTAAGTCCCAAAGCAAACCAAGGCTGCGTTGCATGGGGAGCGAGTCTGTGCCAGATCTAAGTCCTTTAACTCGTTACAATGATCTTGGACAGGAAAGGCTTCTAAAATTTCTCAACTGTTGGAAGTAATCTTGTGGAGTCTTAAGTTTAAACAAGCAAGCATTGCTTGAGTTCTATTGAGGAAACTGATTGCGGCTTCATTTGTGGGTACATCGTCTACATAGAAATCCTTGTCCACAAACTGTCTGACATCTGACCCATACTCGAACTCCCCCACTCTAGCAGAGTGTTTGAGGCCATATATAGCAACTGCAGGGGAAGGACTGTTGCCAAATATGTGCACCCTCATGCAGTCTTCTGTGATGTCTCCAGAGGGGTGGTTGTCCCTGAACCAGAGAAACCTCAGAAAGTTTTGGTGTTCTTCTTTAACAAGAAAGCAATAGAACATTTGCTGTATGTCTGCCATGAATGCGACTGAATCTTTGCAAAAGCGGAGAAGTACTCCCACTAGTCTGTTTTTAAGGCCAGGGCCAGAGAGGAGGACATAATTTAGAAAGACACCCTCATGCTTGGCACTGGAATCGAACACCACTCTAATTTCCCCTGGCTTCTTAGGGTGATAGACTCCAAATATGGTTAAGTACCAGCATTCCTCTGAGTCTTTAAGGTTTGGGGCTATCTCAGCATGACCGTTCTGGAATATTTTCTCCATGAAGGAAAAGAAATGTTCTTTCATCTCTCGTTTCCTTTGAAGATTGTGTCTTAGGGAAGGGAGATGTTTATATGCTAGTTCTCTGTTGTTAGGCAAACGTCATCTTTGTGGTCTAAAGGGAAGAGGTACAACCCAACTTCTAGGAAGAGCCTATCCTCAACGGACATTGCTACCTGGTTGTCTTCCTTTGTTCTCTTGAACAGTGTGCTTCCTAAGTCACTTTGGTCGTCGTCATAGGTATTGCTGTCACAGAGCGGACTTAGGAAGGGAAGAGGTACAAGGTTGTTGTATGGTAACTCCTTTATTAGGATGTGATTTTGACAGGGTTGGAAAAGAGGATGACCATTATCAAGGGTACTAGTGAGCAGGTTATTAACAGATGCCGGTTTGTATGCACCTCCCAGGCAAACATCGCCTATAATGACCCACCCGAAATCCAGTTTTTGGACATATGGAGCTTTTTGAGTACCGTTGATCAGTTTTCTTACTTTGTGGACTTGCAAGATATCTCTCCCTAGGAGTAGGATTATCTGAGCCTGATCATCTAGTTCTGGTATGAGATGTGCTATGTGGTTCAAGTGAGTCTGGTGAGCTGCTGCGTCTGGTGTGGGAATCTCTGATCTGTTGTCTGCAATCTGGTTGCACTCTATTATGGTTGGTAAGGGTAGGCATGTCTTACCATCCATAGATTCAATTTGTAGGCCGTCAGCTCTTCTCCCCGCTGTTTCCACTGTACCTGAAAAAGTCCTAAGGGAGTAAGGGCTGCTGGGGCCTTTAAGGTTTAGAATGTCAAAAAACACCGATCTAGCTTGTGACTTGTTACTCTGATCATCCAAGATGACATAGAGCTTGACTGCTTTGTCTCTGCGTCCTTTCGGGTAAACTCTCACAAGACGATATTAGAGCAGGATCTTCCACCTGTACTTCCTTTGCAGACTTCAGTGCACTGTGAAGTGATTGCTATTGCATCTGTACTAGAGTCTTTGGTCTCTCTGCCTTGCTCCTTGTCCCTATGAACAGGTGGGAAAGTTATTGGAGTAGGCCTTGGGTGTAGAGCTGTGTTGTTCTCTGTGCTGATACATTCTGTACATTTAACACTGACCTTACAGTCCTTGGCGAAATGTGTGGATGAAGAGCAGCACTTGTAACAGATGTTCTCTTTGAGGAAAGCTTTGAGATCCTGGATGGTTTTTGTTCTAAAGGCTCTGCATTTCAGAAGAGGATGTGGCATCTTATGTAGAGGGCAGAACTTAGTAGGGTTGCTGTCTTGCTCTTCTGGCTGAGACTCTGCAAATTTGTGGGAAGAAATGTTAGCTTTGTGCACTGCTACTGGAGTTCTGAGTTGTTTAGGGCCAGAAGAAGTGGTATAAGACACTGGAAAAATGAAGCTGGGGTCATCTTTCATTCCTGCTTGTCTGTCTACAAAGTCCACAAACTCACCAAATGGTGGAAAATGCACATTGTGTTTTTGTTTGTAGTTACATGAAAGATGGATTACTCAGGGCTGTAACTCATAAGGAAGTTTTTGTGCTCAGGAGTTAATACCTCTAGCAGAGTCAAGATAAGAAAGGCCAGGTAAGTCACCTTCTGCTTTAGCAACGTGTAACTCCATACACAGGTCACTGAATTCACTGAGTCTTTGGTAACCTCTGCTAGGTATTTTTGGGAAGTCTTCTATCATTTTAAACAGTGTACTCTCTATAGCCTCTGGTGAGCCATAACATCTATTCAGGCTGTTCCATATAGTTAGTAAGGTTGAATAAAGACAACAGTCCATCCAGTTCAACCTGAGTGAGTGTCTACAATTGTCCCTATCCCTGTACATTGCACACTCACATCAGTCCCTACCCTCAAGGAGCCCAAAATCCAAGGTCCCCATTCATATATTAGGGCCAATTTTTGGACATAAGCCAATGAATCTACCTGCATGTCTTTGGAGTGTGGGAGGAAACTGGAGTACCCAGAGGAAACCCACGCAGGCACAGGGAGAACATGCAAACTCCAGGCAGGTAGTGTCGTGGTTGGGATTCAAACTAGCGACCCTTTTTACCGCTAGGCGGGAGTGCTAACCACTACACCACTGTGCCGCCCCTCAGATGTTTGTAAGGCCTATTTCAGGGTGGTTTATGTTAATGTCCCTGATCCTTTTGGCATGTTCAACAGAATCATTGCCAAGCAACTTTACGAGGAGGTCTGTCTGATCCCTGCAGGATAGAGCTAGACCTTGAATGGCACTCTGGAAAGAGGATTGCCATGCCCTGTAGTGTTGAGGGCGATCACTGAATTTGACAAGTCCTTGGATAACTAACTCTTTTGGCCAGGAACTTGGCAAAGTGTACAGTAGCCCGATTGGCATTGGGATAGGCTGCTGGTGTATTGTGGTGCGGTGTAAAGACATACCTGGTAGAAGTCTCTTCATTAGGAGTGCTGGGTTCAAACTGGCATAAGGTTGGCAGTTCGTACCTGCTCGTTGCATACACCTTTGGAGTGAAGACTGGCGTTTGATTTTTGTATGATGGCTGGGTACCTTGTGGAGTAGGTTTGGTTGAGACTGGAAAGTCCGGAACTCTGTCAGATTTTTCTTGCTTGTAGCACTGGGGTCCAAGGTCATCTTGTTGCTGCTTTATTTGATGTGACTCACTAACGTCATGTTTAATTTCTTGTTGTAGGATGCTGCTTGGGTCACAGTGCTGGTTGGTAGACATAATCTGAAGTGCGTTGCGAAGAATCTTCTTGGTCCTCCTCTAGACCTAGTATGCTGCTGCCTACTCTTGGCTTATTGTAGATGGCTGCTTCTAAAGCTTCTGCCTCTGCAATGGCAGCGGCAGCATCTCGGTCCACTGCCAGCTTCTCCGTGGTAGCTTCTAAGATAGCTTGCTGCAATTTCAGAGATACCTCCTGCTGAGCTAGCTCGACATCCAGGCGTATTCCTTGTTGCTCTTTCTCTTGTTCCATGAGTACTCTTTCTTGCTCTCTCTTGTTCAATGCGTACTCTTTCTTGGTCCATGTGTACTCTTTCTTTCTCTCTTGTTCCTGCCTCACCCTATATATATGCAATATAGGATCAGATAGTAAAAACATACTTTTTACGTTATCTAATGCCGCTTACACATGATTGGACTATCTGGTGGACTAATTTGACCATGTGTGGGCTCCGGTGGAAGTTTTCTTCCCAAAAGTCCGGCGGACTTTGAAAGAAGACTTGACTCAAAATTGTCTGCCGGACTCGGCTGTCCAGCTGACAATCCACTCGTCTGTGTGCTAGTCCGCCGCACTTTTCAAATGAACGAACTTGCCCACACACGGAGTAAAGCCCATTCATTTTTACTTTAAGAATATTTTATTGTATTTTCAGAGATATACATAATAACAATGACCCAGATATAACGAAGAATCATATAAAAAAATTAACCGGTACACATGTACATCCAAACAGGTGTAGGTAGTGCTATTTAAACAGAAAGAACACAGTGAATCAACCAAACACTGTGGATAACACAATGTACCGTATATACTCGAGTATAAGCCGAGATTTTCAGCCTCTTTTTTGAGGCTGAAAGTGCCCCCCTCGGCTTATACTCGAGTCATCGCCGTCTGCCTGCCCGATCAGCGTGTCGAGCAGACAGACGGCGGCCATTCTACTATTCAAAAGCCGCGCCTCCGTCTGTGATAGGCGGAACACTCAATTTCCCAGCAGTCAGTGGTCCGCCTATCACGGACATCCGCTCATCCTCATACTACGGACGAGGATGAGAGGATGTCCGTGATAGGCGGAACACAGACTGCTGGGAAATTGTGTTCCGCCTATCACAGACGGAGGCGCGGCTTTTGAACAGTGGAATGGCCGCCGAGGCGCCGACGAAGAGCGGCGATCCTGGCATGGCAGAAGGACGGAGGCTCGGGATGGGACGGAGGCTCGGCTCGGGACGGGACGGAGGCTCGGGACACAGGTAGGCTGGACACACAAGGCTGCACGGACACACACACAGGGATGGATGGACACACACACAGGCATGGATGGACACACACACAGGCATGGATGGACACACACACAGGCATGGATGGACACACACACAGGGATGGATGGACACACACACAGGGATGGATGGACGGACGGACACACAGGGATGGACGGACACACAGGGATGGACAGGCATGTCTCACCCTCGGCTTATACACGAGTCAATAAGTTTCCCAGTTTTTTGGGGGTAAATTGGGGGCCTCGGCTTATATTCGGGTCGGCCTATACTCGAGTATATACGGTATTAATGAACATCCGCATTGTGGGTCTGTCAGGTGGAACCTGTCCAGCTCAGAGCAACCCGACCCAGAAAACCGGAAGTATAATAAATGCAAAAGAAAAAGAAGCGGGGCATCTAGTATAAGGCCCCAGGGTAACCCCCGAGAGTCCAGGCTCCCCCACCCCAATGGGAGCTAACTGTGTGAGAGCCTAGAAATCCCAAGGACCACCCCCGAACCATCAACCAAAGCCGCCCCCCTCTGGAAAAGTTTGTCTACACAACGGGTTTCCCGGGCACCTGAAGCAGAGGTAGACATTCTATATAACAAACACAGAGAGGTAGGAGGTCGGACTGTAACCCCTCAACCCCCCAACCCACCACTTACCACATAGTGTGCGTGAGTGCTGTAACAGGTTTTGTAGAACGAATAGAGAGGGAGGGACAAGCACGACTCAAGAGAAGAAAGAAGAAAACGTGGGAAAGGAAAGAGCGAAAAGGAGGGTAGTGATAGAGAGAGTAGGACTCGTGGATCCAGAATCAAAACTACATGCCCGGTCTAAGGGGTAAGTTGCAATAAGTAGCCAAGGGATCCCAGGTGGCGTAAAAACTCTCAACCTTATCATGCAATTTAGCCACTAGGTGTTCCTGCGCCATAATCCAAGAGATTTTCCTTCTACAACACTGGAAGGAGACCGAAGGCATCTTCCAGGCTTTCGCTATCGTAGTTTTAGCTCCCAATAAGATAAAGAAGGCTAGTTTCTGTTGATGTTTGGTTATGTTGGGGATGTATTGGTGAAGGAGAGCCACATTTGGGTTAGGATGTGCAGTGGTATTGGATACTATGCTAATAATGTGGAAGATTTTCTGCCAAAATGGATGGATGCGAGGGCAGGTCCACCAAATATGCATCATTGTGCCCTCCAGCTCGCAGCCCCTAAAGCATAGGGGTGAAGTACCTGGGTAAATCCGTGCCAATCTAGAGGGGACATAATACCAATGGAATAATATTTTTAAGCTGGCTTCTATTAATGAAATATTACAAATACCTTTGAATGAACGTGAAGATGCCTGGAACCACTCGGTCAGGGACCATGAACTGCCCGTGTCTTCCTCCCAGGCCTGAGTGTACGTCGGCTTTCCCACACTTGTCAGGAGGGCTGTGTAAATCAGAGAGATGCCGTCTTTCTGGTCTGAAGTGTTGACACACCATTGTTCGTAAGGTGTGATGGAGGGGGGTGTCTGTTGATCCGACCAAATGGATTTTAAAAAATTAGATATTTGGGAGAATCTGAATAATTCCGTATCTGGCATTTCCAGTTTCTTTCTACAGTGGGAAAGGGACAGGGGACCCACAGGAGAAAGGAAGTGGCCTATGCGGTAAAGCCCTATGTCAGTCCACTATTTGAAAGCCTGAATATTTAACCCCGGAGGGAAATTGGCATTGTGAAATAGGTGGGCCAGCGGTTTCAAAGGGGAGGTCAAAGTGTTACGTGTAAATATCTTCAAGCAAAGCGCTACGGAGTGGGATAGGGTAGGAGACGTAATGGCTGGTCGCATTTTTTCGGATCACAATATAGAAGGAAGCGATCGTGTGAAGGGGGACAGCTTTCCTTTCCATAGAAAGCCAATCCGGTTTAGGGCCTTTGGAGAAGATTAGAGAGATTTGTGACAATTGTGCTGCCAGATAATAGCTCCAGGGATCTGGGAGTCCCAACCCTCCTTGAGATTTCAAGCGAAGCAAAATTCCAGATGGGCATCTGTAACCCTTTATCCCCCAGACAAAGCGAATGATCTCAGATTGTAATTTGTTGAGGAACTGCTTTCGGACCGGGATGGGAAGAGACCGAAATAAGTACAGGGAACGGGGAAGGAGCGTCATTTTTACAGCATGCACCCTACCCAGCCAGGACAGACCACATCTCGACCACTGATCCAGATCTCTTCTGCAGTTGTATAGCATAGGGGGATAATTCGCATTAAAAAGGTTTTTGATGTTAGGAGTCAGTTTGATCCCCAGATAAGAGATCTCTTTGGGTGCCCAGACAAAGTCAAAGTTTCTAGCTAGCTGCTTAAGGCGGTCCGGTGGAATGTTAATATTCAATGCCATCGATTTATGCATGTTTACTCTAAGTCCAGAGATCTCACTAAACTTACCTAACACTTTGTAGATCATTGGTAAAGAAATTGGGGGAGAGGTAATATACAGAAGGAGATCATCCGCATATAATGCACATTTATGAATCTGGTTCCCACAAACCACCCCCCGAATGTGGGGGTTCGTTCAGATAGCGATAGCTAGGGTTTCAATGGCAACCGCAAACAGGAGGGGGGAGAGTGGACACCCCTGTCTAGTACCTCTTCTTATGTGGCACGGGGCTGAGTACCTACCCATCAAGCGAACCTGAGCGGAAGGATTGGAGTAAAGTGAGTTTATCAGGTTAAGAAAACACGGGCCGAAGCCCCATCTGCTTAGAATATCCGATAAATAAGCCCAGTCGATCGAATCGAACGCTTTATGTAGATCGATCGAAAGGAGGAACCCTTCCTGAGGGGAACCTCCGTCCCATCGGGAATTGAGGAGAGATATGATATCAATGGACCGTCTGGTCTCCCGGGAATGAAATCTACCTGGTCTCTATGGATGTAAGAGTGAATAAAGCTCGCTAACCTGTTGGCCAGTATCTTAGTCATAATTTTTATGTCGTTATTTATGAGAGATATTGGACGGTAGTTGCCCACTTCACTGTCGTCCTTACCAGGTTTGGGTATTACTGAAATATAGGCCGAATTAAGGTCTAAACTCAGAGGTGTCCCCTTCCTAAGGCAGTTGAATAGAGTGGCCAAGTGAGGTGCTAAGGTGGTACCAAACTTTTTATAGTAGCCCATCTGGACCTGGTGAAGAGCCCACTTTCAGGGAGTTGATAGTATTTAGAACCTCTTCTTGAGTAAACGGGTTTTCTAAGAGGTCTTTGTGATCAGTAGTCAGGGAGGGCAGCGGGAGGGAGTCCAGGAATATCTTCTGAGTCGGTCCCAAGGGATGGGGAGACTGTTTGTAAAGTTCTGTATAAAACTGGAGAAAAGCCTCCATTATTTTCTCTGGGTTCTGTGACAACTCTCCCGAGGGTAGCTTAATTTTAGGAAAGGCTAAGACGCGGTGTTTGATTCCAAACTTGCTGTTAAGCTTAGCCCCAATCTTGTCTCGTTGACTGTAAAATCTAGCACCTGTCCATCTAAGGTGTCTTTCAGCCGCTGTTGTTAAGTGTAAATTCAAAAGGGTCTGAGCCTTATCCAGTTGAGCAAGGGAGACCAGAGTAGGGTGATGCTCGTGGATCTTAGCTAATGATCGGAATTCTTCAGTCAGCTTTATTGTGTCAGCTTTATGTTCCGCTCTAAGTTTTGCAGATAACCTGATAATTTCCCCCGTAACAACTGCCTTATGAGCAGCCCAAATTGTCATGGGGAATACGTCATCTGTTGTATTGTCACGGAAATAGTCTTGTATAATACCCTCAATTACCGTACAATGGGCAGGATCGCTTAAAAGGGATTCCCGCAGACGCCAGCGAGGAGGGGACCCCACCCCCGTGGGCCTGTTTATACACAGAGTGACCCGATAATGAAGTATCTACAATCTTAGGACAAATGACAAGGGGGATCGATGCGGGGGATCGATGCGGGGCGAGTAAAGATGTGGTCTATCCCGGCCAAAGTGTTATGGGGCACCGAAAAATGTGTGTAATCTTTTGTATGGGGATTGGTCTCCCTCCATATATCAATCAGTCCTGCAGAGTGAAGCAACTGGGCGATCTTAACGCTTTGTCGAGGAGGATGTCTGGGTTTTTGAGAGCCATGTCCTGACAGGGAAGAATCAAAAGCAATGTTTGAGTCCCCCCAAGAATAACAGTTCCCCTAAGGTGAGGTGTAATCTTATAAAGTAAGTAGTCAAAGAAAGCCCTCTGCCCCTTATTCGGGGCATAATAAGAGATAAAGGTATACATTTCCCCATCAATCTTCCCTGAAACTAAAATGTATCGCCCCAGCGGGTCTGCTACGGTCTCATGTTGTGAGAGATTAATATGCTTGGCCAGGCAGACGGCCACTCCTTTTGTTTTGTTCGCTGTGGAGGACAGAAAAAACCAAGTCCACCACAGCCCCAGTAACCGGAGAAATAAGAAAAGTAAATGAGGGCTATAACCAAAGCCCATCAAAACACTTAAATGCAGAGCGACCCTGTAATGAAAAACAAATCTAAAATAGTACAAACCACCAGTAAAGAAGCAAAAAAAAGGAAAAAAACCTTTAACTGGTCACAGATATTGCTATCAAGGTACCTACCCTGTAGGCCCCACTGTCCCAGAACCCCCGTTCCCTCAAAGAAGGGACCCCGGTGAGCAAGCCCACCCCAGCCGGGTATAGGACTGAGGCTGACAGCCCGCTACAACATCAGGAACCCCATCTGCCAGGAACTGCCCCCAGGAGCAGCCGGCAGAAAAATGCATGCCAGCCGGGCCCAGATGCAGAAGCTTCTGACAGAGAGAACCAATAGTAACGCATGTAAATTGGAGAGAGATAAATAAAGGGAACCCCAGGTGAGGGTAAAGATGACCTTCTAGTGCCCTGCAGAACATTAGATGAACTTGACTTTCACATCCCAACCTCCCATCCCCCCCCCCCATATGGCTAAGACCCCGCAATCCTTACGTTCCCCCCCTCCCCTCCCGAGTCAAACAATCATATAGCCATAAAAAAAATAGAAAAAATAAATAAAAAAATGTGTTCAGGCTAAGGGTCAGGGACCAAAGGAGGGAGTCTCAGTGGAAGTCACCGGGTAGGTCCGGCGGTTGCAGAAGGCCAATAAAGAGTTTGTGGACAAATCCGGATCAGAGTCCCAATTTTCTGTAGACGACTCCACATCAGGGCGGGAGGTTTTCTTTGGTACGTTTTGGAATTCTGTTGCAGCCAATTTGGTTGAAGAGGACTGGCTGGAGGTGGTCTCTTAGAAGAAGCAGGAGTCCCTCTGACGGTCTGCGTGGAGGATGGTTCCTGAGGAATTAGTCCCAGCTGGAGCAAAAGTCGCTCACCATCCGCAAACGAGGAGAAGCCGTGACTCTTATTCTTATATGAGAAGTTAAGGCGAAGGGGAAATAACCACCTGTAGGGGATCTGCTTATCCGCCAGGAGTTGAAGTAAAGGTTTAAGGGTGCATCTTTCTGTACCGTATATGGTGACAGGTCTGCAAAAATTTGAATCTTATGTCCCAGCAGTTTGAGGTTCTCTGAGAACCTAGCCTTTTTCATCACCTCTTCCTTCACAGAATAATAGTGTGGTTTAACAATAATGTCTCTAGGGAGGCCATCTGAACGGGGAGGCTGTAGGGCCCTGTGAGCCCTATCGAGTTCCAGATGTTGCTCTGAAATATCAGGGATGAGCTCCTTAATCAGCAGCTTCACTGCAGCAGAGACATCTTTTTCTGATTCGGGGAGACCCCTGATTCTAAAGTTGTAACGTCTCGATCTATTCTCGAGGTTGTCGATTTTTGCGCATGCGGTTTCAAGCTTATCCTGCAAATCCTGTATTCTGGCTGTATTCTGATTAATTCTCACTACTGCCTGATCTGCTTTCTTCTCAATAGTATCCATTCTCAGTCCTATGTGCTGCAAGTCAGAATGTATAGATGCTGTAATCTGTGCAGCATTTACTGCCAAACTTTTGGCTAGAAGTTGTGAAAAAGCTTCCATCATAGAGGGAAAGTCAGTGGGAGTGGGGGCTGCAGCATCTGTCTCAGCTAGTGAGAGGAGCAGGCCTGTGTGAGGATCCAGCATGTGGGTGGAAGGGAGTTCCCTGTCCAGTCTGCCTAGCAGGGACTCTGTGGAGGCTGGAGAGTTTGCCTGGGGGAGAGGAGGAAAGTCTGTACCTGGGGAGCATGGAGGGGCCAGGTCCTGGTCAGCAATGGACTCCTCTGTGGGATCCGCGATGTGTGTATTCCGAGGCGCCGCCGCCATCTTGGCATAGCTGACTGGAACGGCTGACGCGGACATCTGACCCAGGAGATTCCGCTGCGGTGCGAGACTGACATCGGGGGGTTCCGGGCAGTCTCGCCCACCTATTGGACCTGGTGATGATCTCCACAGGACACTCCGTAAGCTCCGGTTTTCAATTTGGGGCCGTGGTGGAGCGGAGCTCTAGCAGCCGGCGGCCATCTTGTGAGCAGCCGCGCATGCGCCTCGATCAGTCAAAGCCCATTCATTTTGAACGTGACTTCAGGTACGACGGGACTAGCAAAGGAAGTCTATGTCACCGTCTCCATCGGCAAGATTGACACCTTGCTAGCCCCCGACGCCTGGTATGGATTTAAAGGGGAGCCCCTCAGCTGAAAAGACTGAGTGGGAGTCCCCCCAAGATCCATATCAGACCCTTATCCGAGCATGCAGCCCGGTTGGTCAAGAAAGGGGGTGGGGACGAGCAAGCGTCCCCCCTCCTGAGCCGTACCAGGCCTTGTGACCTCAACGTGGGGGTGGGTGCTTTGTGGAAAGGGGCGCCCTGCGGGCCCACCCACCCCAAAGCACCTGGTCCCCATGTTGATAAGGACAAGGGCCTCTTCCCGACAACCCTGGCTGTTGGTTGTTGGGGGTCTGCGGGCGGGGGACTTATCGGAATCTGGGAGGCTCCTTTAATAAGGGGGTCCCCAGATTCCGGCCCCCCACCCTATGTGAATGATTATGGGGTACGATGTACCACTACCCATTCACCTGGGGGAAAAAAGTGTAAATAAAAAACACACAACACAGGTTTTTAAATTAGCTTATTAGGCAGCTCCAGGGGTCTTCTCGCTGGGCTCCTCCACTATCTTCTGCTCTTTTGCCGTTTTTTTTCTAGCGGAGGAGCCCAGCTTTCTCTTTCGTCCGGGGGTCTTCTTCCGACTTCGGGATCTTCTTCCGACTTCTCCGCACTCTTTGGTTCTTCTGCCGGGCTACTCCACTATCTTCTTCCAGCTCTTTTACTAGAGTTGGCCCGGTCGGTTCGTTCGCTGTTGCCTCCTTCTTTTTTTTTTTTTTCTTCCTTTCTTCTCCCTATGTTGACACGCCGCTCTCTCCAGCTGTAATTCCAGGGACGTGTTGCACGGCAACTTATATAAGCATAATGGGCGGGGTCACCAGGCGATATCACATGGTGACCCCGCCTCTTATGATGTCACAGTCTCGGGGGATGCATTACAGCTGGAGAGAGTGTTGTCAACATTGGAAGAAGAGAAGGCGACGGGGAACAAGAAGACCGGGCCAACACTAGTAAAAGAGCTGGAAGAAGATAGCGGGGGAGCCCGGCATAAGAACCAAAGAGCGAGGAGAAGTCGGAAGAAGACCCCCGAAGTCCGACGGAAGCCCCTGGACGACGACAAATGAAAAAGCTGGCCTCCTCCACTAGTAAATGAGCTGAAGACCCCCCGGCGCTGCCTAATAAACTTTAAAAACCTGTGTTGTGTGTTTTTTATTTACACTTTTTTCCCCCCAGGTGAATGGGTAGGGGTACATCTTATTAAAGGGGGCTCCCAGATTCCGATAAGCCTTCCGCCCGTAGCCCCTGAAAATCAACGGCCAGGGTTGTCGGGAAGAGGCCTTTGTCCTCATTAACATGGGGACAAGGTGCTTTGGGTTGGGGAGGTCCCCACCCCCCATGTTTATTGCACACGGCTTGGTATGGCTCAGGAGTGGGGGGGGGCGCTCGCTCGCTCGTCCCCACCTCCTTTCCTGACTGGCTGGTCTGCATGCTCGGATAAGGGTCTGGTATTTACTTTGGGGGACCCCCCAAGCCGGGTTTTTTCGGCGTAGGGGTTCCCCTTTAAATCCATACCAGGCGACGGGGCTAGCAAGGTGTCAATCTCGCCGATGAAGGTGGCGACATTGACTTCCTTCGCTAGTCCTGTTGTACCTGAAGTCACGGTCAAAATGAACAGACTTTTTTTTTCTTTTTCTTTTTTTTAACATACATTTTATTTATTTTGTACATTACATGTTAAAATAGTGGTACAATCTCAGCAGTGGTTATGCATAAGAGGAAAAGAAAATAAGACAAAAAAGTTAGTTGTCAACAGATCAGACAATTTAAACCAGTCAGTGACATGCATTGCCTTCTAAACTTTAGAAGCTATAGCCCGGATGAAGTCTGTATTGGTGAGCTAGGACTAAAGGTAGGATGGATCTGTCCAAACTGGGTCCATACCCTATCTTTCACTACGCATTTGTAGTGGTATAGCCTCGGGTCATCATCCTCGAGTGCCGGTATGTCCCTCATCCATTTGGAAAATAGTTGGGAGATAACAGAGGTATCTAGATCGATTAGTTTAGCATAGAGGGCTGACAGCGGTTTCGTATTCTTGCCTTAAGGTCAACATGGTCTCTATGGGGTTAGCTTCAAGGGTAATCGGTTGGTAAGCATGCTCGAGCTGGATGTACCTAAAGAACATGTGATTAGGTAAATTGTATCTTCTTTTTAGGTCATCAAATGTGAGTAACCCATTCGGGGAGGTGATATCCACCAAAGTTTTGTTACCACTCCTGCGCCCATAACGCCGGTTCCGGAATGGAATCGAAAGTGGGGCAACCTCGGGTTCCCCCATAGCAGGGTACAAGGGGCCCAGCTGCTGGGTGTTACCACCGTGTCCCAGACCTGCAGCATGACCCTTATTGAAGGAGTGACGTTGGGATTGGATCTGGGGCATCTGTGTATTGAATTCCGGCATTCGGAGTAGGAACCCAGTAATGCCGCCTCCACCGTAGCCGCAAGGTTGGCCGGTTCCTCAGACAGCCACCATTGGACTGTCACATGGACCGCAGCCCAGTAATACATGACAAAGCAAGGCATCGCCAAGCCTCCAAGAGAGACCGGGAGCTGGAGCATGCTCTGCGCTATCCTAGGGGTACCTTCCGCCACAGATAAGAAACAAGCAGACTATTTCATTTCCGAAAGAAAACTTGCGATGTGTACTGGGGTCTGTCTGAACAAATAGGTGAGTTTGGGAAGTACAGACGTTTTTATCAGGTTAACCCTGCCGACAGGCGTAAGGGGTAGGGCCTTCCAAGTTGAGTACTTCTGTATCAGGGAGGACACAGTCTCCAGGTTGAGGGGGAAAAACTGCGTCAAGTCCTTGTGAATAACAACTCCCAGATACTTGAACTGGGAGACTATTTGCAGTGGGGTATCTGTTGGCAAAAATGAATGGACTTGTGTGGGCAAGTCCATTCTTTTGAATAGTCCGGCGGACCTCCGCCAAAAGGCTGGCGGATTTTCCGCCAGACCTAGTCTGCCGGAAATGTCCGTTTATGTGTGGGCAAGTCTGCTCGTTCAGAAACTCTGGCGGACCTCCTCTGCAAAGTCCGGCGGGTTGTCCGAACGTATGTATGCAGCATAAGGGGTAATGGCGATAGATTGAGAAATACATGTGTTGCTTGAGTATTTTATCAAAGAATGGTTGCTGTTTCACTTCCTGTAAAGATTCTACCCAGAATTCCCTGCTTATTAACAACTTCCTTAACTACACATAGGTAACTCTAAATAAACAGAATAACTGCAGCAATACCAAAAAGGAACACTAGATGGAGCCTGCACACCACTTATGATTGTCTTTACATGTAACTTAACAGCACAGGTTCAAATAATCAGCATAACATCTGAGGGACAGAACACACAGCTTGATAATTTATCAAGACTAAATTTGGAGTGAATATATTTTACACATCTTGATAATACCATTGTACAGATTTTGGCTTTGACTTTTTAAAGACAAACAAAACTGTGTATGTCTCTAAATATTTGGAATATAATTATTTCATACTGCAGTTAAAAATAATAACGGCCGCTGGAACCAGGACAGGGGCGTGGCCGGACCTCACGGGAAGATGGACGCATAAGAGATTAGCTCTCGCAATTTCAATTGCCGCTCTGCTATAGTGAAACCCGTCAGCGCTTTTCCATTTTTACGGTCATGGGGACAGCTTCACGGACATCCTACGCCTCACGTTCACACTCACCGAGGAATCCTCAGAGCGGTATGAACAATAGTATCCCCGCTCATTTCCTCACACAGGGGCCTAACATGGCGGCGTCCCAACAAAATACCTCACAGACAGTTCCGTTACCTCAGATGAGTCTGCTGGAATTGTCACAGGAATACATACCAGCTGACTTTGGCTTCTGCATTGACACATCCGAGCCTTTTGGATCTTAAGGCTGTGGTAAAAAGTGCAAAACATCACCTCACAACATCACACCATTCTGCACAAGATGTCACATAAAGTAGATACCTATACATTACAGCTAAGGGACATACAAAGACATATGGAAGATTTACTTGGCAGACCAGATGTCATACTGGCACTTACCGAACTGGTGAGTCCGCTTGGGCAGAGGGTGGTCTCCCGTACGTGTCCGACTTACAACCCCTGATAGAGCAGACAGGTGGCTGAGAGTGCGGAGTGGTAAGAGAGCCTGTGGTATGGCTCCAGGAGCAGGAACTTGCAGGAAACTTCCAGCAGCAGGTGCGTAGGTAGGACACAGGCAAACTGGGTACGGAGCAGGAGCAGAGCAGGCAGGTCCGGGTGCAGGCAGGGTTTGACAACAGGCGGGCAGCAGAGGTACAGAAGGAGCAGGCAAGAGAGAGGTCAAGCAGGCCGAGGTCAGGTGCAGGCAGAGGTCAGAGGTGTCCAAGGAGAGCCGGGTCGTCAGGAGATCTGGAAACAGGAACGCAGGATACGGACAACGGGACAGGAACCGAGGAGCTGTTGATCAGGCAGCACCTGAATGGTCTCAGCAGCAGGCCTAAATAGGCCGATTGGCGCCAAGCACCACGCACGTGCGCGCGCCGACGCGCGCATGGGCGCCAGCAGACACACCAGCGGCACCCGAAGTGCCCACAACAGCGCGCACCAGCGCGTGCCGACTGGCACCAGCGCCAGCATGGGCACGCGAGGGCACACATGGTCGCGCACCAGCGCCCACGGGAGCGCGCAACACCGCGCGCACAGGAACACGCACCCCAGCACGCGCCGCAGAACATCGGCGCACACCAACACGGGCAGCACCGCGACCATCCAGGTAACGACCCTGACAGTGCCCCCTCCTTTAAGGGCAGACTCCGGCTGCCCAGGTGAGCCGATCTGGAAACCTGGCGGTTCTTGAAGGCCCGCAAAAGTTCTTGAGCATGTAGATTGCCCTCGGGCTCCCAGGAGTTGTCTTCAGGGCCATACCCCTTCCACTTGATGAGGTACTGGGTTACATTACCCCTCTTCCTACAATCAAGGATTGCTTCGACCTCAAACTCTTCTTCATTGTCCACTATAACAGGTTTGGGTGGGCCAGTAGTGCGGTCAGCAAAGGGATTTGGAGTAACGGGTTTCAGTAAGGTCACGTGAAAGACCGGGTGCACTCTAAAAGAGTCAGGTAGGTTAAGTTCATAGGCAACTTCATTTATCCTCCTCTTTACTGTGAAAGGGCCCATACTTCCTGGAGGGACAGGCCATCTTTAGGTTAGCTGTGGATAACCATACTTGGCTGCCGGGCGCCAGAACAAGTTCTCCACGTCTCTTCTTGTCAAACGCCCGTTTATAGCATTCCTAGGACCGGGCCATAGTCTCCTTTAGGAGTTTGTTGTTATTAGAGAAGAAGTCCAATGTCTCGGAAACTGCCTGAACAGAGCATTCTGGGACTGAGCTGGGTAAAAAAGCTGGGTGGAAGCCGTAATTGGCAAAGAACGGTGTTTGGTTGATGGCGGAATGCAAGGAGTTGTTATATGCGAACTCCGCCATAGGTAGTAGCGAGACCCAGTCATCTTGCGAGAACGAAGAAAAACACTGCTGTACTGCTCCAGGGACTGATTGGTTCTTTCCGTTTGTCCATTTGTCTGGGGGTGATAAGCGGAAGAAAAGGCCAATTCAATTTCAAGAGACCCGCAGAGCGCTTTCCAAAACCTTGAAGTGAATTGGACACCTCGATCGGAAACAATACTTGCCGGGACCCCATGCAGCCTTACAATTTCTTTGATAAAGATCTTGGCTGTCTCCATTGCCGAGGGGGTGCCCTTCATCGGGAGGAAGTGGGCCATTTTGGACAGCCTATCTACAACAACAAAGATAGTAGAAAACCCCTCGGATAGGGGAAGTTCCACGATAAAGTCCATCAAAATCATTTTCCATGGTCTCTCAGGGACAGGCAAAGGTTTCAGTAGACCCCAAGCCCGTGTCCGGCTGTTTTTACTTCGGGCACAAGAGCTACAAGAGTCCACATAGTCCTTGCAATCCTTGAGAAGTTGAGGCCACCAGAAGGTGCGCTGAACCAGTTCGGCAGTCTTCAGGGTACCAAAGTGTCCGGCCATCTTATGGTCGTGGCAGAGTTCCAACACGTTCACCTTCAAGGCTTCAGGAACCACAATTTTGCCTTTATGCCAGAACAACCCCTCACTACAGCTGACCTCAGGGCTCGGGGGCATTCCAACAGAAGCCTGTCTGATCCGGGAGATAAGGTCCCCTTGGAGGAGCAGGAAGTTCCCAGAAGGGAGAATTGTATCAGGAGGCCGAGTCTTTTCAGGGTTAGAAAACATACGTGACAGGGCATCCGGCTTGACGTTCTTAGAACCAGGTCTATAGGTGATGTGGAATTGAAACCGGGAAAAAAAAAGAGCCCATATGGCTTGCCGTGGTCTAAGTCTTTTGGCAGTTCTCAAATATTCCAGGTTTTTATGGTCAGTGTAGACCAGGATGGGATGTGCAGCACCCTCCAATAGATAACGCCATTCCTCCAGAGCCGCCTTAATGGCCAGAAGTTCTCGGTCCCCAACATCATAGTTCCTTTCGGATGACGACAGTTTGCGAGAAAAGAACGCCACCGGAAAAAGAAGGGCCTTGGCACCCTGCCGCTGGGAGAGCACCGCCCCCACAGCGATTTCTGAAGCATCAACCTCAAGAACGAAGGGTAAGGCTGGATCCGGATGTTTCAGAATAGAGGCAGAAGTAAATAGCATCTTGAGTCTTTCAAAGGCCAGCTGAGCCTCAGGGGTCCAAGAGAATCGGGTACCCTGCCTGGTCAGTTCGGTGATGGGAGCAATAATTGCAGAGAAACCCCTGATAAATTTCCGGTAGAAGTTGGAAAAGCCAATGAAGCGCTGTACACCCTTCTTGTCCACAGGTGCAGGCCAGTCCAGGATGGCAGACACTTTTTGGGGGTCCATCTTGATGCCCTCCACTGATATAACCAGGCCCAGGAATTGGATGGACTGGCGTTCAAACTCACACTTTTCGAGTTTTGCGTAGAGCCCGTGTACCCTGAGTCGAGCTAAAACGCTACGGACATGTCTACGATGGTCTCCCAATGATGAGGAAAAGATTAAGATATTGTCCAGGTATGCAATTACATATAGATCCAGGTAGTCACGAAAAATGTCGTTGACAAAATGTTGAAAGGTCGCGGGTGCTTTACACAACCCGAAGGGCATGACAAGGTACTCGAAGTGCCCAAAACGAGTACGGAACGCTGTCTTCCATTCGTCTCCTTCTCGGATACGGATTAAATTGTAAGCTCCGCGAAGATCCAATTTCGAAAAGATGACTGCAGACCCCAGCCTTTGGAATAACTAGGGTACTAGGGGTAAAGGATAACGGTTTTTAACAGTTATTTTGTTCAATTCCCGATAGTCAATGTAGGGGCGTAGGGAATGGTCCTTTTTTTCGACAAAAAAAATGCCAGCACCGGCAGGGGAAGTAGAAGGACGGATAAACCCCTTTTTCAGGTTTTCATCAATATAATCCTTCAGCGTGCCTAACTCCTGCTCCGTTAATGGAAAAATTCTCCCAAAAGGGACTTCAGTACCTGGTAACAGTTCAATAGGGCAGTCATAAGGCCTGTGGGGGGGAAGAGTCTCTGCCCCTTTCTTACTGAATACATCCAGAAAGTCCTTATAAGGTTCAGGAACGGACTGATGCAATTCCGGATCGACATCCAAACAGAGAAGTTGAGAGGAATTATTGGTTGGTTGGCCCAAGCAGTGTTGTTGACAGTACTCAGAAAGAAACTTGACTTCTCCTGTGGCCCAGTTTATGCTTGGATTGTGGGCCTGCAACCAGGGTATCCCCAGGATAATGGGAAACAAGGGGGAGGAGATGGCATCCAGACGTAGGTGCTCCTGGTGACAGGTGCCCACAGTAGCCAGCAAAGGGACAGTCTCTTGCGTGACAGGACCGGAACTAAGAGCGGAGCCATCGGCTAGATGTACAGCAAGCCCCTGAGCCTTAGGTAGAAGCGAGATGTGATGGTTGGCAGCGAAAGTCAGATCGATGAAGCAGCTGCATGCTCCGGAATCAATGATGGCTGACACTGGGAAACTCCCTCCTGGAAGCTGCAAAGGGCAAGGTGAGAACTGGGTTTTCGTAGAACAGAGGCACACATGAAGGAAGAGGAAACACACT
The DNA here is from genome assembly GCF_037356315.1 of Lithobates pipiens. Classification (NCBI taxonomy): domain Eukaryota; kingdom Metazoa; phylum Chordata; class Amphibia; order Anura; family Ranidae; genus Lithobates; species Lithobates pipiens. Next base: position 152,207,322 of record NW_027507785.1, on the reverse strand, counting down.
TACGTGTCTTGTTGGGGCAGGCCCTGACAGTGCCCAGGTTCCCCACAGTAGAGACATAGGTTGTGGGCACGTCTGCGCTGCTTTTCTTCAGGGGTCAACGAGGGCCGAAGTAACCCGAGCTGCATCGGTTCAGGAGCTTCCAGAGTGGGAGCAGAAGAGGAAGAAGAGAACTGACCAGCAGAACTGGGAACCTTGGGGAGCACCCAGGTGGGACGGAAGTGGCTGGGGGACCTCTCCGACCGGCGCTCCCTTAAACGACGATCAATCTGAATGGAGAGGTTGACTAACTCATCCAGGGTTTGTGGTATTCCTACCCGTGCCAACTCATCCTTAAGGGGGTCAGAAAGTCCCATCCGGAATTGGTGGCGCAAGGCGGCGTCATTCCAATCCGTGTCGGAGCTCCAACAGTGGAATTCCACTGCATAGTCCTCGGCCGCTCTGCGACCTTGTTGAAGAGAGTGCAGTGCGGCTTCTGCAGTCGCAGTCAATTGGGGGTCCTCATATAGCTGAGACATGGCCAAGAAGAAATTATCAAGGCTATCCAGGGTTCCTGATTTCTGCTCCAGCAGACGGTGGCCCCAGGTCTGAGGCTCGCCGGACAACAGGGATATTACAAAGCCCACCTTGGTTGCCTCTAGAGAGAATGTCTGGGGCTGCAGTGCGAAGTACAGTTCGCAAGAGTTGCGAAACGCACGATACTTGGTGCAATCGCCAGAAAACCTCTCGGGCGTAGGTACCCTTGGCTCTGGAGGAAACATCACTATGGAGGGTGCAGATGAAAGACCGGTGGGAGAGGTTCCTTGAGGGTTAGATGAGGAGGACAAGGCTTGAACTTGCTCCTCCAACCTTGAGTAGCCATCCTGGAGATTCTTCACGGCTTGGGTCAGACCAGCCAAATGTCTGCATAATTCATCCATGGGGAGGCCCCCTGCCCGGACTCAGTCATGGCTGCCTGATACTGTCAGACTGGCACTTACCGAACTGGTGAGTCCGCTTGGGCAGAGGGTGGTCCCCGGTACGTGTCCGACTTACAACCCCTGATAGAGCAGACATGTGGCTGAGAGTGCGGAGTGGTAAGAGAGCCTGTGGTATGGCTCCAGGAGCAGGAACTTGCAGGAAACTTCCAGCAGCAGGTGCGTAGGTAGGACACAGGCAAACTGGGTACGGAGCAGAGCAGGCAGGTCCGGGTGCAGGCAGGGTTTGGCAACAGGCGGGCAGCAGAGGTACAGAAGGAGCAGGCAAGAGAGAGGTCAAACAGGCCGAGGTCAGGTGCAGGCAGAGGTCAGAGGTGTCCAAGGAGAGCCGGGTCGTCAGGAGATCTGGAAACAGGAACGCAGGATACGGACAACGGGACAGGAACTGAGGAGCTGTTGATCAGGCAGCACCTGAATGGTCTCAGCAGCAGGCCTAAATAGGCCGATTGGCGCCAAGCACCGCACACGTGCCAATCGGCCTATATATATATATATATATGGCCCAGACAGCGTGAACAGTTAGCTATTGCAAATCATTTGCAGATATTCTCATACCGCAGTTCCTAGAAACCTTTAATTCCCTGGAGATAACTCTGAATCAAAATAAAGACCTCCTAGAAGCTCACATAGTAGTAATACCAAAACCAAATAAAGACACATCCTTAGTTTCTAACTACAGACCCATTTCACTAATAAATGTGGATGTCAAATTTTTGCTAACTGTATACTTCCCTTGCTCCCTTCACTGATTTTCTTTAGATAAAGTGGGCTTTGTCCCTGGCCGCAAGAATAAGGGTTAATGGCCTTCTGTCGGACGCCTTCTCCATGTCAAACGGGACCAGACAGGGGTGCCCCTTGTCCCCCCTTATATTTATATTAACTATGGAACCAATTCTTCGTAAACTTAGAGCCAACCAAGATATTACAGGAATTGCAATAGCAAAATCCCAACATGAAATTGCGGCTTATGCCGATGACCTTCTTTAATTTCTCACAAATCCCGTCACCATACTTCCCAACTTATTGAAGGATTTCACTGTATTTAAAGAAATATCCAATTTCCAAATAAATTTCGCCAAATCACTCAACATATCCCTACCCGATTCCACTGTGTCACAATGCAAAGCCAATTTTCCATTTAGATGGGATACTTCTACTATAACCTACCTGGGGATTCAATTACCATCTAAACTATCTGATCTCTAGCATAAGAATTTCACTCCTATTTTTAAAACAATTCAAAAAAATCTCCAAGATTGGAATAAAGGCAATTTTTCATGGTTCGGGAGAGCTGCGATTATAAAAATGAACATACTCCCTAGAATCTTATGCTTACTTCAAACAATTCCTATCAAATTACTGTTAACATTCTTCTCCACCTACAAAAGATTATGCTTACAATTCATCTGGGCAGATAAACCATCAAGGGTAAATTGAGGGAAGCTAGTGTCCCTGAAATTGAGGGGGGAATAAGTCTCCCAGACATCCAAAAATATTATTATACACTAGATATACTAGAATAATAGATTTGCACTTACATACCAAAACAATAGCTTGGATTGATGTCGAAGAAGCTTTCTCTCACCTGCCCATGAGTCATTTACCTTGGATTAATCAAAAAAAAAAAAAACTCCAAGAGAACATAAATCACATCCTCTAGTAGCTCCCACAATACACATTTTTTCATTCGGTTTGTAAGAAGATGAATATTGCCTCAGTACCGGGAACGTTAACCCCAATTAACCAGAATCCGGACTTTCCCCCCAGGTCTCACACTAGGAACCGACTCTAGCTTGTCTACACATGGTTCCATGAGAGCTGAATCTTTTTACCACAATGGTCAGATGCTATCTTTCCAAGAGGTCTTAACTCAATACCCTGAAGCGGACATCCGTCTTTATAAATATCTCCAAATAAGATACTTTTTACAAAGTTCTAAAACCCAAGCTCAATGGTACAGAGACCATAGGCCGTTTGAGGCTCTGTGCTCCAAACTGGACCCTCAAAGACGCATGATTTCAATTGCATATTCGCTATTGTTCCCAGATACACCTTTCAAAAATGACACCTTATGTATGAAATGAGAAAGTGAACTGTCCAAAGAATTTACGCAAGAAGATGGCACAATATGTACACACACATTCATAAAGGCACCCTGAATGTTACCGCTCAAGAAAATGGTTACAAAATATACTCCCGATGGTATAGAACCCCGGATAAAATCCATAAATTTTATCCTTCTATCCCCCCAACTTGTTTGAGATGTAACTCAGCACATGGTTCTCTTCTCCACATCTGGTGGGATTGCTCTTTAATCCAGCCATATTGGAAAGAAGTTCATAAACTCATCACAAAAATTACAATATATAGACCAGATTATACACCGGCTCAATATCTCCTACATCATATGTCCATCCCACAATCAACATACAAAAGATCTCTAACACCTTATAAATCCAGCAAAACTATGCAGCCTAGTTCATTGGCGTTCTGCCATTCCCCCTAAAATCTCAGAATGGCTAAAAAAATAGGGAAATAGCTGAAATGGAGGACCTTATATCTCAAACGAAAGATACATTTACCAAATTTCAAAAAACGTGGTCGCGCTGGTTACATTTAAAAAATTTGATTACATACTCCACTTTAATGTCTAACCCAATATAGCTTGACCTGGGAGAACCCAAACCTAATATACTGCTATAGTCCAGCACCTTATAAATGAGATTGCTTTTCAGCCTTTTACAAAACTGACCACCTGGCCTATACTTACAGACCATCATTTCTTTAATAAGTCTTTAAGGAAAATTAAACCATACCCATGCACAGTTCCCATTTGGGGTGCGTGTGGCAATGAGAAACGAAAGGAACTCATAAAGCTCCTTCTAGACACACTTTCATACGAATCTCTATGATCTGATGGTCTGTGACAGGGTCAACTCGATAACTGCACCTGTAGATTTCATAACTCTCCAAAAAAAGGAAAGGAGAAAAAAATAAAAAGATTATTCTTATTATTCTCATAATTATAATTTGTGACTTTAAAGTCGTTTTGGCTCGTTTTTCCTACTTACCTTTAAGATAAGATTGAATACCATTGTTATCCATAAATAATATATTAATAGAGACTGGATAGATATTAACTTAAAATTAAATGGATTATGCCCTCATTTGCACATAGTTAGATCCCAACGGAGATGCGATGATGGAGTAATTAAAAAACAGGTCTTATAAATGAATGATTAAATAAATAAAAATAAGAATAAAACTTATAATACCAATCTATAAAACGTTCTTGTTGTAAAATTTCATGATATAGCTCATTCTTACAGGATGATCTTGTTTTTCTGTCATATGAATATTTACTGATTACTACTGATTTCATTATATCTAAATACTGCAGTTAAAATTTTTATTTTTATTAGCTTTAAGTCTTAATGTATGTATGTTATATGCAAACTCCTTAATAAACATATCGAAACAAAAAAATAATAAACTCCAATTTGCTTTGCCATATATATTTAAATGGTTTATTAATGTATATGCAAAAACAATTCCATTACCAAAAAGGTATAATATGGAAAGGTTAATACTTTACAGAACTTTAAGAAGTCTGTCAGTTTGAGATAAGTCCTCAAAGGAACTTCTTTCAAAATTGCTACATGTTCGCATTTTCTCTTCCTCCTCTCATCCTGAGAGAAAAAGACCGCTCTAGGTAGCAAGACATAGAGAGAGCCTCTCTTCCTTCTTCCTGAGATCTCCCGATAGATCACATTCTTTCAACCTTTCTTTTCTTCCCATTGCTTTTCCTCCTGCTATCTGTAGCTACTTTTATCTCACCCCAAAAGTGGGTGTGTGTCTCATTATTATGTAACTGATGATGTCAAATGGCGATGTAGTTTATATGTTACCTTGACAACCAGGACCAACGCCATTTTGAATAATTACCAATTCCAATCTCTAAGGGGCAGTGTTGTATAAGAAATTACTTTTAATGTGATTGACATGACCTTCTGACCTTGGCTTGGTGAAACACCATTAATTGCGTGATGGTTGACAATCAGATGTCAATATCCCCAGCCATCCTGGCGCTTCTTAAAATATATGGATGTGATAACAAGGTACTCACACCATTAGCTGAGACCTGTAAATGCCATGTAAATGAGATCATACTTTGAGTGTAACAATTTCATGTCAATACAACTAGAATCTCACACTAGTAACTTTTACCATAATGATATATATGTATTAAATGGATTTTTATAAGAATAACCAATACAGATATATTATAACAGAAACATTATTATTTAACATATATAATACAATAGCTTCATGTGTGAATAAGCCCTCTTGTTTTGTGGCTCAATTCTGGAAATACCAATTAGGTTCTGCAGGCTGTGTAAGTCTGTACCAACTCCCCTTATCTTGTTTATTTTACAAAGTGTCTAACTCTTTGAATTACAACCTGGGAGAGGGTACAAACTTACACAGTCTCGTAAGACAGAAAACAATGTCTATTCATTAGCTATGAACTCAAATTTCACCTCTAAAAAGAAATACAAGATGGCTTTGGGTTTGCTCAAAGCCTCCATGAAAATATACATAATATAAAGGCATATATATCAGACATGGGGGTAAGTCACACATGTGCAAGTCTCAAGTCTTAACCTTCAAGTCTCAAGCAAGTCCCAAGTTACTGTGGCAAAAAGCAAGCAAGTCAAGTCCCTGCAAGAAGTCAAGCAAGTCAAGTCATTTATTTTGGTCAAGTCACAAATCAAGTCAAAATACTGATCTACCCCATTTCCACCTTTAACCACTTTCACGACCAGCGCACGCCGATTTACATCGGCAGAATGGCACGGGCAGGCATATTGGCGTACAGGTACGTCCATTTCTATATGCCGCCCTGCCATCGCGTGCGCACTGCCAGCGGCGGGCTCGCATGCCGGTCGGGACCCCGTGAGTCTGGACGCGGGTCCCGCGGACTCGATCGCCGCGGGGATACCCGTGATCGTCTCACGGGGAGGCTGAACGAGGAGATGCCGTTGTAAACAGCATCTCCCGTTCTGCCTAGCAACAAGTGACTCTGATCTCTGCTCCATGTGATTGGAGCAGAGATCAGTGTTCACTAACACAAAGCCCACGCCGCTAGGAACACTTAACCCCTACACTGCCACCCCCTGGTTAACCCCTTCACTGCCAGTGTCATTTACACAAGAATCAGTGCATTTGCATAGCACTGATTGCTGTAAAAATGACAATGGTCCCAAAAATTTATCAAAAATGTCTGATCATAATGTCGCAGTCATAATAAAATCATTGCTATTACTAGTAAAAAAAAAAATATTAATAAAAATTCCATAAAACTATCCCCTATTTTATAAACACTATAACTTTTGAGCAAACCAATCGATAATCGCTTATTGCGATTTTTTTACTAAAAATATGTAGAAGAATACGTATCGGCCTAAACTGAGGGAAAAAAATGTTTTTTTTTATATATTTTTGTTTATAGTGCAAAAAATAAAAACTGCAGTGGTGATCAAATACCACAAAAAAAGTCAATTTTGTTTGGGAGCCACGTCGCACGACCGTGCAATTGTCAGTTAAAGCGACGCAGTGCCGAATCTCAAAAAGTGGTCTGGTCTTAAGCCAGCAAAATGGTCCAGTCTGAAAGTGGTTAAATGAGTTAAAAGTCAGTGTCCAGGAAAGGTTTTGTTTTATTTTTAACATTAACAAAACTGCTTTGTGCTTTTTTTTCTTGGCATATTAAAGAAACACGTTGAATGCCCAAATAGCAGACAAGCGGCAGAACACTCAGCAATTAAATGGCCAACAAGCTTGAAAAAATGTAGTCCTTGCTGAGGGAGGAAATAACTAAGTTAAAAGTTTGAACTTCAAACTAAATGAGTGGACACAATGCCAACATCTGGACACTTGAATGGTGATGAGAATAGCCACTTAAAATGCCAGATATGGGGGTGTGCAATGGATCAGTTTTAGGGTTTTAATATACTTTGTAAATAGCACCCTATACATTTATAGTCAGTCGTAGTTGTATCCTCTGCATTATGCCCTGATAAAATAGCATTTAATTACAGTGCAGGTCAGTGTGATAATCACTATGATTGCATCAGCTAGCACTTATGTACAAGCTTCATATAAAAACACAATTTTTAACATATGTAAAACAAGTGACCTAATGGGCAATTCTGAGTGAGATTCTTTTTGAACCAAAGATGTGGGCTTTATTTTTTGATTGTGCATTGTACTTCAGCAGAATTTAAAAAACAAACTATACAAAAATATACTATGCATATACAATATGCTAAACCTAGTATTGACAGGATATCTTCTCTATTAAAGAACAGGATATGTAGAGGTGGTTGTCCATATAAAAATGGCCGGGATGAGGAACAAGGAAATTACTTCAGTCACTAGTATATATTTAATATATACTAATATATAATAATGATAAGTGATTTTTCTTGTTTTATATATATATATATATATATATATATATATATATAGTAATTTAATATATAATAATATATATAAAACTAGTGAGAAGTAATTTAATATATAAGTAATATGTATACTTGTGAGAAGTAATTTCCTTGTTCCTCATCCCTGCCATTTTTATATGGACAACCACCTCTACATATCCTCTTCTTTAATAGAGAAGATATCTTGTCAATACTAGGTTTAGTATATTGTATATGCATAGTATATTTTTATATAGAATGTTTTTTAATTCTGCTGTATATAATATGGATCTGTAGTGCCCACATCGCTGCTCTGTGACAATTGCAGTCACAGTCATCCCTCCATACTCTGCCAACACTCTGCAATACCAGCCATACTCTGTAATACCCAGCCATACTCTGCAATAATCTGCCATACCCAGCCATACTCTGCAATACTCGGTGATACCCAGCCATACTCTGCAATACTCGGTGATACCCAGCCATACTCTGCAATACCCAGCCATACTCTGCAATACTCTGTGATACCCAGCCACACTCTGTGATACCCAACCATGCTCAGCCGTACCCAGCCATGCTCAGCCAATATTACAGTGGGGGAGATGACGTGGATATTACAGTGGGGGATATATAGTACAGTGGGGAGATTGAGGATGTTACAGTGGGGACTATATGGTGGTGGAATTTTCACAGGTTTTTGCAAATTCAATTATTATTTGCTGATCCGAAAAATTATCCGATCCGAGGAACGAGTTTTTTGCTCTTTCAATCATTTTTATTGAATTTAAATCTTTGATAAATACATCATGTATCATCAAAAAAATAGGTATAAAGCAAAAACATAACATAAAAGACAGAAAGTTTAAATAAGGCAGGATTCATCAATCAGTAAAAGACAAGTTATACAAGGTATCTTATACAATTATATCTGGGACTATTATATGGCATGAAAGACTTGGAATGTAAGGATGCACTTCTTTTAGGTTTACAACCTCTAAGTAAAAAAACGTTGTTAATGGTCTAGAGCCAACTAGAAAAAGCAATAAGCTATCTAAATCTCAATAAGGATATACGTGGTCTCTTAAGGCCTGAAAAGGAAAGCTATAAATGTTGTATAGGAGGAGAAGTTGAGCTCGATCCAGAGCAATGATAACCTATTATGAACGAAAAGCAGTATATGGAAAATAAATTTCCATAAAAACTTCTATAAGGCAAACAGCCTAGGAGTGAGTAAATAAGACCGTCACGAAATCGCTATAGTCCAGTCTGCTCTCCTTATGTTTGTTATCTATTCATTAAGAGACTTCATAATATACAAATATGAAATTTATATTAATAATATATAAAAAAGAAAAAAAATATATATATATAGAGAAAAGGAAAAGAAAAAAAAAATGAATTAAGGCTTAAGTGGGGGGGTAGAAGATTTAATTCGTAAACGTAGCGGCAACTTCTACGGAGACCCCCGAGATCACCACTCCACCCCAATGGGCTCACACTGATAGAACCCCCCACCTCTGTCCCTTCAAACCCCCGGACAGCACCCAGAACTTGTGCTCCTCGGAGGGAAGCGGACGGTCAAACTTCAGAATTCCAAAGTCTATTCCAAATAACCTCTTTAGAACTAGTAAATTCCGGTCAGAACCACAAAGGTTAACTGAGGATGAATGCAGTAGAATAAGGTAACATCAGATCAATAACTAAATATGAGAAATCCTGCGTAAAGAAAAGCAAAAAAGGAAAAGTAGAAAGTGTATTCAGGAGAGAAGAGGGAGGGTAAGGAAGGGAGGGTTGTACAGGATTCAGGGTCCTGGCTCCATCCATGTAAAATTTAAGACAGAAGGTGTCCTGGAAACAATTGTACTTTGATGTGTTGGGCCCATGGATCCCATGTCAATTCAAATTGTTGAGTGGTATTCCCTAATTTAGCTACTATTTGTTCCTGAACCATAATCCAGGAGATTTTGTGCCTGGTAGCCCCGAGAGAAACTCTAGAAGTTTTCCAAGCTTTTGCTAAAGAAATCTTGGCTCCCAAGCACATAAAAAAGATTAGTTGTAGAGTATGTTTAGGGGTATTGTGTAGCCTGCGGTTCAGAAGGATATATGAAGGATCTTGTGGTATTGGGGCTTTCGTGACCTTCCGTACTAGATGAATAAAGTTATTCCAAAAGTTTCGTATGCGGGGACACGTCCACCATATATGTAACATAGTACCTAAATGACCACATCCTCTGAAACAGAGCGGTGAAATCTCTGGGTACATCTTTGAAAGTCTCACAGGAACATAATACCATTTCGTTAGAATTTTGACATTAGCTTCGATTAAGGAAATATTCAAAATACCTTTAGATGAACGTCTAAAAACTTGAAACCACATTTCCGTATCTAGTTGGATGTCCAAGTCTTCTTCCCAAGAACGAGCATATGCGGTTTATCATTCCTATCTGCCAGGGACGAGTAGATGAGGGAAATACCTCCTTTGCGGAGACCTTGTTTTAAGCACCATTGCTCGTAAATCGTAGCCTTGTAACTATTTGATTTGTCAAGTTCAAGAGATTGTATAAAACGTTTAATCTGTGAGAGTCTCAATTGTTCTGAATCAGGCATCTCTAGTTTGGAGTAGCAGTGTCCCATTGAAATGGGTCCATTTGGTGTAATGAAATGTCCAATTCTGAAAAGGCCCTTGTTCAACCACCATTGAAAATCTTGGATGTTCAGACCAGGAGGAAAATCAGGATTATGGAATAAATGAACGAGAGGTTTCAGTGGGGAAATCAGGTGTTCGTTTTTGTATAGTCTATCACATAGTGCTAGGGATTGAGAAAGCGTGGGGGACAATATGGCAGGTCTTTGCTTTGTTGGTCTCCATAGTAGATGATCTAATGTGTAGTCAGGTACTGCCTGGTTCTCAATAGAAACCCAGTCTGGACTATTGGTTTTAGTATATATTGCTGAAAATTGTGCTAGTTGTGCTGCTTGATAATATAAAAAGAGGTTAGGAAGTCCTAAGCCACCTTGGGTTGTCCGGCGGAACAGGATGTCACGCGCTAGTCTATGTCCCTGTTTTCCCCAGACAAATCCAACCACTTTTGATTGGAATTTGTTGAGGGTCAACTTTTTAATAGGTATGGGGAGGGCTCCAAATAAGTACAAAATTCGAGGAAATAAGTTCATCTTAACTGCATTGAGCCTGCCCAGCCAAGACAATCCTTCTTTAGACCATTTAGTAAGATCTGCTTCTAAATATCTGAAGGCGGGTGGATAATTAGCATTGTATAAGTTACTGACACATTTGGTGAGAGAAATACCCAAATAGGGAATCCTATCTGAAGCCCAGGAGAAGGGAAAGAAGGGCGTAAGTCGGGAGATAGTTAATGAGGGAACTGAAATATTGAGAGCAACTGACTTTGAGGTATTAACTTGGAGACCTGAAATAGTTCCAAAGTCCCGAAGAAGATGAAGTAAGTTGGGGGTGGAGATTAGGGGCGAGGTCAGAAATATAAGCATATCATCAGCAAAGAGAGCACATTTATGCTCTTCTAAACCACAGCGAACACCTTTAATATTTATATCTGCTCTAATGGCGATGGCTAGAGTTTCTATAGCTATAGTAAAGATTAACGGTGACAAGGGACAACCCTGTCTAGTACCTCTACAGATATCTAATGGTTGAGAAAGATGGCCTAATAGACGTACTTGAGCAGAGGGGGTTGAATATAGGGATTGTATAATGTTCAAAAAATTTGCTCCGAAACCCCATCTGGTGAGAATTTCAAAAAGATATGGCCATGAAACAGAATCAAATGCCTTCTGCAAGTCCAAAGACAGCAGAAGGCCTTCTTGTGCCGGGCCCCCGTCCCATTGCGATTTCAAGAGTGATATTAAGTCAATTGCCCTTCTCACCTGATCCGTTCCCTGTCTCCCCGGGATGAAGCTCACCTGATCCTTATGGATATAGTTAGATATAAAATTAGACATTCTGTTGGCTAATATCTTAGTCATAATTTTAAGATCATTATTGATCAGCGAAATGGGTCTGTAATTTCCCACTTCACTAGTATCTTTACCAGGTTTCGGAATAACAGAGATAAATGCGGTATTAGAATCATTCGGGAGGGGGGCTCCATCCCGGAGAGAATTAAAGAACCAGGCCATGTAGGGAGCTAATTTTGATCAAAAAGTCTTATAATATCTAACTGCGGCCTGGTGCTGATTCTGATTTAAGGGCTTTTATGACGTCAAGTATTTCGGCAGGGGAGAAGGATTCATCCATTAGATCTTTATGAGTTTGATGTATGTAGGGTAGGTCGAGGTGATCCAGGAACTGATTCCTAGCTTTGGAATGTGTATGAGTTGTCTTAGTGTAGAGGTTTTCATAATAATCATGAAATGATTTCAAAATTTCTACCGGATTTTGTGTAAGGGTACCCGAAGATTGTCTAATTTTGGGGAAGACCAAGGTGCGAGTTCGAGAACACAATTTACTCGCGAGTTTGGCACCTATTTTATCCTTTTGATAATAGAAGCGAGCTCCTGTCCATCGCAGATGTTTTTCCGCAGAGGTGGTGAGTAAAAGATTACCGTATATACTCGAGTATAGGCCGACCCGAATATAAGCCGAGGCCCCCAATTTACCCCCAAAAAACTGGAAAAAATTATTGACTCGTGTATAAGCCGAGGGTGAGACATGCCTGTCCATCCCTGTGTGTCCGTCCATCCCTGTGGGTCCATCCATCCCTGTGTGTGTGTCCATGCATCCGTGTGTGTGTGTGTGTGTGTCCATGCATCCGTGTGTGTGTGTGTGTGTGTGTGTGTGTGTGTGTCCATGCATCCGTGTGTGTGTGTGTGTGTGTGTGTGTGTGTGTGTGTCCGTGCAGCCTACCTGTGTCCAGCCTGCCTGTGTCCGTCCAGCCTGCGTCCCGTCCAGCCTGCGTCCCGGCCCGTCCCGGCCCGGCCCGGCCCGTCCCGTCCCGAGCCGAGCCTCCGTCCTTCAGCTCTTCGTCGGCGGCCATTCTAGGATTCAAAAGCCGCGCCTCCGTCGGTGATAGGCGGAACACTCAATTTCCCACTGACTGCTGTTCCGCCTATCGGATGTCCGTGATAGGCGGAACACTCAATTTCCCAGCAGCCTGTGTTCCGCCTATCACGGGCATCGTCTCATCCTCGTCCGTAGTACGAGGATGAGACGATGCCCGTGATAGGCGGAACACAGGCTGCTGGGAAATTCAGTGTTCCGCCTATCACAGGCGAAGGCGGAGCCGGAGGCGCGGCTTTTGAATTCTAGAATGGCCGCTGTCTGTCTGCTCGACACGCTGATCGAGCGGGCAGACAGCGATGACTCGAGTATAAGCCGAGGGGGGCACTTTCAGCCTCAAAAAAGAGGCTGAAAATCTCGGCTTATACTCGAGTATATACGGTAAGTGCAATGCGTGCCCTATCAAGTTCAGCCAGGCTATCTGGGGTGGGATGTCGTTTGTGACTTTTGCTAAGTGTTCGGAATTCCTCTTTGAGTCGTATAAGCTCTGCGGAGTGTTCCTTTTTGAGTCGGGCTGAGAGTTGAATTATTTTACCCCGCATGACCGCCTTGTGTGCCGCCCACAGGGAGCCTGGCGAAATTGAATCTGTATTATTGTCTGTAAAGTAGTCCGAAAGGGCTGAGTCTGATACCGCACAGTGAGCTTGATTGTTTAGTAGAGACTCATTAAGCCGCCATTGGAACGGTCGTTTATCTCCTCCTCCCCCTCGAATAATTAAGGAAACGATGGAATGGTCAGAGAGAGAGGAATCATAAATTTTGGAGGATTCAACCAAAGAGATGAATTGTGGAGGAATAAAGATATTGTCTATTCTGGTTAATGTATTATGAGGGATAGAAAAGTGAGTGTAGTCTTTGGATCGGGGATTCATTTCTCTCCATATGTCTATCAGGCCTGCTGATTGGATGGAATGTGCAACCCTAAGACTGCATTTAGGAGGTCTTTTGGGCATTGGCTTCGTGGGTTAGATCTGTCTGAGGAAAGGGCAAATGGGATGTTCGAATCTCCCGCCAGGATAATAATTCCCTTCAGATGGGATTTCAGCGTCATGAGAGTCTTTTCAAAAAAATGGTCCTGGCGGGAGTTTGGAGCATAGTAGGAAACAAACGTGTATGTTACTGTATTAATTGTCCCAGAGACCAGGATGTAGCGGCCTTCTGGGTCTCTAATCGTTTTGGAATGTTGAAAATGAACTTTGTTGGCAAAGCAAATCGCAACCCCTCTTGTTTTATTGGAAGCATTAGCCAGATAAAATTGAGAAAAGTTTTTGTGTAGGAAAATGGGGTTATAAGAAATGGGGAAGTGTGTCTCCTGCATCATGATAACATCAGCTTTGTGGGCATGAAATTGTTGCATGATTTTACGCCTTTTCACTGGGGAATTAAGGCCTTGAACATTATTGGACATTATACGGAGATTAGATTGTACCGGTGAGGTAGAGATCATGGGAAGAGCATGGAAAAGTTCATGCTATGTGCAAAAAGAGTACCTGCCTTTGTAGTGATCCCTGGCAGATAGGAGATGACACCTGTTCTTCTGAAGAAATGCTTGTGAGAAAAAAACGAGGAGAATCCAACCAGGCCCTGATCCTGTACAAGGAAGATGGGAAGGAGGATGTGGTTAGACTGGGAAGGTAAGAAAGGGAGGATGGAAGGGGGAAAGAAGAAGGTAAGGAGAGAATAGAGTTAAAAAAAGAGGAAATAAAATAGAAGTACATCAGAATATGCATTATATAAAATAACAATTCAAGACAAAACAATTAGTAATGTATACAATAAATAAAATTGGAAGGGAAAAAATCCCAAAGCGGCCCAAAAGGGACGCTGTTAACGAACCCCGGTAGGAGATTTAGTTCTCCTATCGAAGTAAAAAGGGGGGTGCATTGTACCCACCCTGGACAACCCCGCTGCATAGGTTGATTATCTCATAGGCACTAAAACAAATAATCTGAGCCCAGACTAAAATAAACATAGGGGATATATAAATAATGAGCAACTGCCCCCCTCTTCCTCTACGAAATGGGTGACCATGACTTAATGGCAAAAAGCCATTATAAGAAAAAAACCATCAAATATAAAGCCAAAAGGTCAGTTGGAGAGAGAAATAAATAATAAAATTATAGAGGAAGAGGAGGCTAATACAGGCATTACAGTAAAAGTATATGTCAAAAAGGAAAAATATTTTAAAATTTTCCACATTAGAAGCAAAAATAAAAAAAAAAGTGAAAAAATAATGTCTTCTGTGGGAAAAAACCTGGAGAAGTTTCCAGGAAAAACAGGACCTATTGTCAACCTGGCCCGGGTAAAGGTTCGGCCCTGAGGACAAACCGTAGGGAAGTCAATTTTTTTAACAAAAATTGGACAGTTCAGGTGTATATTCAGGTTGGTGGAGATTCCCTCGATCTCGTGGGCATCTGTTTCTGCCATATTTGCGTCAAGGGGCTTGTCGGTGAGGGGCGTTTGGATGAAGAGGTTCCTTTCGGTGTAGAAGTCTGTGCAAGTTCCTGGTTGATCATTCCCAATTGAAGCAGAAGTCGTTCTCCATCTTGGAACGTCGAGAAGTGGTATGGTTTATTGTTATATGAGAAATTCAGGCGGAGAGGAAAGGCCCACCTGTAAGGGATTTCTTTGCTCGTCAGAACTTGAAGTAGTGGTTTAAGTGCTCGTCGTTTTTGGACTGTGTATGGTGATAAATCGGTAAAAATTTGTATGGAATGATCCTGAAATGTCAGAGAATATGAGGTTCTGGAAACTCTCATTATCTCTTCTTTCACTGAGTAGTAGTGAGGTTTCACTATAATGTCTCTAGGAAGTCCATCTGAGCGAAGAGGTTGCAGAGCCCTGTGATCCCTGTCTAATTCCAGACGATCCTGTGAAATTGTGGGAATTAAACTTTTGATGAGGTCTTGGATAGCGAGATGAGTGTCCTTGATAGATTCAGGAATGCCTCTGACACGGAAATTATATCTCCTCGACCTATTTTCGAGGTCGTCAATTTTAGCTGTGGCTGTTTCTAAATGATCCTGAAGTTCTTGTATCCTGGCTGTGTTTTGGTTAATGCGTAGGCATGACTGATCCGATTGTAGCTCTATTGCATCAATCCTGGTTCCTAATTGTTGCAGATCAGCATGGATGGAAGCTGTGATCTGTGTGGCAGTTTGAGATAAACCTCTAGACAGCATTTGGGAGAATGCGTTCATCATGGAGGCAAAGTCAGTGGGAGGTGAAGGCGAATCTCTAGGAACTATGTCCCATGGAGCAAAGCTGATAGGTAACATATGCTGTGTGGAGGGGTTACTTTCCCCCCCAATATGTCTCAGGAGGGGGTCCGTGGATGCTGGGGATGGGGCTCCGGGTTGAATTTCACTCACTGTGCCGTTTGAAGTTGAAGAGAGGTGCTTAGCTGTGTAGTCCTGGTCCGCTATGGATTCCTCATTGCAGGCTGTGTGTTGTGAGGTAACGGCGGCCATCTTGGATCGGCCTGACATCGCTGACGCTGTAGAAAGCGCGTGTTTGGGGTTCCGATGGGACTTAGAACCGGGCATTCGTGTGAAGCCTGAGGTTTCCCCAATCAGATGTGACCGTTTACCGGCGAAAACGAGGGCTCAGAAAGTCGTAGCGGCGGACGTTAGGCCAGGGTGGCGCGGAGCTCCCGGTCTATGCGGCCATCTTGGACGCTTCCGCCGGAACGAGTTTTTTGATCCGTTGCGCCCCTAGCTGTAATGGATGACACAGTGACAGGTGGTGAATGGGGTTAACTGGGGGGGGTGATTGGGGGTGAATTGTGTGCCTGCGTGACCTGGTAACAGTGTAGTGTTTTGCAACTCACTGTTTGATTCTCTCTCCTCTTGGTCTGGAATGAAAAGACCGTCACGAGGAGAGATGACATCATACAGTTACATAGACAGGGGAAGGATATCATTCATCAGGAGCGATCACCAGGTCCAGGCCAGATTTCAATGGCCTGGGGATTGATGGGTTCCTGATGGAATCCGATCATCGCGGTCAACGTAGCATAACGGCGATTCACCTGCCTGTACCATTCTGCCACGGTACAATTGCGGCAGATGAACGGCAATCGGTTAAAAACCCAAAAGTGGAACTTCAGCTCATTTGTCTCCTCCCCCCTCTGGTGCCACATTTGGCACCTTTCGGAGGGGAGGGGGGAGTGGATACCTGTCTTTGACAGGTATCTTGTTCCTGCTTCTGGGAGCCAAAGCCGTGGCTGTTGACGTCACCGTTTGGCTCCCTCCTCCTTCCCCTGCTGCTGGGCTAGATGGAGGGAGGAGCGGAGCCTCACGGGTGCCCAGTAGGGTTCCCAGCATGAAGCCGTAAGGCTAAACTGCCGGGTTTCCTTACCCGCAATGGTGGAGGCAGCACCCGACAGATGATGGAAACCTCAGCTGCAGTGCCAACATCGCTGGACTCCAGGACAGGTAAGTGTCCTATTATTAAAAGCCAGCAGCTGCAGTATGTGTAGCTGCTGGCTTTTCATTTTTTCATCGGTGGGTGTACCTCTGCTTTAATAAAATGCCACAAAGAAGACATACATTGACAAATATTTGGGTGGAAGACACCCGCTCCCAGTGACCTGTCACACCTAACATACTTTATCAACTTCTGTTTACTGCCCTTAACCTGTTCCCGCCCGCCCTATAGCTGAATCATGGCTATAGAGCAGGCGCTTTCGTCCGGGAGGCCGTCCCTGGACGTCCTGTTGCTTACTTCTGCAATGCGCGCTGCCACGGGCGTGCATCGGGGAAGTTCTGTGTTTGCCGTGTCCCCCGGAGACAGGCAAACACAGATCGCTGTAAACGGCCAATCACAGCGGCCGTTTACAGCGCGATTGGCGTGTCCAATGTGAGATGATCTCATATGTAAACATATGAGATCATCTCTCAGCGCCGCTCTCCCTCCTCACACAGACAGCGTGTGAGAGGGGAGAGATGAACGGCTGCAGCGGCCGTAAGTGTAAAAAAAAAAAGTTTAAAAAAGTGCCATCCTCCCCCAGTGCCATCCGCCCTAGTGCCATCCACCCCAGTGCTACCTGCCCCCAGTGCCACCTGTTAGTGCTATCTGTCCCCAGTGCCACCTGTTGTCAGTGCCATTTGTCCCCAGTGCCATCTGTCATCAGTGCCACGTATAAGTGCCATCTGTCATCAGTGCCACGTGTCATCAGTGCCACATAGTGCCATCTGTCATCAGTGCCACATATTAGTGCCATCTGTCATCAGTGCCAGGTATCAGTGCCATTTGTCCCCAGTGCCATCTGTCACCAGTGCCATCTGTCATCAGTGCCACATAGTGCCATCTGTCAGCAGTGCCACATATTAGTGCCATCTGTCACCAGTGCCAGGTATCAGTGCCATTAGTCATCAGTGCCACCTGTCAGTGTCACGTGCCATCTGTCATCAGTGTCACGCGTCATCGGTGCCACGTATTAGTGCCATCTGTCATCAGTGCCAGGTATCAGTGCCATTTGTCCCCAGTGCCATCTGTCACCAGTGCCACGTATAAGTGCCATCTGTCATCAGTGCCACATAGTGCCATCTGTCAGCAGTGCCACATATTAGTGCCATCTGTCATCAGTGCCATTAGTCATCAGTGCCACCTGTCAGTGTCTCGTGCCATCTGTCATCAGTGTCACGCATCATCGGTGCCACGTATTAGTGCCATCTGTCATTGGTGGCACATATTAGTGCCACGTATTAGTGCCATCTGTCATCAGTGCCATCTGTCATTAGTGCCACGTGTCATCAGTGCCACGTATAAGTGCCATCTGTCATCAGTGCCACATATTAGTGCCATCTGTCATCAGTGCCACGTGTCAGTGTCACGTGTCATCAATGCCACTTATCAGTGCCATCTGTCATCAGTGTCACGCGTCATCGGTGCCACGTATTAGTGCCATCTGTCATTGGTGCCACGTATTAGTGCCATCTGTCATCAGTGCCACGTATAAGTGCCATCTGTCATCAGTACCACGTGTCATCAGTGCCACCTATAAGTGTCATCATTGCCACGTATCAGTCCCATCTGTCATCAGTTCCACAAGTCATTGTCCTGGTGCTCCAGGGCCTTCAAAAGGTAATAGGTAGTCAACAAGTTAGATGTGTAATTTATGCTCCTAGAACACATGATGGCGCTCCCTGCATGTTGGGCCTCTCTATGTGGCCAGGCTGTGAAAAAGTCCCACACATGTGGTATTGTAATACTCATGAGGAGTAGCAGAATTTTTTTGGGGGTGTCATTTGTGGTATACACATGCCATGTGAGAAAAATAACCTATTACAATAACAATTTTGTGAAAAAAAAATATGAAAAATCTTAATTTGGCAAAGAATTGTGGGAAAAAAATGACAACATCAAAAAGCTCACCATGCCTCTTACTAAGTACCTTGGAATGTCTACTTTCCAAAAAGGGGTCATTTTGGGGGTATTTGTACTTTCCTGACTTGTTCAGGTCACAAGAAGCAAGATAGACCACCAGTACATCAGATGTGATCAATTTTGTATGATTCGCACCATAGCTTGTAGACTCTCTAACTTTCACAAAGACCAAATAATATCCACTAATTTGGGTTATTTTTACCAGAGATATGTAGCAGTATAAATTGTGGCCAAAATTTATGAAGAAAAATTAATCATTTGCATAATTCTGTCACAGAAACAAAGATATTTTCCTTTTTTTTCAAAATTTTTGGTCTTTTTTCATTTATAGCGCAAAAAATAAAAACCCCAGAGGTGATCAAATACCACCAAAAGAAAGCTCTATTTATGGGGAAAAAAAGGACAAAAAATTAATTTGGGTACAGTGTTGCATGACTGAGTAATTGTCATTCAAAGTGTGAGAGCACCGAAAGCTGAAAATTGGTCTGGGCAGGAAGCAGTGGCGTAACTAGAAACCTCAGGGCCCCGGTGCAAGAAATCAGGAAGGCCCCCCCCCCCCCCAAAAAAGCATGATTTTGATACTTTTTTTTTCCACTGTACAACAAAGTAAAACATTTCTGTTTCTGATTTCAACTTACCGTAACTGTCAAGAGGAAACTTCAGGATAGGACATGGTCACATGACAGGTCACAATGATGATAATGGACCTGCAAAATATTATGAAGAACAACCATAAATCAAGGCGATATATACATCCATTAGACAAAGTTATAGTCAAAGATCCACATTTCAATTATATATTTAAATACATAAAATATAAAATTTTGAATGAGATTAATTTGGAAATATAAAAACACTGTACATATGTATAGACACACAAACTTACTAAAAACCTTCAGAAAGGGTCCACAACAGGACCAACAATAGCTTCTTCAAAAAAAGGGTCCACAACAGGGCCAATAGCTTCTTCAAAAAAAGGGTCCACAACAGGGCCAATAGCTTCTTCAAAAAAAGGGTCCACAAGAGGGCCAACAATAACTTCCAACTTTTTTTTAGAACTGAAAAACTATTTCACACATTTAACTTTGTTTCTGTGAAGAAAGACCTGTAAAATTGAAAAGGTGTGTATATATATATATATATATTAGCATGGTTTATTGAAACTAGCATGCATTCAACTTAACTGGTTAGTTTAACTTGGAACCAAGCATGCAAGGTTCAACCATAAAAATAGGTTAGTGTAACTGGTAACAAAACTGAAAAAGTCTTTAGGGCAGCAATTCTCAAAAAAGGTTCAGAGGAACCCTAGAGTTTCTACAGAGGTTATTGGAGGTTCCATGAGCTGGAGCTGATTGACCTCCTATCTGATGGCATCTGCTTTGATTCAGGGCCATTTGATCTATTTAGCCGTCTGAAAGGTGGCATTCTGACCACCACGATAAGAAAGACAGACCCACTGACCACCAATGTAGGCTTCATTCCTCCCATTGACCCCTAATGGATAGGTTTTAGTAAAAGTCCCCCAAGACTTGAAAATTGATGAAAGGATTCCTCTGGGGTAAAAAGGTTGAGAAAGGCTGATTTAGTGTAACTTGTAACAGAACAGATATAACTGCAAACTTACTACGGTCATTAAAAATGACGACGCCTTGCTTTTGCTTCAGCAAAGTCATCTACAATGCTTTCAATGTTGAGTCTTCTAGCTCTCTCATTTTCTATGCTTAACAAAGCAAGCCCAGTGAGTCTTTGCTGAGACATGGAGTTTCTCAAATAACTTTTAATTATTTTTAATTTTGAAAAAGACCTTTCTGCAGTTGCTACGGTTACTAGGAGTGTGAGGAACAACAGTAAGGCCGCGTGCACACGGGCGGATTGTCTGCCCAACTTAGTCCGCTGAAACGTGTTTCAGCGGACAATCCGCTCGTGTGTGGGCTTCAGCTGACTTTTTCAGCGGACAGTCTGACGGACTTAGTCTTTCGGAATTTCCTTAATTTTGTCCGTCCAAACTTGGTTTCAGCGGACAGTCCGCTCGTGTGTAGGCAAGTTGGACGGACTAAGTATGGAGCATGCTCAGAAAGGATTTACACGCCGAAGGTTGCATTGCAGTGTATTGGACGTCGAATTTCTAGTCCCGTCGTACGTGCCGTACACGTCATCGCGCAAGCTTTCAGCGGACTGTCTGTTCATCGTGTGTGGTCAAGTCCGTTCATTCAAAAGTTGAACGGACTGTCTGTCGGATTGTCTGACGAACTTAGTTGGGCAGACAATCCGCCCGTGTGTACGTGGCCTAATGCTATGCAGACATCTGGGACAGTAGAAGACAGTGCACTGTTTTCAACAAGTAGTAGGTGAGCAAGATCCTTTACAGTGGAACAACTACAAACCTCTTTTTGAAGTGCTGAATGGAATGAAAGAAGCTGCCCGGGAAAATCTGGTGATAGATCCTCTTTGTAAAATTCATGCAGTTTTGATGCTGCTGCAATCAGATTATCATCAGATTGAGAAGCAAGAATGGCAGGCTGAACAATCTCAAATCTATGAAGGACTGCATTCATTCCTGTAAAGCGGTCTGACAGCTGGTTTACAATCATATCCAAACATCTATAAAATACAGTTGTTTTAAAGCGCTCCTCTGGATCAGATAATCTTTCATCAACACACAGCTCATCAAAGTGCCGCTTTACTTTTTTAATTCTTTTATTTGAAAACTTTGCTTCAATTGCCCATTTTTCTGCAAGTGTCACTGCAGTTTCTTTGGCTTCCTCGAAATTATTCCTGTAGCTGGAAAGGGCTATAACAGCATTCTGAATGAGCTGCACTGCCCCAGACAGTTCCATGTCTTTTGACTGCAAGGCTTTTGAAATTGCATTCACATGGTTCAAGATTTTAGTTTGCAGGGCAAGAAGAAGCACAAACTCAAAAGATTCAATTTTCTTTTTTAGATTTGCAGCGTCATCTCTTTCTATTGGTTTTGATGAAAGAAGGATTATTTTTGACAAAGCTTGCATGATGTCTGGAAAACGGAAACGAAGTGCAAGCAGGGAATCATGTCTAGAAGACCACCGTGTAGGGCAAAGCCGTTTCAGTGTGACAGAAGTTTCAGATGTGAATGATGAGAGAGAGGCCCATCTGCGTATGCTTTCCCCAAAGAAGGTGTATAAATTATTCACCACATCAAAGAATCTAGAAACTTCTGGTATGTCAGAAACGGCATCCTGAATGACAAGATTTAGATTGTGTGCTGCACAATGCACATAGAGGGCATTCTTTTCCATCTATCCGAGCCTGCACACCAGAATAGACACCACTCATTGTTGCTGCACCATCATAACCCTGACCACGACACTTTGATATTTCAAGGCCCTTGCTCTCTATGCAGGCAACAATATTGCTAGCAATCTGTGCTGCACTCTGATCTTCAATGGCATGGAACCCTAAGAAAGCCTCATTTATTGTTATACTGCAGGCTCGTTGATTTGCATCTCTTTCCACAGATACATAACGAAATATCTGACTCATCTGATCTACTTTGGATATGTCCTGGGTTGTGTCCATTATTATACAATAAAATGGTGTATTTTTTATTTCAGAAACTATTTCACTTTGGACTTTTTTTTTTTTATTATTCTTTTTATTGAGTTTGCAATTAAAACATAAAACAACTTACAGCCTATTGGGCATACCCAGGCTGATTACTACTACAACCCCCTGAGTCAACAATAACAACGACCCCCCCCCCCAAATACCGCCACCGGCGTATACAACCAAAGAAAAAACCCACCGTACACTCTAGCACCACTGCTCACTGCTCAGGACAATCTTCAAGTTCGCTCATGCTCTACTGCAGGCTGTAGGCTATCCCCGGATGAAGCATGCAAGCCTTCGCCCCCCCCCAACCCCCCACCGCCCCTGTAAGGAGGACCCAGGGCTACAGACGTGTTAATATCCTAGAACACCTCCACTAAGTCCTAATGAAACATTGTCAGTCAGCACTCGAGTCAGCATTGGTGTCTCGTGACTCCGTCCAAATGTCCCATACCTTATGAAATTTAGCTCCGCAGCCACGCGAAAGATAGGTGGCCTTGTATAGTGGAAGAGCCGTGTTCACTAAACTCTTCCAAAAATTAATAGAGGGGGCCACCGGAGCCTTCCACTTAAGAACAATAGACTTACGGGCATAATATAACAATAATCCCAGGAGTGTTCTGATCGCTCGGCGTGGGGCCAGCGATCCGACCAAACCCAATAGACATATTTCAACAGACAACGGTACCGTTACAGTGGTAACCGACCGAATAAAGTTAGTCACCTCCACCCAAAAAATAGCTATTTGAGGACAGCCCCAGAATACATGTATAAAATCCGCTGAGAGTGAGTTGCATCTCCAACAGGAGGCAGGGAGAGATGGGTAGATTCTATGGAGACGTTGCGGAGTATAATATACCCTATGCACTATTTTAAATTGCACTAATCTATCCCTGGCTGACACTAACTGTAAGAAAGGATACTCCCAGACGTCCTCCCAGTCCTCTGTGTCCAAAGAGGAGGAATCCGCCTCCCACTTTGCCCTCAGGAGCTCGAGACCGGTATGAACATTCGGGAGCAAAACCTTGTATATGGCCGACAGAGGTTTAGACAGAGCATCATCTCTGAGCAGAGTCTCTAGCCTCGAAGTGTAGAACGCCACTGGGGCATTTCCAAACTGTGTTCGAAAGGCATGGCTAAGTTGCAGGAATCTGAATAAATGCGAGTTAGGCAAAGCGTACTGTTGCTTCAGCCTGTCAAAGGTCTGTAATTTACCCTCAAAACAAAGTTGCTCGATATATTTGATGCCCCTGTTAGCCCACACACTAGGATCAGGAATAGAACCAAATTCCGGTAAATTGGGGTTAAACCAAAAAGGACTATGCGGAGAGATGTGCCCCGAAGGTACGGGGCGCATCGAGCTAGCTATGTTCCATGCCCTCACAACCGCCCGCTTTGCGGCAGTAAGAGGGAACGGTGCCCGAAGACCGCGATACATTAAGTTTCTCAATGCTTCATATGACCCCAACCACGCCGCCTCCAGAACCACCGCCGCATTGGACTCATCCGAAACCAGCCAATTGTGGGCATGGGACAGAAGGGCCGCCACATAATAGGAGTGTAGGTCCGGGCAAGCCAAACCACCCTCCCCCCAAGGCCTCTGCAACACCGTCAGCCGAAACCTCGGCTGACCAGCGCCCCAGAGAAACGACACCAGGAGAGAGTTGATCATGCAAAATATTTTTTTAGGAATCCAGATTGGAGCATGTCTGAGAACATAGAGGAAAGCGGGCAAAAGCTTCATCTTGAATAAATGAATCCTCCCAATCAAGGTGAGAGGGAGATGTGACCACGCCTTCAGTCTAGTCCTCATCTTCTGCACCAATGGATCCAGATTAAGGGCACAAAAATCAGAGGTAGAGGAGGAGATATAAATCCCCAAGTATTTGATTGTGTCCGTCCACACTAATGTTAGGTCGGGATCCGCTGCCGCTTTAGCCCCCCTGTCTATGGGCATGATTTGAGACTTGTCCCAATTTACCTTCAACCCCGAACACTCAGTGAAGTGGGAAAGAATGAGTAGTGTCTCCCGGAGAGACTGGGCAGGGTCACTTAAAAAAAAGTATGAGATCGTCTGCATATAAAGCTACCTTTTCTCGTATGGAACCCACCCGTATCCCACGAATCCCCTCCGCCCTCCTGAGGGCCGACGCGAGCGGCTCCATCACCAGGGCAAAAAGAGCAGGTGACAATGGGCAACCCTGCCTCGTACCCCTCCGGACAGCGAAAGGCGCTGACAAGGCACCACCCATCTTAATCTGTGCCAAGGGCTTCTTATATAAAACATGAATCCAATTACGGAATTCCTCTCCAAAACCCATAACCTCCAGCACCAGGGACATAAACTGCCATGCCACAGAATTGAAAGCTTTTTCGATATCCAATGACACTATTACCCTCGTGGAAGACTCAGTGGATGGCAACTGCAAATGAGTAAAAACTCTTCGCAAATTTATATCTGTGGACTTCCCTGGCATAAATCCGGTCTGGTCTATATCAATCAGGGATGGCAGGACCGTTCGTAACCTGGTGGCCAGCATTTTCGTCAAAATCTTCAAGTCAAAATTTAGCAGAGAAATCGGTCTATAGGAAGCACAGAGGGAGATGTCCTTGCCAGGCTTGGGGATAAGCACTATGTGTGCTTGATACATGGACGGAGGGAGTGCCATCCGAGTTCTACTGTCAGAGAACACTTTCAACAATTTGGGAGCGACCAGCGGGGCGTACATCCTGTACCATTCGCCAGGTAGGCCATCGGGTCCAGGTGTCTTCCCGCCAGGGAACGAGCAAATTGCCTCTTCTATTTCCTCCAATGTAAAATCCCGGTCTAGAAATGCACAATCCTCTTGTGATAGAGTGGGCAAATCCAGAGAGGAGAGAAACTCCCTCTGCTCCTCCACCGATCCCCCTGGGACTTCAGCATACAGTTTTTCATAAAAGGTTCTAAATTCAGTAAGTATCTGATCAGGTGCAAACACCAACTGACCATCAGACCCTCGGATCTCCGAAACCACTGTCTGAAATTTAGAGTCAGCCGCTAAATTCGCAAGAAGCTTACTGTTTTTGTCCCCGGATTCAAAGATTTTCCCCGCCAGGGACTTCAAATCTAAGTGAGTAGCCTCAGCAAGGTGAAGGGACAAGGCCCGCCGTGATTTAGCCAATCGAGTAAAGCGCTCCAAGGTCGGCGAGTCGGAAAACGCCTCAGCCGCCTCGGCCTCGCCCCCCTCGAGCGTCAGCAGCTGGGATGACAGCTCAGAACGGATCGCCTTAATGGCCGAAATATATTCTCCTCTGGTGTTGGCCTTAAAGGCGTCACTTTGGACTTTTTTGGACAGAATTTCTATTAGCTCATTTTGTATTTTGGGGCTTAAATATTTAAATGTGCCTTGGGGTAACTGGAGAAGTTCCTTTAAAATTGGGTCATATTCTGCAAGTAGCTCTATGATGGAGAGAAAGTTTCCATTGTTAACCTCTCCCAGGCACTCCCTGTGACCACGAAAGGCTAGATTAGCCATTGCCATTGTTAATGTAACATTAACAATTCTTTGTAGGACCTGCCTCCAAAAGTTTTTTTCTCGTCTAATTTGTTTTTCATTTTCCTCATCAATTGTTTTATTACGCCTCCACTGATCATAGAGTACACATGCTTCCATGTGTGTTTGTGAAGACTCATGGATCTGAATTTTAGCAGACAGCCTCTGCCACTTCTGGATCCCTTTTGCCCATGCAGGTTCAAATCCTACTTTTTTACGGTCTGCAAACAACCAGCATGGTTCACAGTACGCTGCATTAAGCTTTGGAGAGTAACAAAGCCACATTAAAGGTAGTTTAAGCCCTGTCTTGGTGACTCGCTCATAATAGCTTACAGAAAAGCATCTTTTCTTAGTATCATTATCTCGGGGGAAAGGTCCTGGAGGTCTGCATGGGCCATGAGCTAATATAAACCTTTTAACACTTGGATCTGTTATTGTAACCGGGTAATGTCCCCTGTCAGTCACATATTGCTCACCAACAATACTACTATCAATAGCACCACCTGAAGATGCTCTACTGCTCACCAAATCTAAATCTTCATCTTCATCTGTATTTGTGGTGGTGCCAAGAGGTTGGTCTTGTATTGTGCTACAGCCTTCAAGTGGATTACTGCTGTCATCTTCTAGTGGAAATTCAATAGCGCAAGTTTCTTCACCAACTGTCGGCTGACTGATCCGTGAGATATTTACACTTTCCTGAATACTTTTTTCAGTTTCCTCACTGCTATCTCTATAACTTTCAACCACAGTTTTAGGGGTGGAAAAGAAAGTACTTATTTTAGGCATTTTTAGAATTTTCATCTGCTCTTCCTTAGCCTTTTTACGTTTCTGAGCACCACTTCTAGACTGCGTGGATGACATTATGATGCAAAAGTGTTTATTTTTTATTTTCTGTAAATAAAAGTATATTAGAGTCATGGTATGCAAGCTCTTCAGAAAAGGCACTCCATATATAATACCTAGGATTACATGCGAGATGAACAGATATACATTTTATAGAGTCTAGCATTGTTCAATATTCACAATGAACAGGGCAACTAGGGTATTATTAACCAAAATTCTGTAAAATATATAGTGCAGCTATATTTCTGGGGCAGCACACAAATTTTGAAAAATTCATTGTATTGATCCATTAACTCACACTTTCATAGAAGTGACCCAAGATTAGACAGGGTCATTATAAGTAAAAACTAGCCGTTTTCGATGAAGCTTTATAGTAAATGGACTCCCACCATGGTGCGGCCTAGTAATTGACTGCTGGGAACTACCTGGCTAAGGTTACCCAAAGTGAAGGATTAGAAGAATAAGAAGTGTAGGTGGGGCATGGCCATATTCTGGGATTCTATTCCATATTCAGTCCTATGCCCAAGTTAAAGGGGTTGTAAACCCTCGTTGTTGTATTTTTTAAAATGATAAAGCTATCATACTTACCTCCACTGTGCAGCTCGTTTTGCACAGATTGGCCCTTATCGTCCTCTTCTGGGGTCCCTCGGTGGCTCTTGTGGCTCCTCTCTGCATCAGATAACCCCCTAGGAGGAGCGCTCTCTCAGGGGGGGGGGGGGGTTACTTTTGTGGGCACGCTCCAGAGTCCAGCATTTGCATCCATATACATGAATGCCAGACTCAGCACGCAAGGATTTGATTGACAACAAGGAGCCAATGGCTGCACTGCTATCAATCTATCCAATTGCCAGGACCCCGTGGAGAGAGGGAGAGCGCGTCTCCACCGAAGGAAATACAGGGCTCAGGTAAATAAAATGGGGGGGCTAGGGGCCGGTCACTGCCAGGTGTTTTTTTCAACTTAAAGCATAGGATGCATTAATGTGAAAAACACGAGGGTTTACAACCCCTTTAAGTGCTCTATCTTTTTATCTGCAATCTGCCTGAATTTGTGCGATAGTGAATAAGCTCTCTAGTTAGTTCTTTTTATGCAAAGTAAAACCTAAGCTGTGATCATTAAAAACACACAAACACCAAAGAAAAATAATGCTGCACGTCAATATTCAGTGACAAGTTGTTTTTCCTATAATACAATGCTAGATAACCATTGTCACTCTTTTGGATTACTTTTTCCCATAAAGCATGGCTGGCTGAGCATCAGGGGGAATACTGACAGTCCACAACTGCCATCGTTTAGCCATTAGTTAAAGTGGAGTTACGCCGTTTTACTTATCTGTTCAGGGCGCTCTGAAGGTCCAGGATTACCTTGCCGGATCTTCAGAGCTTTGTGCCAGAACTCAGGTCTCCTGCACACATGCACGGGAGTGACGTCATCGTGGCACTGGCCAATCAAATAGCCGGAGCACACAAATGCGGAAAAAAGACTTGGGGAACATGTCAGCCCTTTCAGTGGTGACATTTTTTTTTTAACACTTTTCGCTATGATTTTGTACAGAACTGTAATACAAGGTAATTGCAACAAGGTACAAATTAGATAATATACATATATACACACACACACACACACACACACACACACACACACACACACACACACAATATATACATCCTGTGGTACCTAGGTCAAATGTTGATACAAGTGTGGAAAAAAATTGAGGAGGGAGAATGTTCCTTCCAGGACTACATGTAAATAAAGAAGAGTTGGGACTTTAATAGGGCTGCAACGAACGATTAATTTCATAATCGATTAGTTGGCCAATTATTGTTTCGATTAATCGGTTAATAACCTTTAAAAAGTGTGGTGTGTAAAGTTTAAAAAAAAAGGCAATTTATTCTTAAATATCCCTATGCTGTAGTAAATATAAATAACCAACTATATGGCTAGGGAGCAAAATTTCTAATCCACTCTGAGAATAACAGACAGAAGAGAGATACTTGAATGTGAAAAACAGTGCAGCGCTTAATATGTATAAATGTAACATGTGACTGAATACAATAAAGCAATAGATCAGGAAAAAAAACTTCAAAACTAGTGTTTCCAAAAAATTGAACATCAATGATAAAGCATATAAATGTGTATACTGTGCAATGAACAAAGAAATAATAAATTGAAATTGATTATTAGACCAAAAAAGTTTTTCAAAATTAGTGAAAAAGCAAATAGTTGTTTAAACTACAGCTTATTGCTATGAGGCACAAACTTATGATTAAGTGAAACAAATAAACAACAAGAATAAAAAACAAATCACAACAAGTCCCATGCCTTGGATGAGTGAAGTGATTTACAAGGCCCCATACACGTGAAGATAAAAGTTCATTAAGTGAAACGTAAGTGAATAAAACGTTAAAGTTGATCCCAGGTGTCACTGGTGCAAGTGCTTGACCACGTAAATTCTTTCACTATACAACTTAAAGTGGTTCTGCACTCATAATAATAAAATGATCCCATTCTGTTGCCTCTATATCGCACATTTTATAATGCCACATTTTTCCTATTTTTCATTAATATACCTTGTGTAATTTGTCCTTTTAAAAATTCCTCCCTGCGGCGATGGGCGGTCTCTTGCGGGGATCAGCATCACTTCCTGTTGACCCCCGCACGCGTCTCCTGGGATCTCGTCCAAGTAATCCCAGGAGACATTGCGGCTCATGCAGACGAAATCTCGCGAGATTTCGGCTCATGGAGCCGAAATCTCGCGAGATTTCGAGGACGTGACGTCATCACGCCGGCCACGTTTGGAGGGCGATTTGAATTTCGCCATTGTTCTCCAGGGCAAACAGGTAAACATTACCAGTTTTACCTGAGAACAAGAGGCGAACGGACTCCACGCGGTACAGCTGCCCCAGACACAAGCTCAGAGGTAAGTAATCTTATTGTCTTTACAAATTTTTAAATTGCACTGTAATTATATCACAATGCTTTGTATGTGTGTGTGTGTGTGTATGTATATATATATATATATATATATATATATATATATATATATATATATATATATATATAAATGTGTGTCATTTTTTTTTTTTATATTTATTTTTTACTGTTAAATGTTATGTCAATGTTAGTTTTAATTTAGAATATAAACAACCGTAAATTTTTGTTTTATTTTGTCTTTATTTTTTATTTTTATTTTTTTGATCGAATTTTTTTATTTTAATTTTTTATTTTTTTTTTATTTTTTTTTAATCGTATTTTTTTTTTTCGGTTGCTGTTATATTAGATTGTTTTAAAAAAAAACGAAATGTATAATCAAGAATTGGCTCTATCTATGTCTAAAATTATATATATATATATATATATATATATATATATATATATATATATATATATTTTTATCATGTTCATAATTTTAATTTTTTATATTTGTATTGTAATTTATTATTTTTTAGAACACACGTATACATTTATTAAAATTATTTTTATTTATTTTAGAATATATACGTCAACCATTTTTTTTTTTTTTTTTGTTTAACCCATTTATTTGTTTTTATTTAACTATGTTTGTTAATTCGATCTCAATGTTATATTTTAATTCTTGATTTTACTTTAATAATGTGTAATTTTAAAAATATATATATATATATACTTTAATAATTTATTTTTTAGTCTTTTATTTTTTTTACATTAATTTATATGTTAGGAAATTTTTTTAAAAATATTTTTTAATTGTCTTCTCAGATTTTATATAGTACTCTGATTGTGCCTTTTAAATTGAAGATCTTTATCATTGTCAATCAAAACCTTCAATTATAAGGTAAGTTCCAACTTTTTTTTTTTTTATATATTTTTTTTTGGCTGCGTTTATACTTTTATTTTTTGCATTAATACTTTAAAAAATGTTATTTTTAAAATATTTTGCTAACTACAAAAATTATTAAAAAGCCATTTTTATAATTTTTTTTTTTTTTTTTTAATCCTTTTTTTTTTATTTTTATAACATAATTATTAAACTTTACTAATGTATTTTTATTTTATATTTCTTTCCTTTCAGTTAACGAACTACTGCATAGAAAATTCTGTGACCGATTTCTTAGCTGTTTAATCTACATCGGATTCAAGTAAGTTATTTAACCACTTAATAACCGGCCCATAGCCGAATGACGGCTTTAGGGCGGTTTCTTAACTGTGCGAGGCCGTCATATGATGTCCTCCCAGAATTCCGCTCTCGCGCGCCCCCTGGGGCGCGCACTCGAGAGCATCCGTGACGGATCACGGTAAACGCCCGCTCGTCGCGGCCGTTTACCAGGTGATCGCTCCGTCAAATGACGGAGCGATCACTTGTAAACAAACCGGCGTCATGTTATGACGCCGGTTCCTCCCTCCCCCTCTCTGTACCGATCGGAACAGCGGAGGGGGAGGAGATCGGTGTCAGCAGCGATGTGGGCTGCATCTGCAGTGCTCACATCGCTGCTCACCGAAAATTAACCCCTCAATTCCCTGCAAATACTCTGCAATACCCTGCCATTACTCTGCATTACCCTGCCATTACCCTGCCATTACCCTGCCATTACCCTGCATTACCCTGCATTACCCTGCAATACCCTGCAATACCCTGCAACGCTCTGCAACACCCGCCAATACCCTGCAACACTCTGCATCACCCACCAATACCCTGAAACACTCTGCAATGCTCTGCAACACCCGCCAATACCGTGCAATGCTCTGCAACACCCTCCAATATCCTGCAATGCTCTGCAATGCAATACTCTGCAACGCCATACTCTGAGATACCCTGCAATACCCAGCCATAGACACCCCCCCCCCCCTCCCGCCGCCCTCCGGTGCTTCTAAAGACCAAATAATATCCACCAATTTGTACTTATTTTTACCAAAGATATGTAGTGGTATAAATTTTGGCCAAAATATATGAAGAAAAAATTACTAATCTGCTAAATTTTATAACAGAAATCAAGAAAAATTCATTTTTTTACAGAATTTTCTGTATTTTTTCTTTTATAGCACAAAAAATAAAAAACCCAGCGGTGATTAAATACCACCAAAAGAAAGCTCCATTTGTGTGAAAAAAAAAGGACAAAAATTTCATATAGGTCCAGTGTTGCATGACTGAGTAATTGTCATTCAAAATGTGAGAGCACCGAAACCTGAAAATTGGTCTGGTTGTTAAGGGTGTTTAAGTGCCCAGTGGTCAAGTGGTTAATGCATTAAAAAAATGTGTGTATGTGTCTGTAAACCACTTTGCGCCCGCTTTATAGCCAATAGATGGCTGCAGAGCGGACGCTAAGACCCCTTTCACACTGTGGCGGTTTTCATGCGTTACAGCGGTAAAAATAGCACCTGTGTAGCGCCTGAAAAAACTGGCCTCTTTCACCACAGTGTTATGGGTTCACATTGCAGCGATGCGGGAACGCCGCAAATCCGTGGCGGGTTCCCGCATTGCATGCCTCCCGGCGGCAGTTCACACTGCCCTATGCGAACTGCTGGGAGTGTCAGTGAAACATCAATGACACCCCCAGATCAGTTCGCATATCGCAGTGCGATCTGCAAACTCGGACAGGAATCGTATCGCATGGTGTGAACACCCATGCGATCCGATTCTGCTGCAGACCAAAAAAAAAGGGTCCCGTGCAAGTTTGGGGCGGGTGTGATGCGAATTCAGCCATACTATCTGTATGGCTGAACTCGCATTGCACAGAGATCCGATGTGATTTGCACTGCAAGGCGGTGCGAATCACATCCAGTTCTTGTATCCGCAGCAGTGTGAACCCAGCCTGAAAGCCGGAGGGCTTTCACACTGGAGCGTTGCGCTAGCAGGATGCTGAAAAAAGTCCTGCTAGCCGCATCTTCTGAGCGATGAAGGAGCGGTGTATTAACCGCTCATACCCATCGAAATCAATGGGACAGCGCGACTTTGTTCATTTATAGCACAAATGAAATAGAAAAAAAAAAACACATCATACAAGAGCAAAAGACAGTTCTACTTGTGTGAAACAATCTAAATAATAAAAGTTCGATTTGGTGTTACATGGTGTTACATGCCTGAGTAATTGTCGTTCAAAGTGTGAGAGCAACGAAAGCTCAAAATTGGTCTGGGCAGGAGGGGTGTTTAAGTGCCCAGTAGGCAAGTGGTTAACGCACTATAAACACGTTTATGTTCTTGTACTGTTTTTGTTGTTTGGTTTGCTTTTATTTTTAATAATTTTTATTTTTATTTTTTATCCCATAGATTCAAAAGACAAGTGGAATTGATTATTCAAAGCCATGCCAAAAATTAAATATTGAATTTAATTTGTGTAACTTTATTTTTTTGTCTGTCTTTTTTTTTTTTTTTTTTTTTATGTGTGTGATTTTAGATGTGAGACTTTTCTTGCCTCATACTTTTTTCTGAATCTCCTTTGCTCTCTCTATCCTTTGCTCTCTCTATCCTTTGCTCTCTCTATCCTTTGCTCTCTCTATCCTTTGCTCTCTCTATCCTTTGCTCTCTCTATCCTTTGCTCCCTCGCTTCCGCTGTCCCTCGCTTCCGCTGTCCCTCGCTTCCGCTGTCCTCTATCCTTTGTTCTCTTTATCCTCTGTCCTTTGCTCTCTCTATCCTCTGTCCTTTGCTCTCTCTATCCTCTGTCCTTTGCTCTCTCTATCCTTTGCTCTCTCTATCCTTTGCTCTCTCTATCCTTTGCTCTCTCTATCCTTTGCTCTCTCTATCCTTTGCTCTCTCTATCCTTTGCTCCCTCGCTTCCGCTGTCCCTCGCTTCCGCTGTCCTCTATCCTTTGTTCTCTTTATCCTCTGTCCTTTGCTCTCTCTATCCTCTGTCCTTTGCTCTCTCTGTCCTTTGCTCTCTCTATCCTTTGCTCTCTCTATCCTTTGCTCTCTCTATCCTTTGCTCTCTCTATCCTTTGCTCTCTCTATCCTTTGCTCTCTCTATCCTTTGCTCTCTCTATCCTTTGCTCCCTCGCTTCCGCTGTCCCTCGCTTCCGCTGTCCTCTATCCTTTGTTCTCTTTATCCTCTGTCCTTTGCTCTCTCTATCCTCTGTCCTTTGCTCTCTCTATCCTCTGTCCTTTGCTCTCTCTATCCTCTGTCCTTTGCTCTCTCTATCCTTTGCTCTCTCTATCCTTTGCTCTCTCTATCCTTTGCTCTCTCTATCCTTTGCTCTCTCTATCCTTTGCTCTCTCTATCCTTTGCTCTCTCTATCCTTTGCTCCCTCGCTTCCGCTGTCCCTCGCTTCCGCTGTCCCTCGCTTCCGCTGTCCCTCGCTTCCGCTGTCCTCTATCCTTTGTTCTCTCTATCCTCTGTCCCTCGCTAACTCTCTATCCTCTGTCCCTCGCTAACTCTCTATCCTCTGTCCCTCGCTAACTCTCTATCCTCTGTCCCTCGCTAACTCTCTATCCTCTGTCCCTCGCTAACTCTCTATCCTCTGTCCCTCGCTAACTCTCTATCCTCTGTCCCTCGCTAACTCTCTATCCTCTGTCCCTCGCTAACTCTCTATCCTCTGTCCCTCGCTAACTCTCTATCCTCTGTCCTTCACTCTCTCTTCGCTCTCTCTCTCTCACCTTCGTTCTCTCTTCGCTCTCTCTCTCGCCTTTGCTCTCTGTTTTCCATCTCCGACAATTGGATTTTATTAAAATCCATAATTTTAAACTTTTTTTTTTTTTTTTGAATCAATGTATAATTTTGTGTATTGTCTCAATCACGGCTTCTTTTACCTTTTTAGTTCTTTCTCCTTTGTCTATGTCTCCATCTTCTTTATATCTATATCTCTACATCTATTTTATATCACCATTATCTCGCATTTTGACTCTACTGCTATCAAACCACCTATCTCTCTCTCTTTCCCCTCAGACAATTGGATTTGATACTTTCTAATCCATAATAAAAATGTATTGTTTTCCTTTTCTTTTGATTTTTTTTTTTTTTTTTTTTTTTTGTTTTCATCTTCTTTCTTCTAGTTTCTGCTCGCTCTCTATCCTCAGTCCCTCTCTCTCTATCCATCCTCTGTCCCTCTCTCTCTCTATCCATCCTCTGTCCCTCTCTCTCTCTATCCATCCTCTGTCCCTCTCTCTCTCTATCCATCCTCTGTCCCTCTCTCTCTCTCTATCCATCCTCGCTCCCGCTCTGTCTCGATCCATCGTCCATCTCTCTCTATCCATCCTCGCTCCCGCTCTCTCTCGATCCATCGTCCATCTCTCTCTATCCATCCTCGCTCCCGCTCTCTCTCGATCCATCGTCTCTCTCTCTCTCTCTCTCTCTCTCTCTCTCTCTCTCTATCCTCTCTCTCCATTCTCTCTCTCTCTCTCTTTCTCCATCCACTCTCTCTCTCCCTCTTTCTCCATCCTCTCTCTCTCTCTCTCTCTCTCTCTCTCTCTCTCTCTCTCCATCCTCGCTCCCTCTCTCTCTCTCTCCATTCTCGCTCCCTCTCTCTCTCTCTCCATCCTCGCTCCCTCTCTCTCTCTCTCCATCCTCGCTCCCTCTCTCTCTCTCTCTCTCTCCTTCCTCGCTCCCTCTCTCTCTCTCCATCCTCGCTCCCTCTCTCTCTCTCTCTCTCCATCCTCGCTCCCTCTCTCTCTCTCTCTCTCTCCATCCTCGCTCCCTCTCTCTCTCTCTCTCTCTCTCCATCCTCGCTCCCTCTCTCTCTCTCTCCATCCTCGCTCCCTCTCTCTCTCTCTCCATCCTCGCTCCCTCTCTCTCTCTCTCCATCCTCGCTCCCTCTCTCTCTCTCTCCATCCTCGCTCCCTCTCTCTCTCTCTCTCTCTCTCTCTCTCTCTCCACCCTCTCTCTCTCTCTCTCCACCCTCTCTCTCTCTCTCTCTCTCTCTCTCCACCCTCTCTCTCTCGCTCTCTCTCTCCACCCTCTCTCTCTCTCTCCACCCTCTCTCTCTCTCTCTCTCTCCACCCTCTCTCTCTCTCCTCTCTCTATCCATCCTCGCGCTTCCTCGCTCTCTCTCTATCCATGCTCGCTACCGCTCTCTCTTCTCTTGTGTAATCCGCAATGTAAAATTATATTAAATATTATATTTTAAATGGAGTTGTTAATTTTTTATTTTATTTTTTTTAATGTAATTTTATTTCATGTTAAAAAAAAAATTTTGAATATACTCTTAAATAAATTATTTAATTAAATAAAACCAAGTGTCTTTTTTTTTTTTATTTGTATTTTTAATATCTAATGTCAAAAAAAATAAATATATATATATATATAATTTTTAATATATTTGTTTGACTAATTTTACTCTTCTTTATTGAATAGAAATGCCGAGCTGCTTTGCACTTTGTTGCAGCCACGACAGTGATGCTCAGTCAAATCCTCCAATAAGAAAATATTATATTTTCCCGAAGGATGCGACACTTCTTAAAATCTGGCTTCAAAACGCCGGTATGGAGCCTGAGATGATAGAACAATACGTTCCACTAATCCAAAGTGATGTGCGTGGGAACGTGTACAGGATGTGTTCTGCGCACTTCCAAGCTGATTCTTTCATTGGCCAAGGGCAAAAAAGAAAATTGAAAGGAGATGCAATACCAACTATTTTTCCGAAAATCTCAATGATCACCAGCTCCGATACTAAATGGAGCACAAGACTTAATAAAATTCGTAGATCAAAATACGCGATGCCAGGAACCTCAACATCTGAAATTGTAAATACTACATGTTCATGTAAATGTGTCAAAGTGCAAATGAAAGATGCAGAAACCCAAACAACAAATTTGGAGGATACTGTCCCGGAATCACAGGAAAACTATAGTAAAATAGCTAGTGCAAGATCAATCTCCTTGGATCACCCGTATTGCAGTTCTGGGGCTGGTTTAATGACACCTCCTCCGGTTCCACATACTGCAACTGGACTTTGGACACCGAACGTCCAACCCACACCAGTAATGAGTTCACCCTTACAATCTGAGGTCGATAGTCCTGAAATCCGTCCCAAAAGAAAATTGGCATACTACGACGACCCAATTTTCCGATTGTCTGATTGTGAAACTCCTTTGAAAGATGATGTAAGTCTTTGTGAAAGTGTTGAAGACACACAAATAGATGACACTCTACAATACCCCCTTAACCTCGTAAACGAAAAAAAATTTATTGTTTTTGAAAGCAGGCTGGATCAATTGCTGTTTCAAATGCGATGTCCAGATCCAGACTGTATTTCAAAAATAAAAAAAATTGAAAAACAACTAATTGGCACGTTGGTTTGTGTCTTTTCCACATGCTCTGCTGACCACCGCAAAAAGCTGTGGGAAAGCCAGCCAAAAATTAAGAATTATCCCGCAGGAAATATTTTACTTTCAGGCGCCATTTGTGTGAGTGGAGGAAGCTATACCAAAGTGAGAGAAATGTTTGAATTTTGCGGCATCGAGATATTTGGAGAAACTTCTTACAATCGAGCGCAAAATCAATACATTTTTCACGCTATTGACTATAGTTGGCAAAAAAACAAGGGCTATGTTTCTGAAGAATTAAAAAAAAAACCATTGTATCTTGTAGGAGACGGACAATGCGATAGCCCTGGGTTTTCTGCCAAATTTTCCACTTATACATTCATGGACCTTTTCTCCAAAAAAATTGTAGATTTTGAGTTGGTGCAGGTGTCACAAACAACCTCATCAGTCGCCATGGAAAAATTTGGATTTACAAAAGTTTTAGACAGACTAATTGAAAGCAAATTCGATGTTCAATTTGTGGGAACCGATAGACACACCGGCATACGCAAATTGTTAACCACTGCAAAATATGAAAATATTAATCATCAATTTGACATTTGGCACTATGTTAAAAATTTAAAAAGAAGATTGGTACAAATTTCCAAAAAAAAAATTCATAGTGCCATTATGCCGTGGATCAGATCCATAACAAACCATTTCTATTGGTGTAGTAGAGCTTCCAAAGGAAACGAGGAACGTTTTAAAGAACTTTGGCAATCTTTACTACATCATGTAGTAAATGAACATGTATGGATGGTTGGCGATATCGAGCACAAATGTTTGCACGATGAGATTGATGTTGATGCACCAAAGGTTCCCTGGTTAGTCCATCAAACACCTGCATTTCATGCGTTATCTTCAATTGTTTTGGATCCCAAGTTAGAAAAGGACATGAAGCATCTAACTTTTTTTTGTCAAACCGGTGTTATTGAAACGTACCACAGTATGATTCTAAAATATCGACCTAAACGAATACATTATCGTTATGATTCTATGGATGCTCGAACTAAATTGGCGGCATTAAGCCACAATCATAATGTGGTACGTAAACCTGCTTTGACAAAAAAAAAAGATGACAGTGGTGCAGAGATTCTAATCGAGAGGAAAAATTTGGAGTATCCCCGAGGCCGTAAGAAATGGATTGTCCGAAATGTGTATGAGAAAATGGATACCGATCATGCAAAAGAAATGATCGGTAACATGATATGCATAGTGGAGGGCACAATAATCAGCACATGGAAGCCAAAGAACCCTCAAATGCCTAAAAACATTGCCCCAATAGAACGCCCCGAAAAATCTGCTGTCGTGCTTGAACACATGACAAGATTTCCAAAAGGCAACTGACAAACTAGAACTCTTCATATGTACATTTTTATTATTAATTAATAAATACATTTATAACCATTAAATTATTCATGTTTTGTTTTCTATTTTTTTTTGTTAATAAGTAATGTATAATATATAATTTTATAATGTAATATATATTTAAGTTGAGTCAATAAATAAAGGAATATTGTTGCTTGTTTTATTATGACTTTTATTTTTAGCAAACCCAAAAAAATAACATTAACTATCAATTAAAAAAAAAAAGAAAAAAAAATTAAATCACTTACTGATAATTGCTATCATTTTACTTTTATTAGGAAAAAAATATACATTTAATTCAAAAATTTAACAAACTATAACAAAAAATATTTAAATTTTTAAAACAAGAAAACTAATGAAATGCCATTTCTGATGCATCATAATCATCCGAATACAGAAAACCAACGTAAGAGCCGTTCGGATCAGGAAAAACGTCACGGACTATTTTGACAGCACATGACGGAATCACCCTTCTGTTCCCCTTCCCTAAATATCCATATATCCAAGCAATAAATGTACGATATGCTGTTTTTCTGAGTCTCCTGTTTTTAAAAAAAACAACAAAAAATAATAACAGACATCTATACATGATTACAATCGCAACTATCTAATTTAAATTACTAACTACATTTTAAATTTTTGAGAATAGCTATATTACCGATTATTGTCTGCATCGACAACTGGTAAGCTCTCGAGATGCATCGTAAGAAACGTGAGTCTAACGTGTTCTTCGGTCGCTATTTGAGATTGGAATATCTCTGCTTCTGTGATGCATTTTTTCCCTTCAGGGATACAGGCTTGAACCTCGTCGACCTCTTGACAGCACCTCGATTCGACTTGTGTGGGCATTTTGATACAGCACTGACAGGTACACCAATTAATTGTACCAATCCGATTGTTGATTGAATCTTGCGATTCTGAGTCTGTAAAATGTGTACTCGAAGAGTCTATGGTTGGATTGCGTGGAAATGCACGATCGTTCTCAGGATCAGGATACCTCGCCAAAATTTGCTGGACTATTATATTACGCTAAATATAGAAATAAAAAAAAAAAAATTATATATATATATATATATATATATATATATAAATACAAATATAGTTTAAAAAAAAAATTATTTAAATTTTAATAAAAATAATCTTTATTGATTTAACCACTTGCTTACTGGGAACTTAAACCCCCCTCAGTCGCAGACCAATTTTCAGCTTTCAGCGCTGATGCACTTTGAATGACAATTGCGCGGGCATACAACACTGTACCCAAATGACATTTTTTTCCCACAAATATAGCTTTCTTTTGGTGGTATTTAATTACAGCTGGGAGTTTTATTTTTTGCTACACAAACAAAAAAAGATGCAAAAAAAATAAATAAAAAAAATCATGTTTAATAGTTTGTTA